>NC_138161.1:59947508-60486401 GCF_964165515.1 Mesoplodon bidens
GTGGCAGAGGGGGGAAGCTTCAGAGCCACAGAGGAGAGCACAGCAACAGGGGTGTGGAGGGCAAAGTGGAGAGATTCCCGCACAGAGGATCGGTGCCGACCAGCACTCACCAGCCCGAGAGGCTTGTCTGATCGCGTGCCAGGGCGGGCAGGGGCTGGGAGCTGAGACTCGGGTTTCATTTGGATCGCAGGGAGAGGGCTGGGGTTGGTGGCGTGAACACAGCCTGAAGGGGGCTAGTGCACCACGGCTAGCCGGGAGGGAGTCCGGGAAAAAGTCTGGACCTGCCAAAGAGTCAAGAGACTTTTTCTTCACTCTTTGTTTCCTGGTGCGCAAGGAGAGGGGATTAAGAGCACTGCTTAAAGGAACTCCAGAGACAGGCATGAGCTGTGGCTATCAGCGTGGAGCCCAGAGACAGGCATGAGATGCTAAGGCTGCTGCTGCAACCACCAAAAAGCCTCTGTGCGAGCACAGGTCACTATCCACACCTCCCCTCCCAGGAGCCTGTGAAGCCCACCACTGCCAGGGTCCGGTGATCCAGGGACAACTTCTCCGGGAGAACGCATGGGGCACATCAGGCTGGTGCAACGTTATGCTGGCCTCTGCTGCCGCAGGCTTGCCCCGCATCCATACCTCTCCCTCCCCTGTCCTGAGTGAGCCAGAGCCGCAAATTCAGCTGCTCCTTTAACCCCATCCTGTCTGAGTGAAGAACAGATGCCCTCAGGCGACCTAGACGCAGAGGCGGTTCCAAATCCAAAGCTGAACCACGGGAGCTGTGTGAACAAAGAAGAGAAAGGGGAATTTCTCCCAGCAGTCTCAGAAGCAGCAGATTAAAGCTCCACAGTCAACTTGGTGTACCCTGCATCTGTGGAATATCTGAATAGACAACGAATCATCCCAAATTGAGGAGGTGGACTTTGGGAGCAAGATATATTATTTTTTCCACTCTTTCTCTTTTTGTGAGTGTGTATGTGTATGCTTCTGTGGGAGATTTTGTCTGTATAGCTTTGCTTTCACCATTTGTCATAGGGTCCTGTCTGTCCAGGGTTTTTTTGTTTGTTTTTACTTTAAAAAATTTTTTTCTTAAAAATTATTTTTTATCTCTTATATTAATAACTTTATTTTATTTTATCTTACTTTATTTTATCCTTTCTTTCTTTCTCTTTTTCTTTCTTTTTTTCTCTCTTTCTATTTTTTCTCCCTTTTATTCTGAGCCATGTGGATGAAAGGCTCTTGATGCTCCAGCCAGGCATCAGGGTGGGAGGGCCAACTTCAGGACACTGGTCCACAAGAGACCTCCCAGCTCCATGTAATACCTAACAGCAAAAATCTCCCAGAGATCTCCATCTCAACACCAAGATCCAGCTTCACTCAACGACCAGCAAGCTACAGTGCTGGACACCCTATGCCAAACAACTATCAAGACAGGAACACAGCCCCATCCATTAGCAGAGAGGCTGCCTAAAATCACAATAAGGCCAAAGACACCCCAAAACAAACCACCAGACGTGGACCTGCCCACCATAAAGACAAGATCCAGCCTCATCGAACAGAATACAGGCACTAGTCCCCTCCACCAGGAAGCCTACACAACCCACTGAACCAACCATAGCCACTGGGGACAGACACCAAAAACAACGGAAACTACGAACCTACAGCCTGTGAAAAGGAGACCCCAAACACAATAAGATAAGCAAAATGAGAAGACAGAAAAACACACAGCTGATGAAGGAGCAAGGTAAAAACATGCCAGACCTAACAAATGAAAAGGAAACAGGCAGTCTACCTGAAAAAGAATTCACAGTAATGATAGTAAAGATGATCCAAAATCTTGGAAATAGGATACAGAAAATGCAAGAAACATTTAACAAGGACCTAGAATAACTAAAGAGGAAGCAAGCAACGATGAACAACACAATAAATGAAATTAAAAATACTCTAGAAGGGATCAATCGCAGAATAACTGAGGCAGAAGAACGGATAAGTGACCTGGAAGATAAAATAGTGGAAATAACTACTGCAAAGCAGAATAAAGAAAAAAGAATGAAAACAACTGAGGACAGTCTCAGAGACCTCTGGGACAACATTAAATGCACCAACATTCGAATTATAGGAGTCCCAGAAGAAGAAGAGATAAAAGAAAGGGACTGAGAAAACACTTAAACAGATTAGAGTTGAAAACTTCCCTAATATGGGACAGGAAATAGTTAATCAAGTCCTGGAAGCACAGAGAGTCCCATACAGGATAAATCCAAAGAGAAACATGCCAAGACATATTAAACTATCAGAAGTTAAATATAAAGAAAACATATTAAAAGCAGCAAGGGAAAAACAACAAATAACACACAAGGGAATCCCCATAAGGTTACCAGCTGATCTTTCAGCAGAAACTCTGCAAGCCAGAAGGGAGTGGCAGGACATATTTAAAGTGATGAAGGAGAAAAACCTACAACCAAGATTACCCAGCAAGGATCTCATTCAGATTTCATGAAGAAATTAAAACCTTTATAGACAAGCAAAAGCTGAGACAGTTCAGCACCACCAAACCAGATTTACAACAAATGCTAAAGGAACTTCTCTAGGCAAGAAACACAAGAGAAGGAAAACACCTACAATGACAAACCCAAAACATTTAAGAAAATGGGAGTAAGAACATACATATTGATAATTACCTTAAATGTAAATGGATTAAAGGCTCCCACCAAAAAACACAAACTGGCTGAATGGATACAAAAACAAGACCCGTATATATGCTGTCTACAAGAGACCCCCTTCAGACCTAGAGACACATGCAGACTGAAAGTGAGGGGATGGAAAAAGATATTCCATGCAAATGGAAATCAACAGAAAGCTGGAGGAGCAATTCTCATATCAGACAAAATAGACTTTAAAATAAAGACTATTAGAAGAGACAAAGAAGGACACTACATAATGATCAAGGGATCGATCCAAGAAGAAGATATAACAGTTGTAGATATTTATTCACCCAACATAGGAGCACCTCAATACATAAGGCAAGTACTAACAGCCATAAAAGGGGAAATCGACAGTAACACATTCATAGTCGGGGACTTTAACACCCCCACTTTCACCAATGGACAGATCATCCAAAATGAAAATAAAGAAGGAAACACAAGCTTTAAATGATACATTAAACAAGATGGACTTAATTGATAATTTTAGGACATTCCACCCAAAAACAACAGAATACACATTTTTCTCAAGTGCTCATGGAACATTCTCCAGGATAGATCATATCTTGGGTCACAAATCAAGCCTTGGTAAATTTAAGAAAGTTGAAATCATATCAAGTATCTTTTCTGACCACAACGCTTTGAGACTAGATATCAATTACAGGAAAAGATCTGTAAAAAATACAAACACATGGAGGCTAAACAATACACTACTTAATAACCAAGTGATCACTGAAGAAATCAAAGGGGAAATCAAAAAATACCTTGAAACAAATGACAGTGGAGACACAACGACCCCAAACCTGTGGGATGCAGCAAAAGCAGTGCTAAGAGGGAAGTTTATAGCAATAGAACCCTACCTTAAGAAACAGGAAACATCTCGAATAAACAACCTAACCTTGCACCTAAAGCAATTAGAGAAAGAAAAAGAAAAAACAAAACCCAAAGTTAGCAGAAGGAAAGAAATCATAAAAATCAGATTACAAATAATGAAAAAGAAATGAAGGAAACGATAGCAAAGATCAATAAAATTAAAAGCTGGTTCTTTGAGAAGATAAAATTGATAAACCATTAGCCAGATTCATCAAGGAAAAAAGGGAGAAGACTCAAATCAATAAAATTAGAAATGAAGAGAAGTAACAACTGACACTGCAGAAATACAAAGGATCATGAGAGATTACTACAAGCAACTCTATGCCAATAAAATGGACAACCTGGAAGAAATGGACAAGTTCTTAGAAATGCACAACCTGCCGAGAGTGAACCAGGAAGAAATAGAAAATATGAACAGACCAATCACAAGCACTGAATTGAAACTGATTAAAAACCTTCCAACAAACAAAAGCCCAAGACCAGATGGCTTCACAGGCAAATTCTATCAAACATTTAGAGAAGAACTAACACCCAACCTTCTCAAACTCTTCCAAAATATAGCAGAGGGAGGAACACTCCCAAACTCATTCTATGAGGCCACCATCACCCTGATACCAAAACCAGACAAAGATGTCACAAAGAAAGAAAACTACAGACCAATATCACTGATGAACATAGATGCAAAAATCCTCAACAAAATACTAGTACACAGAATCCAATAGCACATTAAAAGGATCATACACCATGATCAAGTGGGGTTTATTCCAGGAATGCAAGGATTCTTCAGTATACGCAAATCAATCAACGTGATACACCATATTAACAAATTGAAGGAGAAACACCACATGATCATCTCAATAGATGCAGAGAAAGCTTTTAACAAAGATCAACACCCATTTATGATAAAAACCCTCCAGAAAGTAGGCATAGAGGGAACTTTCCTCAACATAATAAAGGCCATATATGACAAACCCACAGCAAACATCATCCTCAATGGTGAAACACTGAAAACATTTCCACTAAGATCAGGAACAAGACAAGGTTGTCCACTCTCACCACTCTTATTCAACATAGTTTTGGAAGTTTTAGCCACAGCAATCAGAGAAGAAAAGGAAATAAATCCAAATTGGAAAAGAAGAAGCAAAGCTGTCACTGTTTGCAGATGACATGATACTATACATAGAGAATCCTAAAGATGCTACCAGAAAACTACTAGAGTTAATCAATGAATTTAGTAAAGTAGCAGGATACAAAATTAATGCACAGAAATCTCTTGCATTCCTAAACACTAATGATGAAAAATCTGAAAGTGAAATTAAGAAAACACTCCCATTTACCACTGCAACAAAGAGAATAAAATATCTAGGAATAAAACTTACCTATGGGACAAAAGACCTGTATGCAGAAAATTATAAGACACTGATGAAAGAAATTAAAGATGATACAAACAGATGGAGAGATATACCATGTTCTTGGATTGGAAGAATCAACATTGTGAAAATGACTCTACTACCCAAAGTAATCTACAGATGCAATGCAATCACTATCAAACTACCAATGGCATTTTTCACAGAACTAGAACAAAAAATTTCACAATTTGTATGGAAACACAAAAGACCCCGAATAGCCAAAGCAATCTTGAGAACGAAAAATGGAGCTGGAGGAATCAGGCTCCCTGACTTCAGACTATACTACAAAGCTGCAGTAATCAAGACAGTATAGTACTGGCACAAAAACAGAAATATAGATCAATGGAACAGGAAAGAAAGCCCAGAGATAAACCCATGCCCATATGGTCACCTTATCTTTGATAAAGCAGGCAAGAATATACAGTGGAGAAAGGACAGACTCTTCAATAAGTGGTGCTGGGAAAACTGGACAGGTGCATGTAAAAGTGTGAAATTAGAACACTCCCTGACACCATACACAAAAATAAACTCAAAATGGATTAAAGACCTAAATGTAAGGCCAGACACTATCAAACTCTTAGAGGAAAACATAGGCAGAACACTCTATGACATAAATCACAGCAAGGTCCTTTTGGACCCACCTCCTAGAGAAATGGAAATAAAGACAAAAATAAACAAATGGGACCTAATGGAACTTCAAAGCTTTTGCACAGCAAAGGAAACCATAAACAAGACGAAAAGACAACCCTGAGAATGGGAGAAAATATTTGCAAATGAAGCAACTGACAAAGGATTAATCTCCAAAATTTATAAGCAGCTCATGCAGCTCAATAACAAAAAAACAACCCAATCCAAAAATGGGCAGAAGACCTAAACAGACATTTCTCCAAAGAAGATATACAGATTGCCAAAAAACACATGAAAGAATGCTCAATATCATTAATCATTAGAGCAATGCAAGTCAAAACTACAATGAGAAATCATCTCACACCCGTCAGAAGGGCCATCATCAAAAAATCTAGAAACAATAAATGTTGGAGAGGTTGTGGAGAAAAGGGAACAGTCTTGCACTGTTGGTAGGAATGTAAACTGATATGGCCACTATGGAGAACAGTATGGAGGTTCCTTAAAAAACTACAAATAGAACTACCATACGACCCAGCAATCCCACTGCTGGGCATATACCCTGAGAAAACCATAATTCAAAAAGAGTCATGTACCAAAATGTTCATTGCAGCTCTATTTACAATAGCCAGGACATGGAAACAACCTAAGTCTCCATCATCGGATGAATGGATAAAGAAGATGTGGCACATATATACAATGGAATATTACTCAGCCATAAAAAGAAACAAAATTGAGTTATTTGTAGTGAGGTGGATGGACCTAGAGTCTGTCATACAGAGTGAAGTAAGTCAGGAAGAGAAAGACAAATACCATATGCTAACACATATATATGGAATCTAAGAAAAAAAAAAGTCATGAAGAACCTAGGGGTAAGTTGGGAATAAAGACACAGACCTACTAGAGAATGGACTTGAGGATATGGGGAGGGGGAAGGGTAAGCTGTGACAAAGCGAGAGAGAGGCATGGACATATATACACTACCAAACGTAAAATAGATAGCTAGTGGGAAGCAGCCGCATAGCACAGGGAGATCAGCTCGGTGCTTTGTGACCACCTAGAGGGGTGGGATAGGGAGGGTGGGAGGGAGGGAGATGTAAGAGGGAAGAGATATGGGAACATATGTATATGTATAAGTGATTCACTTTGTTATAAAGCAGAAACTAACACAGCATTGTAAAGCAATTATACTCCAATAAAGATGTTAAAAAAAAAGATTCAGAATGGAAAGACAAAGCCTTACTCTGAACTAATGTTAATGGAAAATATTTTTATGCAGATGCTACTGACCTATTCATATAAGTGGCTTAGCTTTTCAAAGTGAGGCTGAATATTAAAATGTTACAGCAATAGCACTGCATAAAAAATTAACTCTGTAAAACAGCTTTGTTACTTTTAGAAAATTCAATTCTGGATATGTTTTCAGTTTTATATTTAGTTGTGCTGGTTTATTCTAATCAGCAGTGATTTAAGCTTAAAAAAAAAAATTTTAAGGGCTTTCCTGGTGGTGCAGTGGTTAAGAATCTGCCTGCCAATGCAGGGTACACGGGTTCGAGCCCTGGTCCGGGAAGATCCCACCTGCTGCGGAGCAGCTAAACCTGTGCACCACACCTACTGAAGCCCACGCGCCTAGAGCCCGTGCTCCACAACTAGAGAAAGCCCGCATGCAGCAACGAAGACCCAGTGCAGCCAAAAAAATAAATAAAATAAATTTAAAATAATTTTAATATAGGTATTCACCAAGTAAAATCTGTAACAACAGAATTTCTTAAAAGTCATCTTTCTGCCTGCCAGTGTTTTTTTACTGCTTGTCTTAGCCTTGGTTCTGGTTCTCCTAAAAGCATGGCCCAAGCCAAAAGCTTGCATCCAATAGTTTACTGGGGATGTGATCCCAGGGAACAGGAGTGAGGGGGAAATTAAACAGATGGCAGGAAAGCCAATCAAGGACACATTGAGTTGGAAACAACATAGTACTAGGGCTTGGTCTTGAGGAGCCTTATGAAATGTGCCTCTGAATTGTATTTGAAGGGGGGTTAGAGGACGGCCCCACATCTCTCCCCAGTTGTATATGCCCAAATGCCAAGCAGTTCCTGTAGCTTGTCAGAAGCCAGGAGGCAAGGTGCAGTTGCCCAGTCCTGCTTGAAACTGGTTGCCATACTAGTGGCTCAAGTAAGAGGCCAAGAGGATTTCAAGTGACATATGGGAGGTCTACCACACTGCTCTTAAAATGACCAGAGTGTTTTAATGCCACCCGAAGTGATTAAATTGGTATTCACTATGATGATGCTAACAGTATTTTCTAATCTAATTTACTGGATACGTTATGGGTTTGTATATTTAAGATTTCACTTTTAAAAATTTAAAACATTTGAATTTAAGTTGTTTGGAAAAAATAACATATAGAATACTATGTTCCTTATATATAAATTATCATTTTATGGACACATGAAGCTCTTTACATTTTTCCCAGAATTTTAAGGGGCAGATGGGAGAAGGAGGAGATAAACATACTCCATAGGAACACTAATGAAGTAGAAAAAAAAATGCTAGGCTTATAGTCTAATCCAGTTTTACCTTAGACAATTCACTGAACCACTCTGTTTTTTCCAGCGAAGGATGATCTCCAAAGTCTCTTCCAGCTGTAAAAGTTTATGATTCTTAGACAATAATGCCACTTCAGGTGGAGGGACCTAAGCCCAGGGAAACCTACTAGCTCCACACAACTAGTGGAGGCATGTGCAAATAAAAGTAGACGCGGGCTTCCCTGGTGGCGCAGTGGTTGAGAGCCTGCCTGCCGATGCAGGGGACACGGGTTCGTGCCCCGGTCCGGGAAGATCCCACATGCCACAGAGTGGCTGGGCCCGTGAGCCATGGCCACTGAGCCTGTGCATCCGGAGCCTGTGCTCCGCAACAGGAGAGGCCACAACAGTGAGAGGCCCGCGTACCGCAAAAAAAAAAAAAGTAGACGCAAGACCGGACCTTAAACCTTAGAAGTTGGTGGCTATTTCTAGACTTGTCATGAATGAGACTTCCTTGGTATTGTCCATGTTTTAAAGCACTAAGTAGCTCTACCACCTGGTATGAAACCAGGAGAAATATAAACAATAAAAAGTGACTAGAGGGCTTCCCTGGTGGTGCAGTGGTTGGGAGTCTGCCTGCCGATGCAGGGGGCGTGGGTTCATGCCCCGGTCCGGGAGGATCCCACGTGCCGTGGGGCGGCTGGGCCCGTGAGCCATGGCCGCTGGGCCTGTGCGTCCGGAGCCTATGCTCCACAACGGGAGAGGCCACAGCAGTGAGAGGCCCGTGTACCGCAAAAAAAAAAAAAAAAAAAAAAAAAAGTGACTAGAGATTGATTAAGAACTCTGAATAGGATATTTAGCAAGGCTTCAGAAAAGGCAGCTAAACCAGCATTTATCTAACTTTGCATTTCGGGCTACTTGCATCAAAATCACCTGAGCCCCTTAATAAAAATGCAGGCTTCTGGTCCTATCCCCTAACCATATTTATCGATCTCTTTGGAAGGGACTCAAAACCTGCATTTTTAAACAACCCACCAAGTGATTCTCAAAACATCCTACAGTTTGAGAACCTCTGATACAGTATTGTAGAAGTGGGAAAATATACAGAAAGCAGATGAGGAAAGAACAAGGCCAGATAAAGAACAAAAAGGATGCTAAAAAATGATAGGATGGCTGAGGAAAGGAAGGATGCAGTGTATACTAGGGCACTGTTTCATTTTTCTATAAATTACTGTATATAAACAGAAAACTTAAGCCTATAACCTGCTGAACAAATAACTTATTAACCTAATTCTAGAAAACTAGAACATTTGAAAGATACCTCAAACTTCACATCATTATTTGAAAATATGTAAGATTTACCTTCTCAGAGCAATTGTATGAGCAACATACCAATAATCAGATGACAACATCAGCACCAAATTATGAATTTATTTTTAGCCTCATTGGGTTGGTTAATTTTGTGTCTCCTTAGCTTTATCTTTTCATCTAACTTTCTCACCTACTTCTACTTCGTGTATAACCATAAGTCACTTTACATCCTTTTTGGAAAAAATTTTATTTGGATTCACTCACTAGCACCCAAATAAATAAACAAAAGCCCCCACAAACATTGTAGAACTCCAAAAGCATTTTAATATGCCCTCCTATGTGGTAAGGTTGACAAATGAAGTGAAATAATGGTTGTGACTACTCCCTGGTAATAGTGGCAAAACTTCGATGATAATTCTAACAGACAGAAGAGGGCACAACTGTTAAAAGCTACAAACCTTGGTGTTCAGAAGAGCATTTAGCTACAATGGAGCCATTAAGGCTAAAGTGACCTTTTTGGTGATTCCTTGCTACTCCCCACCCCCGCTCCCCATTTACCTAAGGCACAGTGTAGGTTTTGCACACCTAATTATTCAGGTCCTAATTAAGTCAAAAATTGACTGTTTGTCAAATACTTGTCAGTTAAATGACACAAAGCTATGACAAGTGTTTACTGAACTAAAATGAACTGCTCTACGTTGCACTTAAGCAGCTCCTCTGAGTCCAAATGGTACTTCCAGATCTTTCCAGATCTCAGCTGTTCTACTTAAAACAGAACACTGGAGCAGTTGGTTAACCAGTTAAAAGTCTCACATATGAGCATCTAAACTCCCATTAAAGCAAAAATATCATCAATGTCGTCTGTCTCCTTAGTGATTCCTGATGTATTATGTTTATTTATTTGCATCGTTGTCCAAGAATCAGTTTCATTTTCATTGCTTTCTATAAGATTTTCATGAATTTGTTTCTCCTTAGTTTGTATGACAGGACTTGAAACTCTTCTACTCAACTGTTGCTTATTGTTAGGGTAGAGGTCAGTTGTACAAACTGTAGGGTGTGAGAGTCTCCCTTTAATGATATCGGTAGCACTCTGAGTCCCTTGAGGGGGCTGCTGGGTTTCCTTTAAAAGAGTCGACTGCAACTTTCTCTGTGGTTTCCTTTGTTTCAATGAAAATTTATTCTGTGATCTTCTTTGTCTCAGATGATTCTTCAAAGTTTTGCTACCTGAGCCATGAAGAAGGCAGTTGCAAATTGATGTTTTTATGCACTCTAGTTTCTTTGGCAAACTTTAAGACAGAGAGAGGAAAAATTGGAGATTGTTAAGATGCAGAAAAACATTCTCAGAAACTTTTGTCTCCTTTTTACCAACTTCCAATTGAAAAATATATAATTTATAAGTCCTATGCCTGTGTACAACTCCAGAATCATAAGGAAAAATAAGGAAATAGGAGCTTCAACCCAAGTCTGTGTTTTCAGAGCACAACTTCCCTCTGATTTAGATTGTGAGCAAATGTGTCCCCATTATGTTTCCAAAGTAAAGTAGCTCCTACAAGTAGCAAGGTAACTGAATGGTGAGATATCTCCGTATTTTAGTGCCAGAGCTCTTCCCTGATAATTGCTAATCTGTTCATAATATAATAGGAATGGAACTGGGGAAAAGATGAATCACAAATAGAAAAATTGTTAGGATGCATCAACCCATTTCTGGATTAACAGCTTCATATTACAGCAGGAAATGAACAAAGAAAAAGATATAAAAGTGAAAAGGGAGTTTATGTAAAATGAGAAAACAGGGCTCCTGGCATAGACATAATGACAGCCTTGAGCTACCCTAATTGTGATTCATATATCATCTTCAAATTTGGGAATTTGGAACTCAAATGGCCAGTTATTTTAGGTGTTTTGCTTCTGAACAGGGTACACTGCCACAAGGTACATCAGTACCCCGCTAACTGCCTGTTTTGATAGACTGCAAAAGATTAGCATGAGTCTGTATCTCCTACCCTACCCTCTTCCTTTTTAAACAAATATGGAACTTTGAGGAAGCCCATTTTAATGTAGTAATTCATGATCTCTGTTTCCAAACCATTTTGTCTTACCATAAGCAGTAATCTTTAATTGAGGAGAGGGTAGGTGTACTTCCCAATTGAAATGGAAATAGGAAGAATGAAAACAGAAGGATCAGAGGATCTGCACTGAGTTCTAGATCTCCAGCTCTAATACCCTGAGTAAAATCCTCTATTTCCTCATCTATATAATATGAATAATACTACCTACCTCACAGAGTTATTGTGGACATTAAATAAAATTCAGATGTACTACAAATGTATTACTGAAACAGCAAACCAGGGCAGAATGAAAGAACACTATATTTTTGTGGGGTGCAAAATAATGGTCTAATCAAATAACTACCAGTTTCTTACCCTCTGCATTAACTTTTAATTATCATCTCTGCCTCATCTACCTCTGACTTTACATGCAGTCTTGAACAAAACACCTCCATCTTAGGCTGAGTTTCTACTCTAGAATGTAATGTAAAAACCCTTAACTTCCCCAATAGCTTTTAATGAAAACTTGGTATAAAACCTTCAATATACATCATATTTTTTACTAAAATAGGAATATCTTTTCCGTAAATTTGTAAAGAAAATTTAACAAATTTTAGGCTGTGATTCACTCACGGGAACCATTATAAAGCCCTGAATAGATACAGTAACTCCCCTACATACAAACGAGTTCCATTCCGAAAGCACGTTCTTAAGTCCAATTTGTTCTTCGGTCCAACAAAGTCAGCCTAGGTACCCAACTAACACAATCGACTATATAGTACTGTACTGTAATAGGTTTAACAAAACTGCACTTTGAGTAGATCTCAATTTTAGACTACTGGACATTAAAAAGGCTAACTTGAATATATATACTTTTTCCCTAAATGATAATAGAAAAAGTAAAGAAATATAATTTTTGTGATGTACTTACCTATAGCCTTGAGCTTCCACATGTTTAAGCCGGTTACTTTTAAGAAGTTTATTACCCAGAAAGGTGGTCTGAGCCCTGAGTTTTTTGCTCCTACACCACAGAATTGCCATTTGGATCTCTTCAGAAAGTTGTACGAAAGTCTCAGTTTCTCGGAATCTTTGCACAAGACTTTTTACACAGGGAGTTCCTATTGCTTTCCGAGAAGAACGTTTGGTTGCCTTTAGTTTGGATTGAGAACATTTAAACTCAAAGCTGTTCTCCTGAAATATGGAACGATGAGAAAAATATATTGGATTTGTTACTGACTTATATAACAACAGAGAGAAGTTGACTCACAGACTATAAAAATTTGAAAATATGTCTTTTTAAAAGAAGGAAAAAAAGTTTTTTCAGCTCACTATGCTTTCCTTTTTTTTTTTTTTTTTTTTTTTTTTGCCATGCTGCTTGGCTTGTGGGATCTTAGTTCCCCAACCAGGGATTGAACTTGTGCCCCCTGCAGTGGAAGCGCAGAGTCCTAACCACTGGATGGCCAGGGAATTCCCTTCCTTCTTCTTAAAAATGTTTTTATTCACTGCTCCTAACACAAGATTTTTTCCTTCTGTGCTACAACAGATCCCATCTATAGCTGAATTCAGCTGTATACAGGTAACAATATAAATATTTGCATACATTTCTATTTATTTAACCTATACATACGAATAAAACTCCACATGATTAAGTATTGGTCAAAGCCTATCTAGTGGGAAAAAAATCACTGAAGAGCCCTCTTCCTCTAATACTGGACTACCACAACTTGCTTTTCATTTATTTCTATTGTTTTTCATTTATTTCTATATCCTGAGTCACCCTCCTCAATGATGGGTCATAAATGTTATTGAAAACATGTGAAAATGGGGATGATTGCTGAATGTATGTTAAAAATGCTTAACTGAGCAACATTTCCAACTCCAATCCAACCATCTTTTGATGTGGCACCTTTGGTCTGTCAACCTCATCTTTCTATATCAAGTCAAGTTTGAATTTTATCAACTTTCACTGTTTATTGAAATATGCCACCTACTAGGTCTGCTTCCATCCTCTGTTCAAAACTTACCTTCTTCCAAATTTCTCACTCTCAAGAACATAAAGTAGTAGAAAATATGAAAGCAAAGACCTATCAACACTTTGTGTTGGTGATCCATAAAAGTTTGACCTAAAAGCAAGCTAAGCATATTGGTGCTAAATGCTAAAAATATGGTAGTCATTGGTCATGAATAAGAGGGATGCTGGAAACAGCTCACCTAGGAACAGGTGGACGGACCGCAGAAAGTTTCAAGAGTCACAGAGAGCCGTAGTTATTAAGAGAGAGCTGACGAAACTATTTGGAGGACTGGTGTGATGATAAAGGACAAGGACTATGAAACCAAACTGCCTGCATTCAAATCCCAGTTCTGCCCCATATCTGCTGTGTGGCCTGTGCAAATTTCTTGTCCTTTCTGTGCCTTAATTTTCTCATCTGAAATATGGAAACAGTAATAATAGCACCTACCTCACAAGGCTTTTGCAAGGATTATATGAGTTAACACATATAAAGTGTTTTGAACAATGCCCGACAAAGAGTAAATGCAACGTAAGTGTGATGATGATGATATCTTCCTCCGGAACTTGTGAATCGGACAAAATATAAATGCAAACTGGAATCCTTGTAAGCCTTCAAGAAAGTACTGACTCGTTAGAAATGATTAAGAATTCTTGAATCAAATGGAAGAAATAACCCATGAAGGAAACCAGAAGAAAACAATTTTGAAAAGAGAAAGGGTAAAAGAAGTCAAGAAGTTACTGATGAAAGAGGATGACATTGATGTACTTATCCATGTCAGGTCCAGAACAAACAGAATTTGCAGACACTGGCCAAAGAGTGGAATCAGGTTAAAGCTTGAATGCTGACAGGAAGAAAGAAATAGAAGCCTCATGACAAAGGATGACGATGACGATAATGACGATGAAAGTAGCTAACAATATCTAACACCAATTAAATGCTTACCACACTTTAGACTCTGTGCTGAACACTTTACATGAACTAAAACTGGCACAACCCTATGAGGTACATACTGTTATTAGAAACAGAGGTATGGACAGGCCAAGAAACTTACATAAGTCACAGAGCTAGTACAAACCAAAGCCAGGACTCAAACCACTTCTGTCTGATTGTAAAGCCCATACTCTTAAGCTGCAGTACAATCCACTCCTATGATGGATCCTAGGATCACTTTAAAATTCTAGCAAAACTCTTAGTAAAATGTTTCTGAAGGCACTGTATTAACTGAATTAACTACATACACACAAATCCCTTGGGAATGCCTCTATTCATTCAGAAACACACACTGAGAACTAAGATGGCACTACTCTTAGAGCTGGGGATAAAAACAGAAGATTCAGTCTCTGCCATTGGTAAGTGGCATCTACTCTACAAATCAGCAGAAATCATAAGCTATATTAAAATAAGCCAGACAAACCTGAATAGCTTTGTGTTTCAGCTGTTTGCAGAAAGCCCTCACGTCAAATTCTGATGAGTTTTCTGTAAAGATGGAAAGATCACAGATACAAAAACTTAGGCATACTATTTTCAAATCAACAAATTCTTAAGTGCATGACTACATTTCTTGCCAAATTACTACAAGAGAAACAAAGGGCAAGCAAAGAACTATGAAGCAACAACAGAAACAACTTTATATGCTCAAGCTGAGAAAACACAAGTATTACCATACCTCTCTAAGAATAATCAGAGTTAAAATTAAGAAGAAAGATGCTGAATTTCTTCCTACACAATGCATGACTACATTGTAATTTCAAAAGTTTTTTTGTTTGTTTTTTTAGAGTATGTGCCATATCAAAGCAAATTACCTTTTAAGATTTTCTTATTCTTTACTGGCTGTCCAAGATCCACATTATTCTGAATATTGATCTTCATTTGTTTAGCTTTTTTGGAAATTCTAAGTAATGTTTCTTCACTGGACCTCTGTGATTGTTCTTTTGTTAAAAATAGTTTATTTAGCAGTTTAGTTACTCCTTTAGCTGCAAAAGCTGTAGGCATTTTTTTCTTAAAGATTTCAAAGTAGGGCTCTCCTAAAAATTCAGCAATATCAGAAGGAAAGGTAAAACCTTTGAAGTAAGGCAATGGTTGAATCCTGGAGACCTCTTGAAGTAATCCAAACAATGGCTCATATAAAGAAACCAGCCTTTTTAAAACATCTTTATAGAGAACCCTAGAGAAAGAAGTAGGAGCTCATGAATTATCTAGTAATTATTATTTGCAGATTACATAATAATAAGAGAGTCAAAGCTGAAAATAATGCCTGTGCTGCCACTATAGATTAAAAAAACACTAAAGCGGATACTTGCAAAGAGCTAGATTAGTCCAGCCTAAACAGAAAAATACAAGTACAAAATGCTATATAAAACCAAATAAAGTACTACATGGAGAGATATCTCAAAAGATGTGCCTCAAAATCTTAAGTGTGGTTTTATCTAGATGATGAGATTTTAGGCAAATTTCAGGTTCTTTGCATTTTTTCTATTTTTAAAAGTTTCTTAAAATAACCTTGTATTATTATTATAATCAGCAAAAATCAAAGCTATTTTCATTACAGGAATAATGAAGGTTTGACATTTTAAAATAATATGATTAGTAATTCTAACACTGTTAGTGCTAAAAACAAGCAGAATAAAAAACAAGATGATTGGAAATAGTACTTGAGATATCCAGGTTAAGATATCAAAGCAAGGTTTAGAGAGAATTTTCTCTCTTTTTTTTGGTTTTCATTCAAATTAGAACTAATCACCCCAATTGTTTAAAATGGCCAAAAATAGGTCTCCTTATAAATATGGGCAGATTTTGAATCCAATTATCCGTCAAATAAGTTTCATAATATATATTGTGAGATGCAAGGGAAGGGCTCTTTGGTTTGCAACTAGTATTATCAGTGTTCTTTACATCAACTAACTATGCTCAAAAAGCAGTGGTGGTTCAGGTGGAAGAAAGGAATCTAGAAAACATAAGGAAGGTCATTGCCGTTAAAAGTTAGAAACCTATGGCAGAAACAAATGATACAGACTGCTCAGGAACACCTTCATTTTAAATGGCCCAGCTGCTGAATGATTAGAGGAACCTTTTTTTTTTTTAAATTCCAGCTGCTAATCCTAGGAATTCATTTGCTTAGTTGTTTAGTGTTGAGGTGATCTCATGGATTCAGATTCAAAGCCTAATCCTTTGACATAACCATCAACACTTAGCTTCCCAATCTACCCCAAATAAACTGATCAAATGAAGAAACAGAATTCCTGCACCTTCAGCATCCCATGGGAAAGCAAATATCAAAACTACTAATAAGAAACTTAGTCTGAGTTAGAGAAATGAAGGATTTCAAAGGTACATACATACATACCATAACCTGCTCACCAGCCCAACCATCACAAGGTTTAAAATAATGAATTCTTGCAAACCTAGATGTTTCACAGTCAAGCTGGAGAATCAAGTTAAAGTTGGAAAACAGAATCAAAGGAATTTAGGTTTTTTTAAGTTACATTTATGAAAAGAACAGACTGGAAGTAGAAAGAATTTTCTGGAAGGAACTAAAACCTTAAAACATGTTCTATTTAAGTCATGGAGGCTTAAAAATAAAGTAATATACACTCTGCTAGAGGAAAAATAAAGTAATACACACTCTGCTAGAGGTCTCATATAAATTTAGTTTCTAAGATTAAGAATTTCTAACAGTCAATGCCCTTAGGATAATACATACTAGGTAGAGACAGAAGTCTCTGGCAATGGCTGTATCAGGCAAATCCCAGGAAAAGGAAGCCAAAGAGCAAAATTTTAAGAATTCCCATAAGTTATAACTCCTACGGACTCTCTAGCTTTCAAATATAAATACTATTAAATATATCCCAACAATTCCAACTCAGAAGAAGTACTTTAGTTGATTCAAGGATACAGAAATGTCTTGCAGCAACAGTCCAACAAGCGAAGTAGCAACTTGCAGGCTCCCAAAATCTTCATCAACACCAGTTCCACCACTGGTTGGCTAGGGATGACACATGCTTTGGTATTCACAGACTGATTTTCACTTGGCAAAAATAGAAAAGTACATTACTTTCATTCCTAAATATAAAGCACTTATATAGCAATTTTCAAGTGCAGACTTGCCTTAAGCTCAATTTGAGGTAGTTATGTTTAATAATGACTCACTGAAGTTGACTGACACTTATGTTTCAAAATAATCTACCATGACCCAGATTTCAGTGTCACATCATTCCCTCCCACTGGCCGACAGAGGGAGATTACCACAAAATACCAGGGGTCTTTTACTGAAACAAAATTTGTACAGCTAAGGTATAATTGTTTATATTCTAACAATAAGTGAAGAAAGTCTAAAGCGAGGTCACAGCCAGACACTGGGTTCCCAGCCCACCAAAAAGCCCATTACAAAGCAACTGGACCACTTACTTAGAAGAAAATGACTCAGAGAGATCTTGAATTGAACCTTCCAAATTCATGTTTTTCAAGCGTTTTAAACATTGTTCAACCTGAAAGGGGAAGAGCAGCTCATGTGTGACACAGACAAAGCCACTGATGTGACCAGGAAAACAAATACAAAATTTCAATGTATGGAAATACACTCAATACCAAAGAATACCTTTTTTTAAGGGTAAAGAAACCCATAGCCCAAAGCAATTGCTTCTGGTTAAAAAATTGAAATTTATCCAGCCAAATAAAGTTCTCAAATCAGGTTATGACTAAGAATTTATTGTACTACATGCCAGGATGTGCTTGATGCTATAAATGGGACCAAGGTAAGTATAAAATTATTCTCAAGATTATATTTTTCTGAAGCAATATGATTTCTAATAGTGAAACTATTAAAACAAGATAGTAAATTATTAAGTACTAAATTTCAACAGTCTGTAAGTGCCACAGACATAAGGGATCAAGTGATAGAGGGATTGGGCATTGTAAACATACAGGACCAGGTGAGCAAAGGTTCAGAGGAGGGAACGAATGTGGTGAGTAGGAGGACTCACAAAGAGTTCAGGCTGTCTGAAATACAAAATATATGAAGATGAAGACCAGAGAGAAGCCTGAGTTAAGGGAAACTGAAGAGGCCAGATCACGGGGGATCTTGTAAGTTAACCTAAGAGGCTTCCTCTTTATTCAGGAGACAATGGAGAACTATTAAAACTTAAAGCTGTGTTTTAGGGTGATTACCTGGCTTTGGTACACATGAATATGCCAGAGTGGAGGAAAGACTGGAAGATGGAAGATCAGTCCGAATTGCAAGACAACTAACAATTGACAAGGTCTGAAAAAAGAAATGGCAGCCAGAACTAAAAAGGGACTAGATGCAGAGAAAGTTTTGACTGATCAGTTGGCCGGATAGGAGAGCTACGTAAAAGAAAGAAGCAGAGAAAACAGAACACCAAATTTTTCTGACCGGATAATTATTCGCAACTTGGAAGCCGGGAGGAGAAATACGTATGTTCAATCTGAGATGGTAAGTTTGGTTTTGGCGTTAAAGATTCAGAAGGAGATAAAAGCTGCCCCAGAGAAGAAAACTTAAGAAAGACCATGATCCCAAATCTTTCTTTGATGAAAAAAATCTTCATCTTTTTTGCCTTAAGTAATGGGAGTGGAAAACTAACCAGAGAATTAATCTGTAAGGTTAGAGACTATGTCTGTCTTTTTCATCCTGTACGCCTAGCACAAAGCACAGTGCCTGGCACATAGAAAGTTTCAAAAATACTTGGAGAATTAATAAAATGAATGAATGAATGGACTCGTAAGGAACTCAGGTTAGGAGGCTCTACTCTGTGGTGTAGTCCCTGAGTTGGAGGGCCCAATTTTGTCTTAAACTCCAAAAGTTACACAAAACCACTTTACACAACTTGTTATATACTCATTCAGTATATTACCGATTAGATTATTTTCCCCACAATAAATAGACTGCAACTTTGTTCTTTTTATGATTTTGGGATTTTGATTATGGTCAGGAAAATTGTTTCTTAATCCAAAACTCTGTCTTGATCAAATTACTCAATCTTTAAACTAGGCAGAGGCAGGGTACTAAGTATTATAGATTTCATATAATGAAAATTTTTTATAAAAATTACCTACCTATAATAAGAAAAATAAATAAATAAAAAGTAAACATAAAAACAAAAAATTACCTACCTACTAGAAACAAGACTGGGAAAGAATCCAACATAGCTCCTTTTTAAATAAACTGTTTTTTGAAATGCTTTCAGGGGAAGAAAAAAAAAAAGCCCACATGCAATTGCAAGATGACCTATAACTCACAAGTAAGTTACAAAATATTAAATAGCAGTGTGATCTCCATCTTCATCAAGTAAACATGTTGAGTATTAAACACAGGGCTCCCTCCTTACCTGTTTGAGGGCCAAATGGGGCTTGTGGCGGCCCATTCTGTTGTGATTGCTGTAAAGGATTGCACATAATACATCTGTTTCTGCATCTAAGACTTGGCTCTTCAGTGACAATGTAACGAGACAGCATTCTTTAATTACAGCTGCAATGCAAAGGTCTAAAGCAGAGACGTTTCATAAGACTTAATATGCATTTCTACGTTAAGTATATTCTATAAAAAATACACTGAAAGAAGCATCTTTCCTTATGTTTTAAAGAAATCAAGAACAAATTAACATAATCGGCCTCACCTGTAAGAACATAATTAATGTTTCCAAGTATGTGAGAAGTGACATAGGAAGGAAGTGATCGTACAGTGACAGATGATATCAAGTCCAGGAAATCATTAAGAGAACATGTGTTAAAGTAGAATGTACATCTTTACACCACATTTTATCATGATTTTAATAATCTTTCATACGAATACTCTGCAGTCATTTGGTGTAAACTTAACACTTCAAGTACCCTAAAGGTGGGACGTGTTGTATACTGCTCTACCACTTTAAGAATATATTCAGAAGAGAAATCACTATAACAGCTGGAAATTATATTACATAATGAATGTCTGACTGAACACGGGGTGCTTATTTAGTAAAACAAGGTAACAGCCTCCTAGTCTGAAAAAGCTGTGAATAGAAGATGGAGTAAATGTGTTCTCTATGGCTCTAAGGGTAGCAGTGGCATCCTAAGTGGCAGTAACACAAAGGAAGACTTACACATAACGTGGAGAACTTTCTTACTATACTATTTGAGGCCAGAATGGGCTACCTTTGGGGTGGGGAGAGACTTGGTGAATTTCCACGCCTAACAGAATCCTGTTAAAGAATCCTTGAATAGAGGAAGGGGTAAGATTAATCTGTAAACTGAGCAGGATGGATGGATGGGGAGGGGAATGTGATGATAAGTTACAAGTATTTAATAACAGCTGTCATTTGAGTGTTTATTTACTGTATCAGGCATTGTTCCAAATGCTTTACCTATAATGTTAATTCTTTCATCAGAACAGCTCTATGAGGCAAGTACTATTTTTATCCCCATTTGAAAATGCGCTTAAGCCCAGAAAGGTTAAATAACGACATTTCCCACTCCTCACCCCAGCTCCAGCAGAGAGAAGAGCCAGGATTCAAACCCAGGCAATTTGGCTCCTGAGCCCAGCGTGTACTGCCCTACTGCCTAATGACGGCAATGCCACCATACACTGATAGAACACTTTAGACCACGCTCTCCTAAATGACATCATTAAACCCTCCCAACAACCCGGTGATAGGGAAAACTAACCCGACTTTACAGATAAGAAACGGGGGATCCAGAAAGACTGCGGTTTAAGTGCAGAGTGCTTGAGTGACGACCCGCAGCCTCTCAGAGGCAGAGGTCGAGAAAGACTGAGGGGGAACCACGGCACTTGGTGGCCTGAGTGAACGCAGGGTCCCCAGGCAGCAATTTTTCCTGACGCTAGTTGCGTCCGCCCTCTTTCCCCATTTCGGTGCGGGGCTGGATCTTGGGCCTTCGGCGCCCCAGCCAGGCCCTGCGGTAGACTCGGTGGGTCCAGCGAGGAACGGCGATGCCAGATGCCCTGCAAGATTCCTCAGCAAACTCCAGAGCCCAGGTCCCTTTCGGCCGCGGCGCTGCGCAGCGTCCCGCGAGTTCCGGAAGTCCCGCCCCCACTCCGCGCACGTGCGCCTGCCTGACACCTCCGGAAAAGCCTGCGCCCCGCGCCGGGCGCCTCACACGCCAGGCGCCTCACTCACCCAGCGCCGCGCCGGGGTCCTGTACGATCACTGTGCTGCGGCTCCCCGCCTTAGGGAGCCTCACGCGGTTCCATGGCTGCGGGCCCGGAAGCAGCGCAGCCATCTTGGGAGGCAGGAGAGGGACTGGGAAAGGCGGACCTGGGCGAGACGCAGTGGAGCGACCGAAGGAGGGGCGATGAGCCGACGTCAGGGGAAGGTAGAGGGCAAGGGGTGGGGCGGGGGCGGGGCCCGGGCGGGGAAAGGGGAGGGTCCTTCACGAAATAGTGGACCAAGTACGGTGAGCCTGAAAAACCCAGAGTCATCCAGCCCCTGGGCAATAATACCTGGCCGCGTATCAGAATTACTTGGAAGAATTTGGGGGAGCCGCATCCCGGTACTACTCAATCAGAATCTCGGAATGGGGTCTTGTGTTTATGCTTCCCCACGGGATTCTGAAGCACAACCAGTTTTCAAACTACTTCAAGGTATTTTACAGATGTGGAAAGTGAGGCCCGCAGTTGAGTTGGTGCATACGCCCCCATCTCCACCTCAACCATTAGCGGAAAAGGAAGAAATGAAATAAAGAGGCTTATGCAAAGTGCGCATTTGTAACGCAGAAATAATTTAAGTTAGTCAAGGAAGGCTCTACCTGGAGCAGCAGCAAAACCACAGTCACAGAAACTTGGAGGCCGTCTGACTCTCCATCAACCCCATCTTCTGTCAGTGTCCAAAACAAGACGGTATTCCAAGCTTTCCTGATCCTCACCTCATTTATATCTTTCTAATAGTTCATTTATCTTCAGCTACCCTGATGCCAGCTTACTTAAGGCCCCCCGCGCAATGTATTAGAGAGGCAGTTAGTGGGTTTTGAAGACAGACCAGCAAGGTTCTGATTCTAGATCTGCCCTTTACTAGCTCTATGATCTCAGGAAAGTTACCTGACTCCTCCAAATCTTAGTGTTCCTACAGGTAAACTGAAGATAATAATACAAACTTGTAAAGTGCTCACAGTTAAAAAGTGCTTTAGAATAGTGTCTGGCATACAAACAGTATTTACTCTTAGCAAAATTAGTATTGTTGATATTATTTTTACTGTTTAATACAAGTAGCCACGCCAAACTGAAACACTTTGCATGTTCTCTGTATGTGCCTTTGTACATATTAATTTCTCTATCTGGGCCATTTCCCTGAAACACAATCTCCCTCAGCTCTGGTGTCATCACCTCTAGGTAATTCTTCCTGAGCATCCCATTCCCACTCCATAGCTTGAAGTAGAGACGACTTTATGTACAACCGTAGTGCCCTGTGCTGGCCTCTGTATTAGCCTCCTATTGCTGCTGTAACACATTACTACAAACATAGTCACTTAAAACAACACAGTTATTATATTACATTTTTGGAGGTTAGAAGTCCAAAATGGATCTCACTGGACTAAAGTTGGCAGGGCTGGATCCTTCTGGAAGCTCTAGTGGAGAATTCATTTTCTTGCTTTTTTCAACTTCTAGAGGCCACCTGCATTCCTTGGCTCATGTCTCCATCCTCCATTTGCAAAGTCAGTAGCATAGCATCTTCCAATCTCCCTCCAGCCTCTCTTTCTCTCTCACCCTTCTGCCTGCCTTCATCTTAAAAGGACCCTAGTGATTACACTGAGCCCACCAAAATAACCCAGGATACTCTTCTCATTTCAGAGTCTTTAACTTAATCATATCTACACAATCTGTTTTGCACTGTAAGTAAACATTCATAGATTTGGGTGATTAGGACGTGGCTGTCTTTGGGGGGTCATTATTCAGGCTACCGCAGACTCTCACAGAATTTACCTCACTGTACTGTATTAATTTGTATATTTGTATGTCTCCTTCTCCAATGGCATGTGAGCTGACTGAAGGCAGTACTACCAGTGTAGCTTACTGATCTTTATATCACAATGCTTAACTCAGAGCCTGGTGTGTAGTAAGACCTCAATAAGGCTTTAACAGCTTTGTTGAGGTAAAATTGATATACAGAGAACTGCACATAGTTAATGTGTACAATTTTACTAGTTTGTCAATATTTACTGGCTAAATAAGAGACTAGATGATGCTTGAATAGAGTTTTTGAAGGACAAGTAGGAATTTCCCAGGCAGATAAGGGAAGAAGACATTCCTGACAGAGAGATGGTAAACAACATGAGTTGGAAGAATCATTAGTCCTGGCTGAGTCAGTATTGCTGGAGCATGATGTGTTCTGAGGAATGAAGCTGGGAGTAGTGGTGTCAGATCAGGGACAGAATTTGGATTTACCCTGAAGGCTGGTGATTCCCAAACCTGGCTGATCATAATTACCTGGATAGTTTTTAAAAAATATTTAGAAAATTTTCAGGCCCCACTTTGGACATTCTTATTCATTATGTCTGAGTAGGGCTCTAATCTGGGTTTTTTTTTTTTTTTACATCTTTATTGGAGTATAATTGCTTTACAATGGTGTGTTAGTCTCTGCTTTATAACAAAGTGAATCAGTTATACATATACATATGTTCCCATATCTCTTCCCTCTTGCGTCTCCCTCCCTCCCACCCTCCCTATCCCACTCCTCTAGGTGGTCACAAAGCACCGAGCTGATCTCCCTGTGCTTGCGGCTGCTTCCCACTAGCTATCTGTTTTACGTTTGGTAGTGTATATATGTCCATGCCACTCTCTCAGTTTGTCACAGCTTACCCTTCCCCCTCCCCATATCCTCAAGTCCATTCTCTAGTAGGTCTGTGTCTTTATTCCTGTCTTGCCCCTAGGTTCTTCATGACATTTTTTTTCTTAAGTTCCATATATATGTGTTAGCATATGGTATTTGTCTTTCTCTTTCTGACTTACTTCACTCTGTATGACAGACTCTAGGTCCATCCACCTCATTACAAATAGCTCAATTTCATTTCTTTTTATGGCTGAGTAATATTCCATTGTATATATGTGCCACATCTTCTTTATCCATTCATCCGATGATGGAGACTTAGGTTGTTTCCATGTCCTGGCTATTGTAAATAGAGCTGCAATGAACATTTTGGTACATGACTCTTTTTGAATTATGGTTTTCTCAGGGTATATGCCCAGTAGTGGGATTGCTGGGTCGTATGGTAGTTCTATTTGTAGTTTTTTAAGGAACCTCCATACTGTTCTCCATAGTGGCTGTACCAATTCACATTCCCACCAGCAGTGTAAGAGTGTTCCCTTTTCTCCACACCCGCTCCAGCATTTATTGTTTCTAGATTTTTTGATGATGGCCATTCTGACTGGTGTGAGATGATATCTCATTGTAGTTTTGATTTGCATTTCTCTAATGATTAATGATGTTGAGCATTCTTTCATGTGTTTGTTGGCAGTCTGTATATCTTCTTTGGAGAAATGTCTGTTTAGGTCTTCTGCCCATTTTTGGATTGGGTTGTTTGTTTTTTTGTTATTGAGCTGCATGAGCTGCTTGTAAATTTTGGAGATTAATCCTTTGTCAGTTGCTTCATTTGCAAATATTTTCTCCCATTCTGAGGGTTGTCTTTTCGTCTTGTTTATGGTTTTCTTTGCTGTGCAAAAGCTTTGAAGTTTCATTAGGTCCCATTTGTTTATTTTTGTCTTTATTTCCATTTCTCTAGGAGGTGGGTCCAAAAGGATCTTGCTGTGATTTATGTCATAGAGTGTTCTGCCTATGTTTTCCTCTAAGAGTTTGATAGTGTCTGGCCTTACATTTAGGTCTTTAATCCATTTTGAGCTTATTTTTGTGTATGGTGTTAGGGAGTGATCTAATCTCATACATTTACATGTCCCTGTCCAGTTTTCCCAGCACCACTTATTGAAGAGACTGTCCTTTCTCCACTGTACATTCCTGCCTCCTTTATCAAAGATAAGGTGACCATATGTGCGTGGGTTTATCTCTGGGCTTTCTATCCTGTTCCATTGACCTATATTTCTGTTTTTGTGCCAGTACCATACTGTCTTGATTACTGTAGCTTTGTAGTATAGTCTGAAGTCAGGGAGCCTGATTCCTCCAGCTCCATTTTTCATTCTCAAGATTGCTTTGGCTATTCGGGGTCTTTTGTGTTTCCATACAAATTGTGGAATTTTTTGTTCTGTGAAAAATGCCAGTGGTAGTTTGATAGGGATTGCATTGAGTCTGTAGATTGCTTTGGGTAGTAGAGTCATTTTCACAATGTTGATTCTTCCAATCCAAGAACATGGTATATATCTCCATCTATTTGTATCATCTTTAATTTCTTTCATCAGTGTCTTATAATCTTCTGCACACAGATCTTTTGTCCCTTAGGTAGGTTTATTCCTAGATATTTTATTCTTTTTTTGCAATGGTAAATGGGAGTGTTTTCTTAATTTCACTTTCAGATTTTTCATCGTTAGTGTAAGGGAATGCAAGAGATTTCTGTGCATTAATTTTGCATCCTGCTTCTTTACCAAATCCATTGATTAGTTTTAGTAGTTTTTAGTAGTAGAAATTAAAGATGATACAAATAGATGGAGAGATATACCATGTTCTTGGATTGGAAGAATCAACATTGTGAAAATGACTCTACTACCCAAAGCAATCTACAGACTCAGTGCAATCCCTATCAAACTACCACTGGCATCTAGTAGTTTTCTGGTAGCATCTTTAGGATTCTCTATGTATAGTATCATGTCATCTGCAAACAGTGACAGCTTTACTTCTTCTTTTCCAATTTGGATTCCTTTTATTTCCTTTTCTTCTCTGATTGCTGTGGCTAAAACTTCCAAAACTATGTTGAATAAGAGTGGTGAGAGTGGACAACCTTGTCTTGTTCCTGATCTTAGTGGAAATGCTTTCAGTTTTTCACCATTGAGGATGATGTTGGCTGTGGATTTGTCATATATGGCCTTTATTATGTTGAGGAAAGTTCCCCCTATGCCTACTTTCTGGAGGGTTTTTATCATAAATGGGTGTTGAATTTTGTCGAAAGCTTTCTCTGCATCTATTGAGATGACCATATGGTTTTTCTCCTTCAATTTGTTAATATGGTGTATCACATTGATTGATTTGCGTATATTGAAGAATCCTTGCATTCTTGGAATAAACCCCACTTGATCATGGTGTATGATCCTTTTAATGTGCTGTTGGATTCTGTTTGCTAGTATTTTGCTGAGGATTTTTGCATCTATGTTCATCAGTGATATTGGTCTGTAGTTTTCTTTCTTTGTGACATCCTTGTCTGGTTTTGGTATCAGGGTGATGGTGGCCTCGTAGAATGAGTTTGGGAGTGTTCCTCCCTCTGCTATATTTTGGAAGAGTTTGAGAAGGATAGGTGTTCGCTCTTCTCTAAATGTTTGATAGAATTTGCCTGTGAAGCCATCTGATCCTGGGCTTTTGTTTGTTGGAAGCTTTTTAATCACAGTTTCAGTTTCAGTGCTTGTGATTGGTCTGTTCATATTTTCTGTTTCTTCCTGATTCAGTCACGGCAGGTTGTGCATTTCTAAGAAATTGTCCATTTCTTCCAGGTTGTCCATTTGATTGGCATAGAGTTGCTTGTAGTAATCTAATCTGGGTTTTTTAAAAGCTCCTTGTGATGGTGGTCTGCTTTAGGGATCCCTTTCTGGAGGTGACAAAGGAGTCACTGAGATTTAGGCTGGGCAATTTTGGCACCTTGCATCAGAGGATGAGCACTCTGGAGAATAGATTTGAAGGAGATGAGACTGGAGGAAGGGACTTAAGGGGATCTGTTACAAAAGCTGAGGCAGGAGATAATGAAGACCTGAATTCCAACACTGGCACTGAAGATGGACAGTATGACTTATTTAGATGTCTAGTATTTAGGTATTTAAATGTCTAGTATGACTTCCAGACTTTTGCCTTGAGTGACATGTGGCATCCAAAAGAAGAACAAATTTAGATACACCTAAATAATAGGAATAATGAGATAACTTTTTTTTTTTTTTTTTTTTTTTTGCGGTATGTGGGCCTCTCACTGTTGTGGCCTCTCCCGTTGCAGAGCACAGGCTCCGGACGCACAGGCCCAGCGGCCATGGCTCACGGGCCCAGCCGCTCCGCGGCATGTGGGATCCTCCCGGACCGGGGCACGAACCCGTGTCCCCTGCATCGGCAGGCGGACTCTCAACCACTGCGCCACCAGGGAAGCCCCATGAGATAACTTTTGATGTACTGAGTTTGAGATTGCCTATGGGCTGCCCACAAGAGTATGTCCAATTCGCCAGTTGAATAAATGGGACTGTAGCTCAAAGGGTAATTGCAAAGGGAGGGAGTAGAGATGATGAATATAGGATAACGTTTTTAGCGGCTTAGATGAG
Organism: Mesoplodon bidens; assembly: GCF_964165515.1. Classification (NCBI taxonomy): domain Eukaryota; kingdom Metazoa; phylum Chordata; class Mammalia; order Artiodactyla; family Ziphiidae; genus Mesoplodon; species Mesoplodon bidens. The sequence continues at coordinate 59,975,390 of NC_138161.1, forward strand.
AAGGGAAGACAGAGTTTATGTCATAACAGAGAGATGTAGGATCAAGCAGCGTATAGTTTTGTTCTAATTTTAAGGATAGTGTATCAGTTAGGGTTCCACCAGTCAAACAGAACCAGTAGGTGATATATATGTGTATATATATATATATATATATATATATATATATGTATATATATATATATATATATATATATGTATACTTTTGAAAAGAAATTGGCTCACATGCCTGTAGGGGTTGAATAGTCAAGCCTGAAGTCCAAAGGGCAGGCTGTCGTAAATGGCAGTCTGGAAACTCAGGCAGGAGCTGAAGCTGCAGTCTACAGATGGAATTTCTTCTCCTTCTTGTCCTCAGGGAAACCACAGTTCTGTTTTCAAGGTCTTTTAAACTGATTGGATCAGGCTCATCCAGATAACCCAGGATAATCTCCTTCACATACAGTCAACTGATTGTAGTTGATAATCACATCTACAGGATGCCTTCACAACAACACCTAGACTCACGTTTGATTGAATAACTGGGTGCCCCAGCCTAGTCAAGTTGACCCATAAAACTGACCCTCACAGACAGAAAGTGGTTTCATCATCTGAACAGGCTAAGAGAAATGGGGCCAAAAGAGTGAGAGAAGCTGGACCTACTAAAGAGATAAAGGTGAGAGAATTGATGAAGAAAGGTCCATTATTCATTCAACAAAGTTTGTGAGCATCATCCCAGAGGAGACAAGCAAATGTGGGATCAAGAGCTTAGGTAGAGGGTTGTCTTAAAGATCAAAAAGCCTTTATCCTCTGAGCCAGGAAGAAAAATCAAGATAGCTTTAGACATGGCTATGTTTGGGGTACGGTAACAGAAAGATGAGGGAGCTCCTATGTTGTCAGTGAAGGAAGATCATTACCAAGAGGGGAGGGCAGGGAGATGGGTTCTGGGCAAGCAGTGGATATTTAAAATCAGAGTTTCCTTGAACTGGGGGATATGGAAGAGGCATGTGTTCTGTATATTAGGGAGAAAGTAAGGATTTACGGCTACGTTTTTAAAATTTCAAATTTGCAAAGAAAGACTGCCACAGACACAAATGACCATGAAATAGACAGAACCTTGTGCATCTCATTAGCAATTCAAAAAATACAGATTAAAATAATTTCGCGGTATTGTCATATAGACAAAGAGTAAAAGCATGGTGTCTCATGTTACTAGGACTTTGGACAAAAATTCAGATACAAAGTGATCCTTTGTTGTTGTAATCATGAAAATGGAAATTGATATATTCACACAATGAATCAGTGGCTTTCTAATATTTTGGCAGTGGAATTCTTTTTCCCCCACAAAATCTTAACACAGAAATCAAATATATAAAACAGTAAAAGCAGAATTGTAGTGGTTTTCTCTCAAAGGAGAATGCAGGGCCCTCCCATAAAGGCATCCTGCCCAGGCTCCTAGAAGTACCTCATAAGACACTTCCTAGGAACAGTTTGGAATCCACTGTTGTAAATAAATAAATATGTGTTGATGTGTGCAATTGTTTACCATACATTAAGGTGTTTTCTAAAGCAGTTTAGAAAACTCTATGTACAATGTGATTACATGCAAAAATATACCTCCACACAGAGAAAAAGGTCTGGAAGGATCTAAATGAAGGTGTTAACAATGATTATATTTTCAGCAGTAGGATGGATCTTTTTTTCTTCTATGAGCTTATTTGTACTTTCTAAAGGAAAGAAATACATGTTGCTATTGTAATGAGAAAAAATTATTTTTAACGTTAAGTGTGTATCAGACTCTTAGGATGTGTGTGTGTGTGTGTGTGTGTGTGTGTGTGTGAGTGTGCGTGCATACACCAGCATATTCGGAGACATACATTTTTTGGCCCATCCAGCTACGGTCTTTCAGCTCTAATCTCATGCTTCTGTACTTTGCTCTGTGATGCGGGGCTGGGATTCTGCAAAACCACATGGTCTTTGCCGGCTGGTGGTTATACCCATATGGACCACTAGAGGGAGATTGGAAGGCCGGAGGAGGAGAGAAATTCCTGTTTGTTTTCTTATTCCTGGTAGTGTTGCCAGGCAACAGCTCTTCATCCCAGGTAATGACAGTTGCTTCTAGTCCCTGACTCATTTTTACACACTGGCAGAACTAACTGACCCCTCTAAGGTACTAACAGCACCTGGATGATGTTCTTTTGTCAAAGATCTGAGTCCCAGTTCTGCATATCACTTCCTCCAACAATCTAAATTCTAGTCTTCTCCTTGTCTCCCCAGCTCCAGGGCTTATAACTGCTTTCAGCAGTTATCTCTGTGTTACCTCAGTGTTGCATGTGTGCTTTTAAGTTCTTAAACATCTATTTAACCAGTTCATTATATTAAATTCTCTCTGGTGAAATACTTAGTATGAGTCTGTTTTACTAACATGATTCTTAAACAAGAAGTGGTCCTAAGAAACAGCCCCTCAAAATGGGATTCTGAGGTTGCTCTGAGCTTATCTTTAGCTTTGAACACCATAGTGATCTCTTTAGCAAGGGGAAATGGGATTTGAGTATCCATGATACTCTGTGGCATCACACTTAATCACCTGTGGTTGATTTGATGAAATGCCTTCTGTGGCCCTAAGAGGGACCAGATGACTGTTTTGATAGCAGTGATGCTTCTACAAGAAATAACAACCTCAGATCATTAACTCTTAGCTCAAGTCACAGAGAATCAGAGAGTTTCTATAGTGGCTCTAAAAGAATCACCTGTTTCTTATAGCTGCAGGGCTGACCTTGACCCAGAATTTAATTTTGTGGGTTACAGAATTTCAACCAGAATTGAATTCATAGATTTGAAAATCTTGTATGTGAAAGTTAGGGCACTGACTGGTAAGAAGAACTCTGAGACTTGGAATAGGAACCATCTAGTTTGACTTGGGAAAAGCTGAGAATCTTGGAGTTGCTTGCCTTCTTGTGTCTGAGGGAACTTGTGTTAAGACCCCATAATAACCTCAAGACCCACTCCAACTACTTCCCATCACCTCTAGAGCTAGCCCAGTTCAGATATCAGTTTGCTCCAAGGGGACAAGTACAAAGTCTGACATGGAAGGAGATGGTTTACTCCAAAATAATTGCAAAATGTTGCTAATTGACAGAAATGGAAATAATAGTGGATTTTAAGTTATTAGACTAAAAGAGGAAGGAATATAAAACACTGGATTAGACCAAATGTATTGATAATGGGTCATTATTACAGTTACTAAAGATGTTAGTTAAGGACTTCCCCTGTGGTCCAATGGTTAAGACTGCACACTTCCACTGCAGGGGGTGCGGGTTCGATCCCTGGTCGTGGACCTAGGATCCCGCATGCTGCGTGGTGCAACCAAAAAAATAAAAAAGATCTTACAGTTAGAAGTGTGTCTAATGATTTTCTTGGTTGCTTGAAACTTGAACTCAACTATAACCTATACTCACTGAAGGTAAAATACCAGATTTTTCCTGGCACAATGTAGAAGGAGGAGTCAAAGACTCAGAGAGATTGGAATGATGGGGTGCATATATAATCTGACTTGCACACCCATCCACCCCCAACTGTGTCCTTTGAGAGGTCACTCACCCCACTGACACACTGAGAAAGTCATTAATGACGGGCTACTCTTGTGTCCTCACAAAGTTCTGTGATGGCTGTCTTCTGTAGGCTACGGTGATGGTAGAAGATACCGCCATTGAAATCGGCTCCATGATTTCACTGAAAATGATGGGATCCCAGAATGACAAAGGCCAAGTGGCAACAATTAACTACAAGAGACAAGGTTAGTGCATTTACTATAATGGGCAATAGAGGCAAAATGTTAACCAAATATTTTGACTAGCAGGAATCTTTAGTAGTAGCTAATTGATCATGGTGCCTGTAGGAATTGAATAGATAGCAGCCTGTTAAACTATTACTTCATTTATATAGCAGGGACCAGAAACCTAATCTGAGCACCAAAATGGAGAGGAGACATGACTCCTTACTCAATTTCCAGACTTAAACAAGTTCAGCAGCACAAAATCGAAGCTGGTACAAAGATGCTTATCAGTGTCATTTACAGGAACAAAACTTTAGAAACATATAAGTATCCATGTATCAGTTATTTATTGCTGGTTAGTCAACATATTCACGACTTAATCATTTTATTACTTACAGTTCTGTGTGTCAGGAGTTTGGGCAGAGCTCAGAAGGGATGGCTTGTCTCTCCTCCACATAGTGTTGGCTGGGAGGGCTCTACTGGGTCTAGAGGACCTACAATGGCCTCACTCACAAGTCTGGCACTCCCATTGGGATGGCTCAAATGACTGAGGGTGAACTGGGATGGCTGTGGAATTAACCGGGCTCACACATATGTGTGGGGCCTTGGTTCTCCTCTATGTGGTTTCTCTCTCCACATGGCATCTATCCTCTAGGACCCATCTCCCCATGTAGACTCCCTCTCCAATAGGATAACCTGGACTTCTTCATGCAGCAGACGGATCCACCCTGAGCAAAAGCAGATGCTGTATGGCCTCTTAGAGTCTGAACTCAGAAGTCCCCAAATGCCACTTCCATCACACTTTATTGGTCAAAACAAGTCAGAAGGGCAGAATAGATTCAAAAAATGGGGAAACAAACATGAGCTCTTGTTGGAAAAAGCAGTAAAGATGTATTGCAAAGAGGTGTGGACACAGAGAGACCCAATTCAGTCACTGGGTCCATTGTCAATAACCTATTACAGGCTAACAAGAAACATATCTCTTAAAAAATTAAGGTACATCCATACAATGAAAAACAGAGTAGGCAAAATTGCTGTAACAAACAGACCCCCAAATATATAATGGTTCAAGCACAATAGATGTTTATTCTCACCCACATTGTGTTCAATACATGATTATTCAAAATTTTAGTCTCCTTCCATCCTTTGACTTTGAATTCCCCTAGGGCCTTGTCATCATCTACATCTAGCTGTAAGAAAAGATAACATAAAGGATACACACCTGCCTCTTAAAAGCATTGGCCCAGGAATAGCACACATCACATGCATTCCTATTCTTTTGGCTACACGTAACTGCAGAGGAGCCTGGAAATGTAGTCTAGCTGCATGCCCAAGGAGAAGGAAATGGATTTTGATGAACAGCTAGAAGACTCTGCCACAGTCATTTTTTAAAGATAGGCAGTGGCACAGGGAAATGCTCACATTATATTAAATGAATGGAAGGCATTACAAAACTTTATATGACTCCAAGTTGGGGAAGGGGCAAAGAGAAATGTGTATCTGGAGTGAAAATGGTACCAAGATATTAATGATTTTTGTTTCTGGTTGGTGAGAGTACAAAAGTTTTATCTTTTCATTTTCAGAATTGTGTTCAGTGAACACAAATGACCTCATAACATGATAAATAATATTTTTAAATGTTAAAATATCTAAATTATAAACTCAAAGCACTCTTTTAGCATCATTGCTGACAATCAGTCCGTCTCAACTCCTAGAAGCTCATAGAAATGTAAAGAAAAAATGCCCATTGATAGATAGCATTATTTTTGCCACTCTGTTTTCTGAAGTATTTAGGGACAAGCATACAATTTTAATACAGACAATTCCTAATTTAGAAAAGCCATTTCTAAGTGCATTGTTTGAAACTGAACATCTTTGCCCATAAAGTGAACGTAAAACATGATGATGAGGAACCAGAGCCAGCGCCCCAAAGCCACTTTCCTCCAATCACTCATGTGATTGGTTCCGGCCAATGATGTCCCGGCCATTGGTTCTATAGAGGACAACTATGGATTCCAGGATTGTTACAGAAAAGTGCTTTCCACCATCAAGATTAAAACAGCAGGAGCACATCTTCCCTCAGCTTGGGTCACCCTCACCCCCAACAAGCTCTGGCACTCAGAGTGGGAGCTTACATCCTGCCATGTTCCCAGAACCAGTTTCTCTACCAGGTGGGAAGTGGGAGCTGGGATCTCTCAGCAGTGAGCCCCTGGCATGACAGGAGCAAGAAGGTGGAGGGGAGAGCTGGGTTCTAGGCCTGGGCAGGGGTCCCCATGTGGCATGGCCACATTAAGACCCAGGATTCATGGGCTTCCCTGGTGGCGCAGTGGTTGAGAGTCCGCCTGCCGAGGCAGGGGACACGGGTTCGTGCCCCTATCCCGGAAGATCCCACATGCCGCGGAGCGGCTGGGCCGGCGAGCCATGGGCCGCGGAGCCTGTGTGTCCGGAGCCTGTGCTCCGCAACGGGAGAGGCCACAGCAGTGAGAGGCCCGCGTACAGCAAAAAAAAAAAAAAAAGACCCAGGATTCTGAGGGAGATACAGTGGTGGGGTATCAGATTAGGATGATGGGAGAAATGCTAGGGACTCCTAAGCTGGGGAAGAGATGTTTTTCCCATTCACTTTCCCCTTCATAGATGTAGTGATCTTGAATACTTCAGTTCCTCTCCATCCCAAGTCCTCTGTCATCCCAGTTCCTTCACTGTCCTCAGCTCCAGTAACCTTCACATTCACTTCACTTCAGTCACATGCTCTCAAGTCATATCCCAAATCTTGCCACCATCCAGAATTACTCCATATCTGGTATCATAAATGCAGACATTTTTCTTTCTGATGATAGCGTTCTATCTTTTCAACTTTCTTACTCAAGTTATTTCTTATAAATCTGATCTTAAACCTTACTGGATCACCAGTCCTTACCCTCTTACTGTCTTCACATCACTACCCTTCTTTGTATACAGCTTAGATTCTCCCAGTCCATGGCACGCCAATGTTATCAATCCCCTCTCCCCGTTACACTTCCATCACATTTGGCTAGCCAAAGTCCAACCCTTTATTAATTCCACTCTGAATTTTCTGTAATTATGGGGGAAAAAAAACTGAAGTCCTCAGACAAGAACTCTCTCAACTTACTAATGCCAAACCTACAAATTTACCTGTCCCTCCACTACCCTATCTTCCATTCCTCCAGTTACAGTGCGTAAGGCGATCCTCCCCTCACCTGAGGTGAATCCCTTCACTGGCTGTCACCATCCAGTAAAAGCTTTTTCAGAAAAAGGATCATGTATGCTTGTTAACTGCTGCCTTCCAGGACCTAGCAGAGTATCTGGCATATAACAAGCACACAGTATTTATCAAATGAATAGCTTTGGTGAGTTAAGGAAAAGATAGGGACAGAGAAAAGGAGTAAAAGAGTTATTCTTTCTATCCTATTTTACTGTTTTTGGTCAGAAGAGAGAAGAGTACTTTGAGGAGGAAAACAGCATTTTTCTCATACATAAAGGACAGAGGTTGATCAAGAATTGACAGTATTTGAACTGTTAATAATTCTTACATTTCAAAAGTCACCTGAGTGGGTGAAAGTCATTTCCATGGCACCTATTAGCTATGTATAATTTATTTTCCTGAGAAAAATTCTTCCTTTAGAATAAATTTCCAAATAAATGCCTTTAGAATAAATTTCTGTCATCTAGAATAATTTTATGTACAAATCCTGTTCATCCTTTAATTCCTAGTTCCGATGCCCCTTGTTCACCTCCCCCCAAATCTGGAACTTATCTCTTCCATCTCTGAACTCCCATCTCACTTTCTCTCTACCTCTCTTTTATGAGACTGACTGCCCACAGTCTGCCTTGTTCTTGAGACATTTGTACCGAGCTCAGTAAGCACTTTCACTCAGGGATGTATATCCTCCCTCCTGCTGGCACATGGGTGCTCAGTAAATACTTGCTGAATAAATACTGAATGAACTAAGTAATGAATAAAAAAGTCTTTCAATAAGAATCAAATACTAGCCTGGCATCAAGAATTTCTTAATTCAAGAAACACAGTAGTTCTAGAAGTCACGGGAACACATTTGAAAGGCTAGGCCTACATATGCATAATGTATTAATAACCCATACGATAGTCTCCAAAAATTTTCCTTGATTCTAAAAGGCATCCTGTCACAGGTTTTAATTTAAAAAGCATGCTTCTACGTGACTATACTTTTTGAAAATGTTGGCATTTTTAGGGCTGTTAAAAAAACAAACATTTTCTTTCAAAATGTAATTTGCACGCAAAAGCCTTAAGGAGACAGCCTCTGACTTGTACTCAGGAACTTTCAGAAGATACAAGACTAACATGTTTCATTTGAATTCCTGAAGTGAATTTTGGTTTGGATTTTGATCTGAATGTATAGGTATAAATCCCAGTTTAAGATCTGGAGTATATAAGAATTACAATTTTCTTGGGTCAAATGCTGATTTTCACTTTATGGAAATGTGTAAAGATAACCCCTTACAAGAATCTTACAATTATCTAAAGATACATGAAGTGATGATTGAAGAAAAGGAAGAGTTTAGAGAAAAAAAGATGAGAAATGAGTTCCCAAAAAACAGAAGTAAAAAGAGAGTGGAATTAAAGCACCCATTATTGAGAAATCAGACTCATAGAGCAACCTTTCAAACTCCATTCAATATATATTTTATTATAACATTTAGCTTCACAATAGAGTATAACTTAATAGCTTTAAGTGTAATTATTCCCCACGGACCTTTACACAGACACCTTAACAGCATTTGCTGAGGAAATCCACAGTCCGCAGTTATGGCTTGCTCAATACCCACCTCTCCACCAGAGGGCAGCAAGAGGCTGTACCCAGATTACTCTCTAATGGCTCCTGGTTTAGTTAGAAGCCAAGCAGAACCTAATCTACATTCCAGCTCGCCAGTGGAATCCCAGCTTCACAACCTCAGACAGAATGGAGACAAATCGACTTATCCCTGGCAGAAGAGATTCAAATTATCAAAGAAACGTCTTACAGCAAAGTAGATGCACATGATTTCAAGGCTTTGCCCCTAACTTGGAAGCAAGTCATGTGACCTGAAGGCATAGTTTTGGCCAGGAGTGGCATAACCTAAATTTATTTTCAAGGCACAGAGTCACTTGAACCTGAGAATGGCAAGCCTTAAAAAAAAAAAAAAAGTTGATAATCAGATAATTGGATATATATTTTTTCTACATTAAAGACTCAATGCCCAAGAACTGACCTTGGAGAAAGTGAAATCATTATTCCTGCTCTTTGACAGCCTTGAGGCAAAATTTCCAAGTCAAATTTATAAGGTGTATAGGGATTTGGTTGCTTGTTTTGCTTTCTTCTCTCTTGCCAGTTACCTCCTGAGATCCGGGCATGGATCAGTAAAATCCCTCTGCCGTGGCTGCCAGCAAGTCTGTGCCTGATTCGGCGCCTTTCTGAAAAGGTACCAGGGCCTCTAGTGGAACATAACACCCTAGTACTAAGCCAAGGGACAGAGCCAAGCCACATTTCAGTGTCTGCCGCTGAACCAAGCTCCGAGCAGGGGCCACCTTTTCTGCCCAAGAAGTTGTTAGTGGACTCTTTCAAGTGTTTGCTTTTGCGACTAAACTGGTCAAGAAAATGTTTTTTAAAATTAGGGTTCACTCAGAAAGGAGATAGTCTATCTACACCTGACATTTTCAAGAGACACATCATCTGTGCACCCAGATACACTCACAAAAACACACATACAGAGATGCACACTTGCCAAGAAACAAAAAGTTCTCAGGAGAATAATGGTCCTGAAAGCTTTCTCTCTTTTACACCAGTATTTATTGCTATCTCTTCTCATAAAATCTACTGTAAGAGATGCTGGCATAACAAGAATTTTGCCTCAGGAATATATAAGAAAACATGATCAGGGCAGTAAGCAGATGTATTCAAATAGTGACAAGGTACTCAAGTGTGATAAAGCCAGTACATGGAGTCACATCTAACTCAGGTCAACTCTAGAATAAAAATGAAGGATATTAAAATTGGCATGGAAACTCTCCCCCTATGAGCATGTAGGCATCACAAGAACAGGAATGTTTAGTTCCTTGTTCTAACAAGAAGCTATTCAGTTCCTCATTCTGACCTAAATGCCTAGAACAGTTCAGATGCTCAATTAATATGTCAAATGAAAAAAGTGCTTAAGAAAGTTACTGCATCAGAGACCAACATCTCTTAGTAAGTCCATTTCAGATAATCTTTCACCCCCTCCAGCATGAAAGCAGATCATGATTTCTTCAGTTGAACACTAGCTGATGTAGTTGTCATGAGTCAAGGGGCCATGTTGTATGCATCTTTAACAACAGTCATATCCAGAGAGGCAAGCTGTTTACACCATGGGCACAGATGCTGACTGAATAAATGAAGATTCCCATCTCACACTCTCTCTGGGGTAGTGTTGCCAGACTGAGCAAATAAAAATAGAGGATTCACAGTTAAATTTAAATTTCAGATAAGTGAATTTAGCATAGGACAAAGACTTATACTAAAAAAAATTCACTAACTAAAATTCAGAGTTAACTGGGTGTCCTGTATTTTATCTGGTAATCCTAATCTGTGGCATATACTACAGCATTTTGCTCTTCCTGAGCAAATCGTGGGAGTATTGTCTAACTTTTAAATTGTTGGACTTCCCTGGTGGCGCAGTGGTTAAGCATCGCCTGCCAATGCAGAGGACACGGGTTCGAGCCCTGGTCCGGGAAGATCCCATACGCCCGTGTGGTTCCCACATGCGGAGCAACTAAGCCCGTGTGCCACGACTACTGAGCCCATGCTCTGGAGCCTATGAGCCACAACTGCTGAGCCCATGTGCCACAACTACTAAAGCCCATGTGCCTAGAGCCCATGCTCTGCAACAAGAGAAGCCACTGCACTGAGAAGCCCACACACCGCAACAAAGAGTAGCCCACACTCGCCACAACTAGAGAAAGCCCTCAGGCAGCAACAAAGACCCAACATGGCCAAAAATAAATAAATTAATTAATTAATTAAATTCTAATTAATTAATTAATTAATTGTGACCTTTCTCTCGGGTGACATAGATTGTATCTTTTTTTTAACACCTTTATTAGAGTATAATTGCTTTACAATGGTGTGTTAGTTTCTGCTTTATAACAAAGTGAATCAGCTATACGTACACATATATCCCCATATCTCCTCCCTCTTGCATCTCCCTCCCACTCTCCCTATCCCACCCCTCTAGGTGGTCACAAAGCACCGAGCTGATCTGCCTGTGCTATGCGGCTGCTTCCCACTAGCGATCTATTTTACATTTGGTGGTGTATATATGTCAATGCTACTCTCTCACTTCATCCCAGCTTGCCCTTCCCCCTCCCCGTGTCCTCAAGTCCATTCTCTACATCTGCATCTTTATTCCTGTCCTGCCCCTAGGTTCTTCAGAACCTTTTTTTTTTTTTAATTTTATTGTGACCATCAGTTGAAGGTCAGTTGAAGGCTCTTCTCATTTAAATCTTTATTTGCTCTTGCTAAAATAAATATTTTTATGGGGGAAAGCACTCCTTTAAGAAGACCTTCTGGGGACTTCTCTGGTGGCACAGTGGACAGGACTCTGTGCTCCCAATGCAGGGGTTCAGGGTTCAATCCCTGGTCAGGGAACTAGATCCCACATGCATGCCTCAGCTAAGAGTTCTCATGCCACAACTAAGGAGCCCTGGAGCCGCAACTAAGGAGGCTACATGCTGCAGCTAAGGACCTGGCAAGCCACAACTAAGGAGCCCACCTGCTGCAACCAAGACCCAGCACAACCAAAATTAATTAATTAATTAATTTTAAAAAAGATGACTTTCTGTCTTCAATCATAAAATCAGATTTAAGAATAAAGAAAAAAATAAGATGCAAATATAATTCTGACAAAATAACAATTGTTCTCCAAAATAAGCCCCCAAACTGAAATTAAAATGCCTAGGGTACATTTATAGTTAGCGCAAATACTAAAGGAATAAACAATAATTTTCAATTGATCAGCTAGCATTTTGTGAACGCTTGTGGCTTTAAGAATGAATAAATAGAAATGTTAACAGGAGGGGGGGAAACATCACAGAAGCACTGACTTTTAAAATAAGAAGGAGCAGGGGCTTCCCTGGTAGCACAGTGGTTGAGAGTCCGCCTGCCGATGCAGGGGACACGGGTTCGTGCCCCGGCCCGGGAAGATCCCACATGCCGCAGAGCGGCTAGGCCTATGAGCCATGGCCGCTGGGCCTGCGCTTCCGGAGCCTGTGCTCCGCAACGGGAGAGGCCACAACAGTGAGAGGCCCGCGTACCGCAAAAAAAGCACAAAAAAACGAGCAGTCACATGTAGAGAAGCAGTCACAAGAGCCTCTACAACTAAAGGAAATGAGAGTTGCGGTTAGGGCAGAGTTAGTAATACACAGCAAAAGAGAGCTAAAATATTTCTTTTTTTTTTGAATTTAATTAATTTATTTTTTATACAGCAGGTTCTTATTAGTTATCCATTTTATACATATTAGTGTATATATGTATACACTATATACATATACACTATATACATATATAGATTCCATATATATGTGTTAGCATACGGTATTTATTTTTCTCTTTCTGACTTACTTCACTCTGTATGACAGTCTCTAGGTCCATCCACCTCACTACAATTAACTCAATTTTATTTCTTTTTATGGCTGAGTAATATTCCATTGTATATATGTGCCACATCTTTATCCATTCCTCTGTCGATGGACACTTAGATTGCTTCCACATCCTGGCTATTGTAAATAGCGTTCCAATGAACACTGTGCTACATGACTCTTTTTTTTTTTTTTTGACATCTTTATTGGAATATAATTGCTTTATAATGGTGTGTTAGTTTCTGCTTTATAACAAAGTGAATCACCTATACATATACATTTATCACCATATCTCCTCCCTCTTGCATCTCCCTCCCGCCCTCCCTATCCCGCCCCTCTAGGTGGTCACAAAGCACTGAGTTGATCTCCCTGTGCTATGCGGCTGCTTCCCACTAGCTATTTATTTTACATTTGGTTGTATATATAAGTCCATGCCACTCTCTCACTTCGTCCCAGCTTACGCTTCCCCTTCCCTTTGTCCTCAAGCCCATTCTCTGCATCTGCGTGTTTATTCCTGTCCTGCCCCTAGGTTCTTCAGAACCATTTAAAAAAAATTTTTTTTAGATTCCATATATATGTATTAGCATATGGTCTTTGTTTTTGTCTTTCTGACTTACTTCACTCTGTATGACAGACTCTAGGTTCATCCACCTCACTACAAATAACTACAAAAAGAAATTTCATTTCTTTTTATGGCTGAATAATATTCCATTGTATATATGTGCCACATCTTCTTTATCCATTCCTCTGTTGATGGACACTTAGGTTGCTTCCATGTCCTGGCTATTGTAAATAGAGCTGCAATGAACATTGTGGTACATGACTCCTTTTGAACTATGGTTTTCTCAGGGTATATGCCCAGTAGTGGGATTGCTGGGTCGTATGGTAGTTCTATTTTTAGTGTTTTAAGGAACCTCCATACTGTTCTCCATAATGGCTGTATCAATGTACATTCCCACCAAGAGTGCAAGAGTGTTCCCTTTTCTCCACACCCTCTCCAGCATGTATTGTTTGTAGATTTTTTGACGATGGCCATTCTGACCAGTGTGAGGTGATACCTCATTGTAGTTTTGATTTTCATTTCTCAAATGATTAGTGATGTTGAGCATCCTTTCATGTGTTTGTTGGCAATCTGTATATCTTCTTTGGAGAAATGTCTATTTAGGTCTTCTGCCTATTTTTCAATTGGGTTGTTTGTTTTTTTGCTATTGAGCTGCATGAGCTGCTTGTAAATTTTGGAGATTACTCCTTTGTCAGTTGCTTCATTTGCAAATATTTTCTCCCATTCTCAGGGTTGTCTTTTCGTCTTATTTATGGTTTCCTTTGCTGTGCAAAAGCTTTGAAGTTTCATTAGGTCCTATTTGTTTATTTTTGTTTTTATTTCCATTTCTCTAGGAGGTGGGTCAAAAAGGATCTTGCTTTTGATTTATGTCATAGAATGTTCTGCCTATGTTTTCCTCTAAGAGTTTTATACTGTCTGGCCTTACAGTTAGGTCTCTAATCCATTTTGAGTTTATTTTTGTGTATGGTGTTAGGGAGTGTTCTAATTTCATTCTTTTACATGTAGCTGTCCAGTTTTCCCAGCATCACTTATTGAAGAGGCTGTCTTTTTTACAATGTATATTCTTGCCTCCTTTATGAACAATAAGGTGACCATATGTGCGTGGGTTTATCTCTGGGCTTTCTATCCTGTTGCATTGATCTATCTTTCTGTTTTTGTGCGAGTACCATACTGTCTTGATTACTGCAGCTTTGTAGTATAGTCTGAAGTCAGGGAGCCTGATTCCTCCAGCTCCATTTTTCGTTCTCAAGATTGCTTTGGCTATTCGGGGTCTTTTGTGTTTCCATACAAATTGTGAAATTTTTTGTTCTAGTTCTGTGAAAAATGCCAGTGGTAGTTTGATAGGGATTGCACTGAGTCTGTAGATTGCTTTGGGTAGTATAGTCATTTTCACAACGTTAATTCTTCCAATCCAAGAACATGGGTATATCTCCCCATCTATTTGTATCATCTTTAATTTCTTTCATGAGTGTCTTATAGTTTTCTGCATACACGTCTTTTGTCTCCTTAGGTAGGTTTGTTCCTAGGTATTTTATTCTTTTTGTTGCAGTGGTAAATGGGAGTGTTTCCTTAATTTCTCTTTCAGATTTTTCATCATTAGTGTACAGGAATGCAAGAGATTTCTGTGCATTAATTTTGTATCCTGCTACTTTACCAAATTCAGTGATTAGCTCTAGTAGTTTTCTGGTGGCATCTTTAGGATTCTCTATGTATAGTATGTTATCTGCAAATAGCGACAGCTTTACTTCTTCTTTTCTGATTTGGATTTCTTTTATTTCTTTTTCTTCTCTGATTGTTGTGGCTAGGACTTCCAAAACTATATTGAATAATAGTGATGAGAGTGGACAACCTTGTCTTGTTCCTGATCTTAGAGGAAATGGTTTCAGTTTTTCACCACTGAGAATGATGTTGGCTGTGGATTTGTCATATATGGCCTTTATTATGTTGAGGAAAGTTCCCCCTATGCCTACTTTCTGGAGGGTTTTTATCATAAATGGGTGTTGATTTTTGTCGAAAGCTTTTTCTGCATCTATTGAGATGATCATATGGTTTTTCTCCTTCAGTTTGTTAATATGGTGTATCACATTGATTGATTTGTGTATATTGAAGAATCCTTACATTCCTGGGATAAACCCCACCTGATCAGGGTATATGATCCTTTTAATGTGCTATTGGATTCTGCTTGATAGTATTTTGTTGAGAATTTTTGCATCTATGTTCATCGGTGATATTGGTCTGTAGTTTTCTTTCTTTGTGACATCTTTGTCTGGTTTTGGTATCAGGGTGATGGTGGCCTCGTAGAATGAGTTTGGGAGTGTTGTCCCTCTGCTATATTTTGGAAGAGTTTGAGAAGGATAGGTGTTAGCTCTTCTCTAAGTGTTTGTTAGAATTCAGCTGTGAAGCCATGTGGTCCTGGATTTTTGTTTGTTGGAAGATTTTTAATCACAGTTTCAATTTCAGTGCTTGTGATTGGTCTGTTCATATTTTCTATTTCTTCCTGGTTCAGTCTCGGAAGTTTGTGCTTTTCTAAGAATTTGTCCATTTCTTCCAGGTTCTCCATTTTATTTGCATAGAGTTGCTTGTAGTAATCTCTCATGATCCTTTGTATTTCTGCAGTGTCAGTTGTTACTTTTCCTGTTTCATTTCTGATTCTATTGATTTGAGTCTTCTCCCTTTTTTCCTTGATGATTCTGGCCAATGGTTTATCATTTTTGTTTATCTTCTCTAAGAACCAGCTTTTATTTTGTTCATCTTTGCTATCATTTCCTTCATTTCTTTTTCATTTATTTCTGATCTGATTGTTATGATTTCTTTCCTTCTGAAAACTTTGGGGGTTTTTTGTTCTTCTTTCTCTAATTGCTTTAAGTGTAAGGTTAGGGTGTTTATTTGAGTTGTTTCTTGTTTCTTGAGGTAGTATTGTATTGCTATAAACTTCCCTCTTAGAACAGCTTTTGCTGCATCCCACAGGTTTTGGGTCGTCGTGTTTTCATTGTCATTTGTTTCTTGGTATTTTTTGATTTCCTCTTTGATTTCTTCAGTGATCTCTTGGTTATTAAGTAGTGTATTGTTTAGCCTTCATGTGTTTGAATTTTTTACAGTTTTTTTCCTGTAATTGATATCTAGTCTCATAGCATTGTGGTTGGAAAAGATACTTGACATGATTTCAATTTTCTTAAGTGTACCATAGCTTGATTTGTGACCCAAGATATGATCGATCCTGGAGAATGTTCCATGAGCACTTGAGAAAAAAGTGTATTCTGTTGTTTTTGGATGGAATGTCCTATAAATATCAAGACCATCTTGTTTAATGTATCATTTAAAGCTTGTGTTTCCTTATTTATTTTCATTTTGATGATCTGTTCATTGGTGAAAGTGGGGTGTTAAAGTCCCATTGTATGATTGTGTTACTGTCGATTTCCCCTTTTATGGCTGTTAGCATTTTCCTTATGTACTGAGGTGCTCCTATGTTGGGTGCATAAATATTTACAATTGTTATATCTTATTCTTGGACTGATCCTTTGATCATTATGTAGTGTTCTTCTTTGTCTCTTGTAATAGTCTTTATTTTAAAGTCTGTTTTGTCTGATATGAGAATTGCTACTCCAGCTTTCTTTTTATTTCCATTTGCGTGGAATATCTTTTTCCATCCCCTCACTATCAGTCTGTGTGTGTCCCTAGGTCTGAAGCTTGTCTCTTGTAGACAGCATATATGCAGGTCTGTTTTTTTTTTTTTTTTTTTGCGGTATGCAGGCCTCTCACTGTTGCGGCCTCTCCCGTCACGGAGCACAGGCTCCGGACGCGCAGGCTCAGCAGCCATGGCTCACGGGCCTCGCCACTCACAGCATGTGGGATCTTCCTGGACCGGGGTACGAACCCGTGTCCCCTGCATCGGCAGGCAGACTCTCAACCACTGCGCCACCAGGGAAGCCCCTGCAAGTCTTGTTTTTGTATCCATTCAACCAGTCTTTGTCTTTTGGTGGGAGCATTTAATACATTTACATTTAAGGTAATTATCAATATGTATGTTCCTATTACCATTTTCTTAATTGTTTTGGGTTAGTTATTGTAGATCTTTTCCTTCTCTTATGTTTCCTATGTAGAGAAGTTCCTTTAGCATTTTTTATAAAGCTGGTTTGGTGGTGCTGAATTCTCTTAGCTTTTGCTTGTCTGTAAAGGTTTTAATTTCTCCATCGAATCTGAATGAGATCCTTGCTGGGTAGAGTAATCTTGGTTGTCGGTTTTTCCCTTTCATCAGTTTAAATATGTCCTGCCACTCCCTTCTGGCTTTCAGAGTTTCTGCTGAAAGATCAGCTGTTAACCTTATGGGGATTCCCTTGCATGTTATTTGTTGCTTTTCCCTTGCTGCTTTTGATATTTTTTCTTTGTATTTAATTTTTGATAGTATGAATAATATGTGTCTTGGCGTGTTTCTCCTTGGATTTATCCTGTATGGGACTCTCTGTGCTTCCTAGACTTGATTGACTATTTCCTTTCCCCTATTAGGGAAGGTTTCAACTATAATCTGTTCAAATGTTTTCTCAGTCCCTTTCTTTTTCTCTTCTTCTTCTGGGACCCCTATAATTCAAATGTTGGTGCATTTAATGTTGTCCCAGAAGTCTCTAAAACTGTCCTCAATTCTTTTCATTCTTTTTTCTTTATTCTGCTCTGCTGTAGTTATTTCCACTATTTTGTCTCCCAGGTCACTTATCCGTTCTTCTGCCTCAGTTATTCTGCTATTGATTCCTTCTAGAGAATTTTTAATTTCATTTATTGTGTTGTTCCTCATTGTTTATTTGCTCTTTAGTTCTTCTAGGTCCTTGTTAACTGTTTCTTGCATTTTGTCTATTCTATTTCCAAGATTTTGGATCTTGGAAATAGAATCTTGGATCATCTTTACTATCATTACTCTGAATTCTTTTTCAGGTAGACTGCCTGTTTCCTCTTCATTTGTTTGGTCTGGTGGGTTTTTACCTTGCTCCTTCATCTGCTGTGGTCTTCTCATTTTGCTTTACTTACTGTGTTTGGGGTCTCCTTTTTGCAGGCTGCAGGTTCGTAGTTCCCGTTGTTTTTGGTGTCTGCCCCCAGTGGCTAGGTTGGTTCAGTGGGTTGTGTAGGCTTCCTGGTGGAGGGGACTAGTGCCTGTATTCTGGTGGATGAGGCTGGATCTTGTGTTTCTGGTACACAGGAACGCATCCAGTGGTGTGTTTGGGGGTGTCTGTGGCCTTATTATGATTTTAGGCAGCCTCTCTGCTAATGGGTGGGGTTGTGTTCCTGTCTTGCTAGTTGTTTGGCATAGGGTGTCCAGCACTGTAGCTTGCTGGTTGTTCAGTGGAGCTGGGCCTTAGCATTGAGATGGAAATCTCTGTGAGAGCTTTTGCCGTTTGATATTACGTAGAGCTGGGTGGTCTCTGGTGGCCAATGTCCTGAACTCCGCTCTCCCACCTCAGAGGCACAGGCCTGACACCCGGCTGGAGCACTAAGACCATGTCAGCCACACGGCCAGGTACGTGGGGAGTTTCTTGCCTTTTGGGGAGTCTGAGGTCTTCTGCCAGTGTTCAGTAGGTGTTCTGTAGGAGTTGTTCCACATGTAGATGTATTTCTGGTGTATTTGTGGGGAGGAAGGTGATCTCCACGTCTTACTCCTGTGCCATCTTGATGATCTCCCCAGATTGTATCTTTTTTACTTTGATGTAGAAATGCCACTGTAGTATAATGATGACAGTGGGTTCCATTTAATTCCTTTAGGTGTGCCATCGAAAATTCCAGTATTTGGAAATGTCCTCTGAACTCAGAGTTTTGAACACCACTAGTATAGAGTCTTTGGTATCAGCCTTGTTTTATCTAAATGAAGGATCTGCCCTATAACATACTTTATCCCCTATACTTTGGAAGATAATTTCTGGGCAGATACCTTAGTTGAGAAGGTTGAAACTAGGCTTAGGAGGTCTTGTGTTTCCTGAGTCATTTCCAGCGAATTATCAACCGTCTGATCATGAAGTGGTGATAAAACCCAATTCTGGGAGTTGGGCAGGAATTCATAATGCAAGAGTGTGGGGGGAAAGTATTGAATTAAGTAATGCTAATATGTACTCAGTTTTACCAACATGAATATGGCTTAGAAAAAGTGATCCCCTGACTTCTGTCCACAAACATCATGTATTAGTCCCGGACCAGAGCCAGTCTTTCCTGAGAACCCATACCTAGCTGTAAGCTAAACAAGTGATCAGTGCCTGGTTATTGTCTCTGAGGGACCTGGTCCACCTTTACACAGAGCTCAGCCCTTGTACTTCATGGCTCAGCTCAGCCAGAAAGCTCAGTGGATAACCCTGGGTGACTTGAGTGTCGGTGGGGGTGGAGGTGGAGGAGTTGCAGGGGGCAGAGGAATTTAGCTGGTAATCAAGGAAGGAATACATAGGAATGAACTCTTTTCCATAAGAAAATTTTTGTTCAGCTAACCTCAAAGCTTAGTTTTAGAATTTCATAAAGAAAATGTTCCTTTGTCACTTGTAAACATTATTGCTTTTTATTGAACTATACTATAAATGCGTACCATTGAATAAAAGGAGACCAATTAAATGAATAAAAATAAAACTCTTACCTTCCTAGAAACCTCCATTATATTATATGGCATTTAAGACCTTTCACAAATTAACACCAATCTATCTTTCCAACCTCATTTCTTGCCACTTCTTTCTAGGACTGTCATACTCTACCCCAGGGTTGGGTCTTCGTTGCTGAGCTCGGGGTTTCTCTATTTGCGGCGAGCAGGGGCTACTCTTTGTTTCAGTGCGTGGGCTTCTCATGGCGGTGGCTTCTCTTGTTGTGGAGCACAGGCTCTAGGCGCATGGGCTTCAGTAGTTGTGGAGCATGAGCTCAATAGTTGTGGCACATGGGCTCAGTAGTTGTGGCTCACGGTCTCTAGAGCACAGGCTCAGTAGTTGTGGCGCACGGGCTTAGTTGCTCTGCAGCATGTGGGATCTTCCCAGACCAGGGCTCGAACCCGTGTCCCCTGCATCGGCAGGCAGATTCTTAACCACTGTGCCACCAGGGAAGCCCTCTACTTATTCTTGAAAGCCTAAATCAAATGCTATCTATCTGTATAGTTTTCCTTACAATCTATGCCAGCATGATTTCCTTCCCTGCCTCTGGCTGCCAGAGGCACTGCACACATCTTTACTACTAGTACTAATGGTGTTTACCACACAGAGCTGCGATTATCCCCTCCTCTCAAGAGAGTGAGTTTCTCAAGAGCAAGGTCTCTATATCCACACTACCCAACACTGTGTGTGTGTGTGTGTGTGTCTCACCAAATATGCACAGCACTCAAATAGATGTTTATGTAAGCACAAGCCAAAGTCCTGAGTTATAACATTTACTCTATATTTCCTAAAGGAATACATGGATTTTCATATTTATCAAGTAGATAAAATTAGACTAGACCCCACTAGACTTCTGTGCTTCAGCAAATCTGGTTTACTCACCATTTTCCAAACACGCATGGTAATTTCCCATCTTTACACCACAGTTGAAATTTTCTTCCCCTGAAAGCATCTATTCTCATTTCTCCCAGTTAAAATCTTCCTAAACACCACCTCTACTTTTCACAACTCTAGACACACACTTACTCACATGCCCACACACTATGATCTCTCCCTTCTGAAAGCATCTTTGCTTTTTTTCTCTTCTTTTCTAGTTCTCCTCATTCTCCATCTTATTCCCAATGGTCTTCTCTTAAAGTTGGATTCTGCTCCTTGAAGGCAGAGACTCTATCTTCCTCTTTCTGCAGCTCCTCACCAAGGGACTTGCACATACTAGGCACTAATCAAGAATTTGTTGAATAGAAAAAATCAGAGGTCGTTTAAAAAATACTCAGTTCCCACCAACAGTGCAGGAGGGTTCCCTTTTCTCCACACTGTCTCCAGCATTTGTTGTTTGTAGATTTTTTGATGATGGCCATTCTGACCAGTGTGAGGTGATAATTCATTGTAGTTTTGATTTGCATTTCTCTAATAATTAGTGATGCTGAGCATCTTTTCATGTGCCTCTTGGCCATCTGTATGTCTTCTTTGGAGAAATGTCTATTTACGTCTTCTGCCCATTTTTTGATTGGGTTATTTGTTTTTTTGATATTGAGCTGCATGAGCTGCTCGTATATTTTTGAGATTAATCCCTTGTCAGTTGCTTTGTTTGCAGATATTTTCTCCCATTCTCAGGGCTGTCTTTTTTCTTGTTTATGGTTTCCTTTGCTGTGCAAAGGCTTTTAAGTTTAATTAGGTCCCATTTTTATTTTTGTTTTTATCTTCATTACTCTAGGAGGTGGGTCAAAAAAGATCTTGCTGCGGTTTATGTCAAAGACTGTTCTGCCTATACAGTGGAATATTACTCAGCCATAAGCAGGAACGAAATTGTGCCATTTGCAGAGACGTGGATGGACCTAGAGACTGTCATACAGAGTGAAGTAAGTCAGAAAGAAAAAACAAATGTCGTATATTAACGCATATATATGGAATCTAGGAAAATGGTACAGATGAACCTATTTGAAAAGCAGAAATAGAGACACAGACATAGAGTGGGATGAATTGGGAGATTGGAATTGACATATATACACTATTATGTACAAAATAGGTAACTAATGAGAACCTACTGTATAGCACAAGGAACTCTACTCAGTGCTCTGTGGTGACCTAAATGGGAAGGAAATCCAAAATGGAGGGGATATATGTATAGGTATAGCTGATTCACTTTGCTGTACAGCAGAAACTAACACAACATTGTGAAGCAACTATACTCCAATAAGAAAAAAATAGTTCATATCCAGAGACAAATGTAAGTGTATACAGAAAGGAAGGGGATTGCAACCCATCATGGGGAAGCTTTAGAAAGATTAATTCACCTGGGTCAGGAAAGCATGGAGGTGCATTATCAGGCAACCACAGTAGTCCAAGGGTAAGGTAAAGCCATCGCTTTGATGATAACAAAGATGTCGGGAACAATTCCAAAAGGATGGGGCACAGGATTTGGTACCTAACTTGAAATGAGGCAAGAGAGAGAGAGGAGTAGGAGTAAATAATATTCAGATCCTGATTCTGGGTGCTGGGATGATGACAGCATCACTTACCGAAATATACGGTTTTGGGGGAAAGGGTGAGTGCAGCAGGTGAGTGTCAGTGAGCCACCGCAATAGAAGTATAACAGAGACAGTTGGAAAGGTGAGCGTGAGGCTTAGACAAGCAGGGGAGCCCAGTGACGGAGTTCGGGAGTCAGTCATATAGCTGAGGCCAAGGGGCAATACAGGGTGACGGAGGGGTGGGGTCTGTGACACGAGGAGAGGAGAGGGGCTGGTGAGGGAGGCGGGCGGGAGAAGGGGAAGGGGGGCACTGCAGTGGAGTAGCATTTCAAGGGCTTCAGCACTGCAGGAACGGTAAGAATGAGGGCTGGCGATAGGCCAGTGGGTATGTTGATGTGGTGGTCTGCTGCCTTTCTTTTTTTTTTTTTTTTTTTTTTGCTGTGTTGGGTCTTTGTTTCTGCGCGAGGGCTTTCTCTAGTTGTGGCAAGCGGGGGCCACTCTTCATCACGGTGCACAGGCCTCTCACTATCGCGGCCTCTCTTGTTGCGGAGCACAGGTTCCAGATGCACAGGCTCAGTAGCTGTGGCTCACGGGCCTAGTTGCTCCGCGGCATGTGGGATCCTCCCAGACCAGGGCTCGAACCCGTGTCCCCTGCATTAGCAGACTCTCAACCGCTTCGCCACCAGAGAAGCCCAGTCTGCTGCCTTTGAGGATGAGACTCGTGGGGTAGAGGGGCTGAAAGCCAGACTGCTAGGAGGTATGGAGTGAAGGAGCAGTGAGAATGTAATGGCTAAGACAGAAGAAACCGATTTCCTCAACAAGTGTGTCAGTGAGAGGAAGGCCGTCGGTACCACAATAGCTTGAGGGCATAGCAGGGTTCAGAGAGGTTGTGTTTGTTTTTAGGTTGTGTGAGACTGGAACTTGTTTGTTGACAGAGGGAAAGGAGCTCGAAAGTAGGAGATTTGGAAGCTATGAGAGGGAAAATGTAATAAGCAAAGTCTTGGAGGAGGTGGGATAGGTTTGGAGTCTCGGTGGAAGGGCTGGCTTTGGAAGGAGAAAAGACCTCTTCCTCCAAGAGAGAAGGAAAGAAAGGGGGAGGAGTGAGGAATCACATGACTAAGGCAAAGAGGAGGGTAGAGGGGCCTCACCTCCACACTTTCTTATCCACCAGAGCAGGAGGGGAAACCCTGTGCCCAGGTGTACCCAGTTTGTGAGGCTGGAGCTACATGAGGACAGTCCTGAAACAAATGTGTCAGGGAGATGACAAGAGACAAGCGAAGGGGTGGCAAAGCAGCAGTGAGGCCCCAGGATTCCTTTCAGATGGGCACATATTTTCCTGGGAAACTCCTTACCCTTCAAGACCCAGCTCAAATGTTCCTTCTCTGGCTCACCCAGGTGAAAACTGAACTCACGGGGGTCCTACTCCCCCACCCTGCCCCGCCCAGGCCCTGCAACCTTTATTAAAGTATTTACCTTGTATTTCAAGTTTCACTCATTCGTCTCTCCCATCAGTTCTTAAGCTTCTCAAAGGTCATAATTTATCAGTAAGTGCTCAAAAAATAACGAGTGAGTGAATGAACCAAGGGATGGATGTGTGAATGAATGATATTTCCTCTCCTGGTGGAAGCTGACTTCTGCTTCCAGTGTATTAATGCAGAGAGAGACCTCAGGAGGGAGATTAGGGGAAAACGGCACGTGTGGATACATGTGAAGTAAAAGCAAATGAGAACAAGAATAGCCGTGAAACAAATGTGAAACTCAAATGGTCTTCTCAAAAGTCATATGCAGTCCTGAATAGTAGGGGAAACGAGTGGAAGGATGGGGAGCTAAGTGAAAAAAGTAACAGGCCCAAGAGATAATTTACAGTTGGGAATGGAATGACTTCCTACATCGTAGAGTGTGTGGTCCAGGAGCAGGGCACCACAGATGCAGTTACTGTAAAAAAAAACCACTCGTGACTTTTTTTGGCAAAAAGAAAGTCTTTTTGAATCTGACAGTCTCTCTAGCAGCACATGACCTTGCCTTAAAAAACAACAGCTTCATGAAACCCTCGTTCAGATGGAATTCAGTTTAATGTGCCTAATGGCACCTTCAAACACTGGTGATGCTGTTTACTGAATCCCAGTATGTGCTCACAATCTTCCTGCTGGGTGGGTGTGATGCATCTGTTTTACACACAAGGAAATTGAGGCAAGGAGCAATTAGGTGAGGAACCCTAGGTCACACAGTAGTATATAGGGCCAAGATTAAAGACCAAGTCTAGTTGATTTACAATGTTGTGTTAGTTTCTGGTATAGACCAAGTCTTTCTAACTGCAAAGCCCGTATTTTCCTCACGATATTAAGCAGATGCTCCATCATATGTGATCAAAAAAGGGTAGTGAGGGGCCACCTGTAGAATCAAGGACGGCTTACTGAGTGAGCTATCTGGTCAGGCATGCAGGACCCCGTGCTTAAAAGGGCCCTGTGCTTGGCTTCGTGTTATGCTGTTGCTGTCTTGAAATGCTTAATAAGTTTCAGCAAGAGGTCCTGCATTTTCATTTTGCACTGGGCCCCACAAATTTTGTAGACAGTCCTGTGTAGAATCATAGAATGTTTGAGCTGGAAGGGCTTTGAGAGGTCATCAGTTCCCCACCACCATCCATTTTAGAGGTGAGGAAACTGAGGCACAGCAAGGCGAACTGGCCGGCCTTCAGTCACACAGCTCATTGGTGGTAGAGCAGCAGCAGAGCCCAGGTGTCCAGTGTTCTTCCTCTTTTACCACACCAAACCCTCGAGAGCCTTTAAAGGTAGAGAAGGGAGGTTTTTCCCCTTCCCTACAGGAGCTTATCTCTAGCCAAACTATCATTTGTGGCTGAGCTGGGTCAACTCATTTCACTTCTGGGCAAATGGCCCTGGGTTTTTCATAAAATCAAATGCACATTAACCTGGATGTGATTCCAACAAAACCACAATGTCTACACTGTGGTAAAGAAGGCTTTAGCTGAGTCTCTCACCCAGCACCCATCTCCCCTGCTGCAATCTCCCTAACGTGCATTTCTCATGCAGAGGAAGGCTGGCTAAACCAATGTCAGGCTGGGTCAGGGGGAGGCCAGGCTCAAGGGCAAGGCCCAAGCTCCTACCAAAGCTGACCCTGAGAAGAAGAAGCATTCTGGCACTGCCAATCTCTGTCCAGGGCCCAAGGCAAAGATGTGCTGCTTCTCCTTACTTGGTAGCACATTAAGCCCCAGTAGCAGGACCTGTCAGGGCCACCCTCAGGTCAAGACAGAAGTGACCAAGCACTTGTAAGGGTTTGTGCTCATCTCTCCTGTGCCCATGTATTTGGAAGTTACAACAAGGAAGCCATAGTGTTCTGATTTTCAGCCCAGAAAACATGTATTTGCCTCAGACACACCAGAGCATGTGGCTCTGCTCAGGGGACAGCTGGTGCTGAGAAGCATCTGACTGTTTTGAAGGTCATGTGCGTTCCCCCAGTGTGAAAGAGAAGAGGTGCAGCCCATGCAGGTCACCAAGGAAACTTGGTTATGTTACAAAAGAGTTTCTCAAGGTTTCCTGGTTTGGTGCAAATGTTTTGCCTGTACCACAGTATGAACAGCTTCCCTTTCAGTCAGAATGAACACAGTCTTTCTCAACACTGTTGTGGCATGGTCTCAACTGAGTGACCTGGTACCAACCAGAAGACCATTGTCCTTATGTCACATACATCACCTAACGAAGAAGCACCATAAGGGCAGGGGATCTTACCTCTTGTTCACTGATGTGCCCAAGAACCTGAACAGAGGCTGGCACATGGTAAGTGCTCCTTGAATACTTGCTGTGTGAATCAATGCTATTCGTGGCTTTCAGTGATCATTGAGATATTGAGATAAATGAAAGACTAGAGTAGTGTCATAGCTTTTCATTCTAACATGACAACCAAAGAGGGGTATTTCAGGGACTCTGAGGAGGTAGAATGGGTCCATGAGGTTTTGTGAGCATTTGATCCAAATGACAACAAGGAAAGATGGGGAAAATATTAGAAGTTACCAATTCATTTCGTGATTATTCCCCTAAGGGCTCTATTATTTAGGCTAATTTTAGTAACTCTAGCACACATACGTATCTATGTATATGTGTATATATGTGTATATTTATAATTATATTTATAGAGAAATACATATAATTTTTATTTGGTTATATATGTATATATGTCTGTGTGCAAATATGTGTGTGTAAGTGTGTATATATACATACATATATATATATGAGAGAGAGAGAGTCTTTTTTTCTGGCATCATGACCCATGACTCCTAAATACTCCCTGTCTACTTTCACAAAACAGGAACACTCTTCTGTGGTACTACCTTTCCATTCTGGAAAATCAGCGTCAACACAACACCAGCCTCCAATCCACTGACCCCATTCAAATTTCTCCAATTGTCCCATCGTCTCTTTTTCCTCATTCCTCTCCAGGAACACCCATTATCTCATTGTTCTCCTTCAGTGTGGAACATTTCCTCCTTCCTTCCCTGGTTGTGTGTCCTTGACAGTCTTAAAGAAGCGTTGACTTTTCACTCACTAGGATGACCCTCAACTTGAATCAGTCAGATGTTTCCTCCGACTCAAGCCTTGCCTTCTCGGCGTACACTAGGAGAAATGATGCTGCACCACATTAGGAGGCTATATTATACCAATCTGTCCCACTGCTGGTGATGTTAGTCTTGATCCTCTGGCCAAATTTTGGTCTGCCAAGTTCTCCACTGTGAAGTCACCATTTTTTCTTTGTACTTAATTAGTATTCAGTGGGGAGATATTCGAATGTTACACCAATATACTATTCATCAAACCTTCACATTTTACAGTTGGAATTCTACTGTAAGGAAGAACTTCTCTTTCATTTGTTTACTTATACATTAATTTATTAGTATCAGGTGAAGTTATGGATTCTTATTTTATTCACTGAGTTTCAATCCAATATTTTCATCATTTATTTTGATGCTGTAGTTGTCCTAGATTTGGCCAGTGCAAACTCCTTCAAGCTGACTTCTTTATCCTATTGACATGTCCCTATCATTCTTTGGGCGTTTCTTTACTTTCTGTCACAACAAGATGATTCAGGCTCATCTTGTTCTTTCCTTGCCCTAGACTTACAATTACCCATTCCTCTAAGGCATCCTGGCTCCTTTTAGTGCAGGAGGTATTTAAAAGCCAAAATCTGGGGATTTGGTGTGCTCATTGCTACATATATCTATAACTTTTCTATATCTATGTATATATATGTATTTAAAAATTCATAAGTTCATACAGGTACTTCCAACTTTAATCCAACACCTCAGTATCTTTTTAGTTTTCCCAGTTTCCGTGTTTGAAAATCTTGTGAAAGTGAAAAGATGGTGAAAAATGTGGATCTGACTCTCCTCAATATACTTGTCTATTGATACTTGCTCAGCCAACTAATTTATTTGCTGAAGGTAACCAATCCCCAGCCTTCCAGCTGCCTTCTCTACCTGTCACCTCTGCATCTTCCTCACTTTTTAAAAAATTGAAGTATAGTTGATTTACAGTATTGTGTTAGTTTCAGGTGTTCAGCATAGTGATTTTTTTTTTGCAGATTATATTCCATTATACGTTATTACAAGATATTGGATATAATTCCATGTGCTATACAGTAAATCTTTGGTGCTTATCTATTTTATGTATAATAGTTTGCATCTGTTAATCCTATACTCGTGATTTGTCCCTCCCCCGCTTTGGTAACTACGTTTGTTTTCTCTGTCTGTGAATCTATTTGTTTTATATCTAGATTCATTTGTATTAATTTTTAGATTTCACATATAAGTGATATCATATGGTATTTGTCTTTCTCTGTCTGACTTATTTCACTGAGCATAATATTTTGTAGGTCCATCCATGTTGCTGCAGATGGCAATATTTCATTCTTTTTTATGGCTGAGTAATAGTCCACTATATATACTAATATACCACATCTTCTTAAGTCAGTCAACCATTCATGGGCACTTGGGTTGCTTCCATGTCTTGGCTATTATAAACGGTACTGCTGTGAACATCGGGGTGCATGTATCTTTTCGAATGAGACTTCTTGTTTTTTTCTGGATATATACCCAGGAGTGGACTTCCTGGATCATATGGTAATACTATTTTTGGTTCCTTAAGGAAATTCCATACTGTTTTTCATAGCAGTTTCACCAATTTACATTCCAAACAACAGTGTCCAAGAGTTCCCTTTTCTCCACACCCTCTCCAACATTTATTATTTGTAGACTTTTTGATGATAGCCATTCTGACTGGTGTGAGATGATACCTCATTGTGGTTTTGATTTGCATTTCTCTAATAATTAGTGATTTTGAGCATCTTTTCATGTGCCTGTATATCTGTATCTGTATATATCTGTATATCTTGTTTAGAAAAATGTCTGTTTAGGTCCTCTGCCCAGTTTTTGTATCAGGTTGTTTGTTTTTTGATATTGAGTTGTATGCACTGTTTGTGTATTTTGGATGTTAACCCCTTGTCCCTCACATCATTTGCAAATATTTTCTCGCATTCTGTACGTTGTCTTTTTGTTTTGTTGATGGTTTCTTTTGCTGTGCAGAAGCTTTTAATCTTGATTAGATCCCATTTGTTTATTTTTGCTTTTCTTTCTTTTGCCTTGAGAGACTGATCTAAGAAAATATTGCTATGATTTTTGTCAAAGAATGTTTTGCTTATGTTCTCATCTAGGAGTTTTATGGTGTCATGTCTTGCATTTAAGTCTTTAAACCACTTTGAGTTTATTTTTGTATATGGTGGGAGGGAATGTTCTAATCTCACTGATTTACATGTAGCTGTCCAGCTTTCCCCGCACCACTTTTGAAGAGACTGTCTTTTCTCCATTGTATACTCTTGCCTCCTTTGTCATAGATTAACTGACCATAGCTGCGTGGGTTTATTTCTTGGTTCTCTCTTCTGCTCTATTGATCTATGTGTCTGTTTTTGTGCCAATACCATGCTGTTTTGATTACTGTAGCTTCGTAGTATAGTCTGAAGTCTGGAAGAGTTATACCCAGCTTTGTTCTTTTTTCTTAGGATTGCTTTGGCAATTCTGGGTGTTTTGTGGTTCCATATAATTTTTAAGATTATTTGTTCTGGTTCTGTGAAAAATGTCATGGATATTTTTCTAGGGATTGCACTAAATCTGTAGATTGCTTTAGGTAGTATGGCCATTTTAACAATATCAAGTCTTTCAATCCAAGAGCATGAGATATCTTTCCATTTCTTTGGTATCAGGATGATGGTAGCCTCATAGAATGAATTTGGGAGTATTCCCTCCTCTTCAGTTTTTTGGAGTAGTTTGAGAAGGATAGGTGTAAATTTTTTGTATGCTTGATAGAATTCCCCAGTGAAGCCATCCAGTCCTGGACTTTTGTTTGCTGGGTTTTTTAAATTATTATTATTACAGATTCCATTCCACTTCTAATGATAAGTCTGTTCAAATTGTCTGTTCTTCTTGACTCAGTCTTTGCAGGCTGTATGTTTCTAGAAATTTGTCCATTTCTTCTAGATTGTCCAATTTGTAGTATCCTCTTATGATTTTTTGTTTTCCTGTGGTATCAGTTGTTATTTCTCCTCTTTCATTTCTTATTTTGTTTATTTGGGTCCTCTCTCTTCCTCTTGGTGAGCCTGGCTAGAGGTTTGTCAATGGTGTTTATCTCTAAAAAACAACAGCTCTTGATTTTATTGATCTTTTGAATTATTTGTTTGATCTCTATTTATTTCCTCTCTGATCTTTATTTTTTCCTTTCTTCTGCTGTCTTTGGGCCTTGTTTGTTCTTTTTCTAATTCATTTAGGTGGTAGATTAGGTTGTTCATTTGAGATTTTTCTTATTTCTTGAAGAAGGCCTGTATCTCTATGAACTTCCCTCATAGAACTGCTTTTGCTGAGTCCCATAGATTTTGTAAAGTTGTGTTTTCATTTTTGTTTGTCTCAGGGTATTTTCTGATTTCTTCTTTGATCTTAATGTTGACCCATTGGTTTTTTAGTAGAATGTTGTTTAGTCTCCATGTGTTTGTTCCATTTTTCCTTCTATAATTGACTTCTAGTTTTATACTGTTGTGGTCAGGAAAAATGTTTGATATAATTTCTGTACTTTCAAATGTGTTGAGGCTTGTTTTGTGACCTAGTATGTGGTCTATCCCAGAGAATATTCCATGCACACTTAAAAAGAATGTGTATTCTGCTCTTTTTGGATGTGGTGTCCTGCAGATAAAAATTAAATCCAACTGTTCTATTGTATCATTTAACATTTCTGTTGCTCAACTGATTTTCTTTCTGGATGATCGGTCCATTGATGTCAGTGGAGTGTTAAAGTCTCCTACTGTTACTGTATTATTGTCAAGTTCTCCCTTTAGGTCTGTTAGTATCTGCTTTATATATTTCAGTGCTCCTATATTGAGTGCGTATATGTTAATGGGTGTAATATCCTCTTCTTGTATTGATTCCTCTGTCATTGTATAATGCCCTTCTTTGTCTTTTTTTATGGCCTTTGTTTTAAAGTCTATTTTGTCTGATATGAGTCTTGCTACCCCTGCTTTCTTGTCGTTTCCATTTGCATGAAATATCTTTTTCCATCCCCTAACTTTCAATTTATATGTGTCTTTTGCACTGAAGTGACTCTCTTGTAGGCAGCATATTGCAGGTTCTTGTTTTTTATCCAGTCAGCCACTCTTTGTCTGTTGATCAGAGCATTTCGTTTTTGACATTTAGAGTAATTATTAATAGATATATACTTATTGGCATTTTAATCCTTGTTTTCTAGTTGTTTTTGTAGTTCTTATTTGTTCTTTCTTTTTATTTTTCCTTTTGTGGTCTGATGATTCTCTTTTTAGTATGCTTGAGTTCCTTTCTTTCTGGTTTTTGTGAATCTATTATGTTTTTGATTTGTGGTTGCCATGGAGTTCATAGCTGTTGATCCATAACTATATCTGTTTGATTTAAACTGATAGTAATTCAAGTTCAAACACATTGTCAAAGATCTACATTTTTATGCTTCCCTCCCCCATATTTTGTGATTTTGATATCCTATTTTAAAGCTTCACGCTTATCCTTTTACTGTTAATTGTAGTTATAATTGGTTTTACAATTTTTTAATCATTTTTTCATCTACATACTGACTTATTTAAGTGACCTTCAATTCTTACTGTATATTGGCCTTTCCTGTTGTGATTTTACCTTTCCTGTAGATTCGTGCTTCTTTTCTATTTAGAGAAGACCCTTTAATATTTCTTGTAGGGTAGATTTTGTATTGCTGAATTCTTCTAGTTTTTGCTTATCTGAGAAATTCTTTATCTCTCCTTATATTCTAAATGATAATCTTGCTGAGTAGAGTACCTAGGTTGCAGGTTTTTCCTTTTCAGGACTTTGAATATATATCATGCCACTCCCTTCTGGTCTTCAAAGTTTCTGTAGTAAAATTGGCTGATAGCCTTATGGGGGTTCCCTTGTAAATGACTCTTTGTTTTTCTCTTGCTGTCTTGAGGATCCTCTTTAACTTTTGCCATTTTAATTATAATATGTCTTGGTGTGGGTCTGTTTGAGTTTATCTTGTTTGGGTCCTTCTGTGCTTCCCATATGTGGATATCTGTTTTCTTCTTTAGGTTTGGGAAGTTTGGGGCCATAATTTCTTCAAATACATTTTAGATCCCTTTCTCTCTCTCTTCATCTTCTGGGACCCCTATTATGCATAGGTTGGCACACTTTATGTTATCCCATAGGTCTCATACGTTGCTTTCATTTTTCTTTTTCATTTGTCTTTCTGTCTGCTGTTCTGATTGGGAATCTCCTTTGTTCTATCTTCCAGATCACTTATTTGTTTTTCTGTGTCATTTAGTTGGCTATTTATTGCTTCTAGATTGCTTTCTACCTTAGAAATTGAATTACCTGTTTTTGATTGGTTCATCTATATAGTTTCTAGTTCCTTGTTAACAGTAATCTGCATTTATATTGATAATCTTTCTTAATTCAGTTGGCATTTTTATTACCACCTATTTGACCTCAAGATCTGGTAGACAGGTGAGCTCTCTTTCATTATTTGTTCTTTCAGGGGATTTCTCTTACTCTTTTAATCAGAACCAGTTCTTCTGCCTTTTAATTTTATTTAATTTTCTCTGTCTCTGAATTTAGGAGAAACAACTATCTATTGTGGTTTTGAAAGCGTGTTTTTATGTGGGAGAGTACCCGTGTAGACTGTGTGTGTCCAGTGTCTTTGTTGTGAGGTCTGGTTTTGATATGGACACCAGCCATATCTTCTCTCCTCAGAGTATGGTGGCTGCTATCACCTTGATAGGGGACTTGGTTGGCGTTAGGAGACCTAAAGCCTGTGCAGGGTGTGAGGCGGGACTTCCTCTCTGCTCCTTGGCAGTCACTGCCCTGTCAGGGGTGGGGCATGGTCCCCAGTTGTAGGAGTAGAAGTCCTGAGGGTCAAGCTCGATCAGGTTCTATTCCCCTCGAGTGTATGCCCTGCCCCTCGGTGGGAGTGCTGAAGGAAGTGAGGCCCATGTGCTCACAGAGGAGTGATGTGTCACCTGTGTAGGCACCCGTAGCTCTGCTCAGACATAGCCCAAGGTCACATCCCTTCCCTTGTTGTGCTCGTCCTAGATCTAGTACAAGTCTGTGATGTGGAGTGGGTACAGCCAGAGCATCTGCTGGACTGTGGCTGGGGGTTGGAGCATTGTGGCTGCAGGAATTGAGGTGGCTGTGCTGCCGCCAGAGATCTGGGCTGCCTCTGTAGCAGTCTTCTCCTGAGACCTGTCTGCCCCCGATCCAGCGCTAAGCTGCGATGTGGAGTGCGTGGGGCTGGAGCCCTCTCGCTCAGCTGGGAGAAGAACTGCAAGTTCTCTCATAGTGCCACTCCAGCATTTGCTGACAATGGCTGCCACCACCTCACCTGGATCACACCCCAGACCCGCACCCCCCGGACTATCTCTGTGTAGCTAGACTGAATCTTTTTTTTTTTTTTTAGTAGATATTTATTGGAGTATAATTGCTTCACAATACTGTTAGTTTCTGTTGTACAACAAAGTGAATCTGGGAGGGAGAAGCTGGGGCAAAGTGAGAGTAGACCGAGTCTTTTCCCATGGCCTGGTTGGCCCTGATCTCCCACCAGGCTATGGCATGGAGTGAGCAGGGCCAGGGTGTTCACCCCATTCGGATTGGGGAGTGCAGCAAGGCTACAGCCACCAGTGGAAGGCTCTCTCTGCCCTGACTGTCAGCAAGCCAACTGTGTGCATTCCCCATGAGTAGACTCTAGGCTTCTCCAGCCCATCTGTCTGTCCCAGCAGTCCTTCCAGGAGCCAGAGGGTCTCTGGTGGATGAGGTGGTGACAGCCGTTGCGCGTGAGTATAGCCAGTGGATGTACATCTCTGCCAGCACACCTCAGCTTTGGCCTGTGATGTCTGCTCTTGGCTGATCCAACCTTGGACCATCACTCAGCCACCTCATTGCCTTCTTTATTTAATCATTGCCATATAGCCTGGTAGGAATCATAAACCCAACACTAAACTCCACAAGCCAGAACTGCCAGGGTAGAGCAGTATTAACCCACCTGAGCCAAAGTTATTGCCCTTTCTCCAGCTCCACACTAATGAAGAAACGTGTCAAATATTTATTCTGGAAGAGAAATTGAAATCAAGCAATTAGAAAAGGAGGATGAATGACTGCATTCTGATATTGCCTTTCCTGGCTTTTGACATTGCTAGAGAAAGCAAGAAAACCTTATTTGTGCTGTTAATTTTCATACTTTCATGCTTACATTATGGCTGAAAGGAAAGTCAGGTTTGGCTCCAGATGAAACATCTCTGCCTAGAAAAGGAACATTTTGTCCCAGAGCCACAACTGACATGGCCCTGCAAAGCAAGCTTACACAACAAAATTAGGGAAAAAGTTAAACAAGTGAAGAACTAAAAAGAGAAAGAACCCAAGAGAGGAGGTTCTTTAATTTATTAAACCTTTGTGAAGTCAATATCTGATTTGCTAATAATAGAGTGGTCTCTAAAATCTTCCTCTGACCTGATGGTCAATTCCCAGAGATCACCATGGATGGTATTTTGAGAAGGAAACCTTGAGTAAATCATAGACTGACATGGACCACAAGAAAACTCCAGTGTGAGATGGAATTCATGCTGCATAAAGTTTAGCTCTAGGAGCACCTTCTCCTTTCAAAGATGCTAATATGGAAGGTTAAAGTTGATTATATTTTCATGGGTATGTATGTGTGCATTAAAAAATCAAAGCAACAGAATCAAGGTGCCAGCAGACTTAGTGTCTGGTGAGGGGCCCCTTCCCGGTTCATAGGTGGCTGGCCATCTTCTCACTGTGTCCTCACATGACAGGAAGGGGTGAGAGAACTTTCTGTGGTCTCTTTTATAAGGTCACTAATCCCAATCATGAGGGATCCACCCTTATAACCCAGTTACCTCCCAAGGATTCCACCTCCAAATACTATCATATTGGGGATTAGGTTTTAACGTGGCTCCTGTTAAGCCAGCCTCCAGAAGAGGGCAAAGCCATATGGTGTCTTGGGGAGGCTCCTGTTGAGAGCAGGACTTGAGTAAAGGGGAGGAAAGAAACATCTGTGTTTTTTCCTAGCCAGTCTTAATCATTATCCCCACCTCATTCCTAACCAGAGTCATCCCATCAGGCTACTCAGTTTCTAGGGAGAGGCAGAGAGGAACACAAACAAAGAAAAGGAGAGAGTAAAAAGGTGCTGAAGCATACAATTCATTGACTTTTAGAGATGGAAAGGGCCTTGAAGATTACTCAATCCAACCCCTCACTTGGAGTCGTGGAAATAGAGCCAAAGAGGTAAAATGACACTAAGGTCATACAGTTAGCAAATGACACAGCCAGGGCTGGAACCACGTCTCATCCACTACCCCTCCTATGTGCTAGGTACTGTGATGGTTTCTAATCCTTGCTTTTCATACTGCTACCTCCAGTGTAACTTACTCACAAGTAGGGGGAAGCAGAGTGGAATTAAAGGAAGAACTGAGACTCATTAATTCCTCCATCCCAGCCAGCACATTGAACATGTAATGTTTCAGAAAGAATTGGGTTTATTAATTCCAACCACATAGGGCCTGCCAACTTAGAAAAGGGATGTGTGCTTGAAGAGCTGGTAATGAAGGTGCTGTGTATGTACCATCTGGTGTAACTGGGAAAAAGGCATCTTTTGTCCTAAATTGAGTTCCAAGTCACAATTTCTTAAATCACAACTTTTACTCACTAGTAAACTACCAAAAATGAGCTGGTGGCTTCAATTCTTTCCAGATGGAAAAAGGTTGATGTCAGCCTGAGCATTGCCTCTACTAGTGTCATTTATTCTGCCTGGGCAGCTGTGGTAGAGGCATCAGAGTTGGAATGAGTCCCTGAGACCAAACAGACCTCTCTAGAGCTATTTCCTAACTGTTAGGATTGCACACCTCAGACCTGGGGAGAGAAACTTGTGCAGTGGCTACATCAGCTGAACTTTCTCAAGACATAGAAGATTTGGTTCTGCACTTGCCGTCCAACCCTTGTCATCAGCATTATATTTTAAGAAGGGAGGTTCTTATTAAGTTAGCCTAAATAAAACCTTTGTGAGGGAACAATTCCATGCTGGTCCCCAGAGCGGTGGATAGAATGTATAGCTTGATTGATCCTCTGCCTCTCTGATTGCACTGATTATTCCAACAGAAGTAATAAAAGAATCAGTCCACCATTGGCAAGGACTTTTTGTAGCAAGAAGATTACAGAGGTTTTCTTTAAAGGGTCATTTTGGGGACTAGACTAGGAGAAGATGAATTATATCAGATCAATCTCAAAATTCTTACTTTCTGCCTAATAATCATACTACTGAGATGACTTAAAAGACTAACTCATCATCCACAGATATATCCACTGAACAGATGGTGATCCCTGCATAGCTGGGAATAAAGTGGAATTGTAGAGACATGGAGCAAAGCAAAACTGACCACTCATTCATGCTGCTCTGAGGACAGCAATCCATCTAAATGAGATGCACTATTACATTATATGTGAGCTTCATAACAATTCTGCTGGGTTATAGGGTGACCAACCATCCCACTTTGCCCAGGACTGAAAGGGTTCTTGGGATGCAGAATTTTAGTTTTAAAATCAGGATAGTCTCAGATGAACCAGAAAGGTCTGGTAACACCATTAAACCCCAGTTCCACCTATCCCCTAAATCATAAATTATGAAGCTGAGACTCCAAGAAATTAAGAAGCTTGCTCAAGATCACAAACTATTTGATGGCAGAACCTGAATTGATATCCCAGTCTGACTTCAAAGACAGGACTTTCCTTTCAGTAGCCTTTAAGGGTATTTATATTTATTGACAGAGAAAGATGTGAAAATATTAAAGAGCTGGATGTTTCCTTGTAGCTCTCCATGTTGGAGGTCTATTTAACAAGACAGCAGGCTTAAAAACCAGGTTTGGATGAGAAAGAAGATTTCCTGAATTTCTTTGGAAGCATAAAAAACTCAGATGATAGAGTATCTCCCATATTTTATAGAAGATACAATTTCTGATTATGAAGACTAGGTCGTGAATAGGATAACCATGCATTCCAGTTTTCTGGGACAGTCCTGGTTTATTCTTGTTATACTGATGAATAATTAAGAGTGCCCCTTTCACTCTCAAAAAAAGTCCTTGTTTGGATGATAAATTATATGGTTCTCCTAGCCAAGAGACTTAATCCCTCCATAATGGAAGGAGGATATGATATATTTGGAAGAAAAGAAAACCCACTCTTCATGGCTGAGAAATTGTGAGAAGAAACAAATAGATAAATGAGAAGAGAACAAAGGTAGATAAAGGAAGGCTCCAGGCAGCTGGATGCTGGACTCAGCTTATACTGGCTAGCAAGGTCACTTTTTAAATTTGGAAATTTTCTGAGCAGGTTGTTAAATCATTGATAGCTTGAGATCAGCCATGGTGGGAGTATTTACACCACAGAAATCAGCAAACACTACAAACCAGAGCCCTTTTTTTCCCTCACAGATCCAGATGACCAGCACACTCCTGGCTCCAGAGAACTCATTTTCTCTCTCATCCTCATTCACTCTTGCTCACGCACATATGTACACAGACCATGAGCTGAAACAGCAGGGGTACTTCAGAAACACCCAATAAGTCAAGTGAATTCTGAGGAGAGGAATATTTATTCTAGCTCCTCACTTGGGGCTCTGGAAGGAGATGACTTCCTATGCTACTCTTGATCAACATGGGATGTGTTACTTTAATGCAAACCAAGGGATACAGTGTAGTTGAGCACAGAAAGCATATAAAGTTAGCTTTTCTCAGCCACCTTCAGTTACCCATGGTACGTAGAACTCAGATGTGGCTGAGAATCTTATCTGGAGAACTTGCCAAAGAGGATTTGCCAACCTGGGGTGGGATGATGCTCAGCATAGAGGACCACCTGGACCAAGGCCAAATATATGGCTTAGCTCGACTCCAGAGGGATCCACAGATGAGGCAAGAATTCCAGGGGTGGTTACTATCCCCAAAGGAGCCCAAAGAGACCTAAGTAAGCATTATGCTACCTACTGACATTAGCCATGAATTCCAGAAAGGCCAATAGTGACCAGCTGGACAAAGGACATCACTGTGGGGCCCAGAAGAGCAGAGGGCCCATAATAGTAAGCACTTAATGAATATCACCTCTCCCCAGTTTATGTCTAATTTTCTTTCCTGACTGTTGGCCCTGGTGACCCCAGGCCTAACATCAGATATAGAAGTGTAGCCTTAAATAGACTGCTTAACCAGCCCCCATGACTGTGCAAGGCCTAATCCCCATCATAAGTCCCTTACTCTCTGTCATTCATGGCTCTGCTGCTCTGATCAAACCCTGACTGATACAGAAATTAATACTGGAAGTGGTTTCAGAGAAGCATATCTTTAAGGGTGAGTTCTCTGAATTGGCTTTGGGGTTTTTAGAATTGTTTCTTTGATCTGATTAGATTTAAAGCCATGGATTACCCTATTTCTAGTGGTAAAGGAGACACAGGTAGCCCATGACATACTGAGGCAGCATTTACTTATGTTACCACCCATCACCTGCAGACACATGTAGTCAATTGCCAGTAGAAGTCAAGGCTTCTTTGTGACAAAGCAGCTGTGTCATAGAACATTGTAGTAAAAATAAGAAGTATAATGGAGCTAGTTGGATACTTCTTGGTATGCTGGAGAACTTGAGGGGAAGAAAAGGGTGAGTTCAGGGCTTTAAATTGCCAACTCACATTTTAATGAGGACATATGGGCAAATCCTGACCGTAAACTCCTAAATTCTGCTGAGTTTAATTTGCAAGAAGGAGCATTCCTTCCTCTCATTTCTAAGAAGATTAGTCTCCCCTCACCTGAAGGACCTGAAATGGCCAATCCTGAGGTAGTTGCCTTGAAGACTACTGACCTTCCAGACCTACCCTCATGCATTCTCACTGCTTCTAGGCTTAGAACCAGACTCAAGTCCTGGCAGGCCCAAGGGTAATATACAGAGTTGATGATCCATGAGAGGGTGCAATATACACAAAAAGAATTGCACAGTTTTGCCCATTTTTACTGACAGAACCTTGAGGAAATGTATGGGAATGGATCCTAGGGGTGATGGGTCAGAGTGGAAGGATTATAATGTTGGACATGGCCTAATTCATTGAGATGGGTGCACTAAATAGAGATTCTGGATTCAAAGTATTGGCTCAAGCAGCTGGGAATAGCTCTAACCTGGGTTATTTGACTGAATTCTGGATGCAAAGTTGACCTATCCCAAATAAAATGCCAGAACTTCCTTGATACGCTGTAGAGCAGAGGTTTTTAAAATGTAATCCACCAAAAAACTTAATAAAATAAAAATTTTTAAAAAACAACCAAAAAACTTAATAAAATAAAAATGTTACATGTAATCCACTGAACCCTGGGGGTCCCCATTACCCTTTTACGAGGTCCATAAAATCAAACCTATTTTTATAATAATACTATGATGTTATCTGCCGTTCTTCACTATGTTGATAGTTCCACTGATGGTGAAAAATCAGTAATGGGTAGAGCTGCTAGTGTGTTAGCAAGAATCAAGCAGGATCACCAAACTATTCTACTCATCATCATAGACTTCACTGCCACCCACTCACAATAAAAAGGAAAATGTCAGTTGCACTTAAGAATATCCTTGGTGAAGTAGTAAAAATATTAATTGTATTAAATTTCAACCCTTGAATATACATCTTTTTAATATTCTATTTAATGAAATGGAAAGTACATATAAAGCACTTCTGCTGCACACTGAAGTTGATCCAGCTAAGTGGCAGACAGTCGCCAAAGACAGGTGGATATAGTTACCATAATGGGCAACAGAGCCAAAACAATAAATAGAAGAGTTTGAAGCTCAGAGGTCAAAGGCATTGGCTAGTTAATCGTGGTGTCCCTAGAACTAAATAGATGGACAGTCTACTAAAGGCTTATTTGATTTGTAAAAGCAGAAAAGCTCTAGGTTTGTTCAACAGAACTCTGACTTGAATCACCACAATAGAGACTTGTGGCCCCTCATTCAATTTTTAGACTTGAGCCAGTTCACAAATCCAGAGCCCCTTAAATGATAGAGGCAGCTGAGCCCTCTTGAGCAAATCCTCTTTACACAGCCAAGAATGTATACTGTAAATCATCTTCCTAAAGGTCCCTTCCTAACAAGAGGCCTATACCCCAGCTCTCCAGGGGCTTGAAACTGTCCTAATTAGTCATTATTTTTCCATCTAAATCATTCCAGGCTAGCAAATCATTGCCTGGTGCTGCAAGACCCCACTCAGGCCAAGAAAGGGAGCACAGATCTCTACAATCACTGAGCCCTGTAGCATCCACAAGATCCATGCTGGACCAACCCTACCTCCAAGAGCATACTTCAGTTTGTCTCTGCCTCCTCTCCTCCACATCCCTCTACTTGATTTTCTCAGTGTACTCCTTCGCTTCTGCCTTTTCTCTGCCCTCAAGGTCTTTGTCTGTTAGCTTAGTTGGTGGCAGGTCTGTCCCAGATGAGAGGGGAGTCTTGTATATTTGGAATTGAGAAGATACAGGAAAGGTGTCTAGACCATCAATGTCATGTCTTTATCAGCCTGAACTTCACTTTCCATCCCAAAGTAAAGCTACAACGTAAGAACCTTCCAAGTTATTCAGGACTTGAGGGCCCTGCTGTAGTCCTCCTAAAGGGCTGGTACCACATCTCACTCATGAAGGAGCTGGTTGATAGGAGCTCAGGAAATGTGTGCTGAGTGAATGGATGAATGATCATTCTCAACTTTGTTGGATATGAGTGTTAAAGAGATCAGTGCCCAGAGCACCTGAACACTACACCTTAGTAGCTGGAGAACCTCAACTCCATACCTCATATGGGAAGATATAGTACATGTATTTCTAGAGCAAGCTAGAAAGAGATATGCCTAGGTATATAGCTAGGATATATAATGGCAATAAACTGAAATTTCACCCCCCCACACACTGGGCCCTCAGTACAAGTCCTCTGTAATACGAGCTTTCTATGCAGCTGAAGATGTATCCCTTTAAGTATCAGATATTTTCATTGAACTATGTTGAAATTATAGATATATTTATTTTCGTATATATTTCTCATATTTTCATTTGCTATATATAAATATATATATGTGTATATATATATACATCCCTTCTTAACCAGAGCCTGTTGAACGTAATTCTGTATGTTCTGAACATCAAATTATGACTATCAAATATGGTTTAATGTCGTAGTCTAGTTCCTGTAGCAATTGGATATGTCTACAGATTAGTCAAGGGTGAGGTTCTGTCTCAAAGAATAATTCTATAGCTAGGCACTGGAATGAGCTAAATGTCCCCCTAATTCTTTAGGTTCAGGTCAACAGTTCAAGACCATGTCTATTCTATGGCTACTTCATGTCAGGCACTGTGCCAGGGGCTGGGTACAGAGGAGTAATAAGACCTGAAAGAGCTCTCAGTCCACATGAACGTTCTTTTATGAGACAGAGGGTGGGAAGGAGTCCTGGGAGCCTTTCCTTCCACAGTCAGTTTGTCCTCTACCTCTTCCAAATGGAATTGTGACCAAGTGTCTTTTCCAAGATTCTTTTTCATTGCTCTGTTTTTCTTGGAGAAAAAGTTTTTGTGTCAGCAGCAGCAGCAGCAGCAGCAAGTCTTTCGATGTGTTGAGTGCTTATGCTAATCAGTAATCTGGCACCAGTTTACTGATTCTTTTGCCTGATTATTATTTATAGAGTGTGGTAAGTACAGATGGCATTTTGCAAAGCACAGAACTCTGAGAATGAAACCCCAGCCTCAAGGCGTTGACTGTCTGATTTAGACATAAACAAAACATTGAATAAACAGACATCTAGTTGAGTTGATATGGCTGGAAAGGAGGACAAACCTGGGAGATCCAGAAAAAAAAAGTGAGGTTTATGGAGGGACGTGAAGGAGGAAAAGGTAGCATGAAAATGTGAGCCATTTCAAGAAGCATCTAAGCAAGATTACAAACCAAGGAGTTAAAAAGGAAACAAAAGGAGCATTGGGGACAGAGTCCCAGGAGAAAGGACTCACTGAGATTCCCTGGGTGCCTCTTTTGGCTGGAGAGATGAGAGGCAGAGACGTCCAGGTGAAGAAAACTTTAATGATCCTGGACAAAGGTGACAAGGTCATGGACTAGTGTTTAATATTCAGAGAGAAAGAGAAAAAGATGGCAATCAAAAGTGTGAGAAGACAGGCTTCCCTGGTGGCGCAGTGGTTGAGAGTCTGCCTGCTGATGCAGGGGACGTGGGTTCGTGCCCCGGTCCAGGAAGATCCCACATGCCGCAGAGCGGCTGGGCCTGTGAGCCATGGCCGCTGAGCCTGCGCGTCTGGAGCCTGTGCTCCGCAACGGGAGAGGCCATAACAGTGAGAGGCCCGCGTACCGCAAAAAAAAAAAAAAAAAGTGTGAGAAGACTTGGAGGGAGTCTCAATGAGAAAAGAGAGGAAAAGAAATGGAGAGTTCAGAAGATGAGCTTTCAACGTGGGTCGAGGGAGCTGGCCACTTCCGTTAACTGGGCCATCTATACACCTCATCTTAACTTTTTAGGTCCAGAAATTTCCTCTTATTAATTCACCCAGAGATGATCCTACTCTCAGTATCTTACTCGAATTAATGAAATTCACAAAAGGCTCTTATGTTAACATGAATTTAGATGTATTGATTCTGAGTGGATGATATAGGTTGATACTAACTGGGTAGAAAAAAATAAACCACCCAAGGAGTAAGCATAAGAGGGTTGGAATGGCTATATTAATATCAAATAAAATAGACTTCAAGACAGAGTATTTCCAGGGATAAAGAGAGACATTTCATAATGATAAAGGAGTCTATCCTATTGGAAGACATAAAATAAGAAGTGGAAACATACAAAGCAAAAATGGATGGAATCAAAGGCACAAATAGACAAGTCCACAGTCACGGTTGGAGATTTTAACACAATTGATAGAACTAATTTCTATTTCCTTTCTCAGCATTGCTAGAACTAGACAAAAAATTAGTAAAGACGTAGATGATTTGGACAACACTACTGACCCCCTTGAGTGAATTAATATTTTCGAACATTTCACCCAGCATCTAGAGAACACACACGTTCTTTTCAAAAACAGGTGATAGCTCTTACCTCAAAGCTTGTACAGGTTACCTGAATAAATTTTGCCCACAATGTGGCAGAGCATTTCAGTGTCATTCAAATCTCAGGTCCCTGCATCCAAAGAGATTACAGTTTACTTTACATTTGTTACAGTCTTTCTGTTTTTCCAGTAGTGGTTCTAGGTTCCGTAGTAAGACCTGAGAAATACTATACTCTATCAAACCTACAAATTTTCTTTGAGGATGAATTATTTTCAGAGACTGTATTGCTAACGTTAATTAATTCAGTGTGAACAGAAAATTCATTCCCTGGCACCAGGGTGAAACATTCTGTGCTTGAGCCCTAGAAGACCTGGGTTCTTGTCACTCTGCACCACCTCCCCAGACACACACACACACACACACACACACACACACTCACACACACACACACACACAGCTTCCTAGCTGTTGACTTTGGACACATGACCTCTTTAAGCCTGACTGAGTTTCCTTACCTGTAAAACTCTTAGGACTGCAGTGAAGTTCAGCTGATAGGCTGTATGTAGCTTTTTTATAAACTACGAAGTACTATCTAGATATCATGGAGCCATATTTTCTTTTTGCTAATAACAGTTGATGTACCTATTCTCCCAAGAAAGGGAAATTGGGGCAGGTATTCTACTTCTGCCT
Organism: Mesoplodon bidens; assembly: GCF_964165515.1. NCBI lineage: Eukaryota > Metazoa > Chordata > Mammalia > Artiodactyla > Ziphiidae > Mesoplodon > Mesoplodon bidens. The sequence goes on from NC_138161.1 coordinate 60,018,745, forward strand.
TCGAATACATGTGAGTACTGCCTAGTGTGAGCAGAAGTTGTATGATGAGAGAATAAAAGTCAAGGTTGCAGGGTTTATTTGGAAGTAAAACCTGTGAGAACACTAGATTTCATATCACAGGAAAGATTATAAAAGGTGTAATGGGCAGCTTTTTAAGTTTGCCCAAGGAGACAAGGGGGAAGCTTGGGTATGAAAATAAGAATAAGCCGTTGGAAATTTTGTTGAAGGACATGTTGGATGACATTGGTCATACAGAAAGGTGGGTGGATTTCAGGCTAGGAATGAAGAATTCTAGACCTCAGTCTACCATGGAGTTTCTGAGTAACCTTGCACTAGAGATTTAACTTCTCCAAACCGGTTTCTCCATCCGAGAGCTGAGGATGATAATTTAGGCCACCTACAACTGTCCTGAGGCTTGATTAATGTTTGCAAAATGCTTTGAGCTATTTGGCAGAACAAGGGTTCTAAGAATACAACATATTATTTAGAAAAGTGAAAGAACATGATCAGAGAACACTTGGGACATCTCCTTCTCCGTAGCCTTTTATGAGATTCCTCTTTTTGTCTTATAAGGAAAGAAAACCAAGTTGGGAGATGACTAAACCCACAGGCTAATCTCTTCCTTTAATGTTCTCTGGATACACGCTCTTCTGCTGAAGGAGCACATTGGAATGTTGTCGTTTGGATTTCCTCATAAGTATAAATGCATTCTTTCCTAGAAATACGACAGTGAAGTTTTGCAAGTTGCTGGCTGTGGGCCCAGCAGTCAGATGTTCTTGATCCCCCACTTTACCTTGGGCTTTGTGCAAATCAAGTGCTGTTCAACTTCCTTTCCTCATATGTACAAGTGGAATAATAATACCCCTCTCTGGGAGGTCAAGTGAAAATTAATTAGTTGTGTTTTCTTTAAGTTCCTCTCCATTGATATTTCAGCACTCTCTGTGTCATTAATTGGACCAACGCTTTCAGACATTACTTCTATCCTGTGACCACAAAGTTCTCAATGGAAATGGATATGAAGGAATCTGGGAAGTTTACTAATCACTACAGTTTGGGGATTCTGGTGAAATTTCCTAAGCTTTACATTTTAAAAAGGCACAAGAGACTCTTGCTAGATCTATTAGACACTTTCAGCTGAGTGTTAGATTAAAAACACCAAAATTGTTTTTATTTCTTTTCTCTCTCTTTTCATCTTTCTTTCATTGTTGATATCTCTTTCTGAATCTCTCTGGGTTTCACTCTTTCTCACTCTCTCTGTTTCTCTCTCTCATTTCCCTAAACTTTAGGGAACTTGTGAAAATGAACGTTCAGCTGAGTGTTTTAACAAAGTTAGCCATCTCACAGCCTTGCTGGGAAATAAAGCGCTTTTAAATACGAGTGTCCTCAAACTCATTAGCATCCTCCTCCCTTTACCTCTTTCACATTGGGTCACTAACAAGTTACAATGTTTTTCTCTTTCCTCTCCATTCGCCCTTGTTTTGGGGTTTTGTTCTCTTCTTCCTCATTTCTGTCTTGCTTGCTCATCTTAGAAGGCTGGGTTGCCCCTGCTGCCACCACTGTCATCACTCCCCAGCAGACAGAAAGGCTGAAGTGTCAAAAGATGCCTTGGTTGCCTCTGACAAAAGTGCACATCAGCTCTGAAAAGGAATAAATATGATAGGGGGCACAATAATAACAGTGTGCACTTGTTAACTACAAAAATCCAGCAGGAGCTGGGGGCAGGGAGGGAGGGAACCGTGGAGAATAGAAGCTGCCTCGGCAGGAGCCCCCCGGGGAAGGAATGGAGGGGGTCCTCCGGCAGCAACCATCAATTCTATGGTGTGGTTTTGTTTTGTTTTGTGAGGTCTGAACTGAGGCTCAGCTGATGGGGCAGGGGGGTGGCGAGAGGGTGAATAAGGGATTTTACCCAAACCAGTGACTCTGAATGGAGGTCTTGGGTTCCGTTGAGGGGGCCTTGGCAGTGGGAGCTTGAAAAGAGGGTCTCTTTGGGTTGTTGGTGGGGAGGGTTAGGTGGAGGCTGGGGGGACATTTTGAGGTGGGAGGGGTAGGGGGAAGGAGGAAAATAGCACAATAATGGGAAAAAGGAGGCCAGCTTCTGAGCTCTCATTTCTGACAATGAGTCCCATGTGGTTCTCTTTATCTCGGCCATTCAGGAGTCAATAGGGAGAGCTTTTTCATTTTCAACTCTGAGTGTACAGCCACCTCCACGCCCCATCTCACACACACACACACACACACACACACACACACACACACCTAAAAGTGCGGGACACAGAGCAAGACATTAGAAATGTCTGAAAAGCTATTTCCTCAGCTTCAATTTGCTGCATTTTCTGTCCGCCCGCTGGAACTGCACATATGGGATGGACACTGAGTTCACAGCCATCCCCACCACTGTTCTGCCCTGTTCTTCCGGTGTCACCACACTCAGCCTCTAATCCCTCTTTTCTCTGTTGTGCACCCCTTCTCTCCTCCTCCCGTGGATTCCTCAGTCTTTGACTCTTTAAAAAGACATAAGTCATATGATGACAGGTAAAGCAGAGCTCCGTGATGGAGTGATGGTTACTTTTAACAAAATAAGCGAAAACAAGATGGGAGCAAACCCAAGCCTGAACTCTAGACTGTTTTAGTGTACAGAAAACAACAGACAACAAACAACAACATTGTTTTTGATGGTGGACTTCTGTGAAATGTTAAGTCCCCAACTAGACAGATCCCTGTCAATTTGTTCCTATGTCTATCACTGAGGCAGCCGCAGCCTCTGAAGTTAGCCTGATAAAAAATAATTCATCTAGTTTTCAAAGAATATCGTTATGGATTCTCGTGGGATATGGGAGTCTGAATAGGTACAACATTCTTAGTCAGGGATGGAGGCTTGAAAAAATATAGGTTCCAGGTCTCAAGATTCTAATTCAGTAGCTCTGAAAGGGGCTCAGGGTTTGTGAGTTTGTGTGTGTGTGTGTGTGTGTGTGTTGGATCAGAGAGGCATTAGTCAAATAATGGTCACTAGAAACTAAGCCAGTGCCAGGCAAATGGTTGGTTACGTGACTTAGATCCATCCGACCAGGGAAAGGCCCTCTGCTACTAAGCAGTGTAGCTGAATGAAAGAAATGGGAAGGAGGAAATTATCACTTTCATTACCAAACAATGAAGATAAGGGGAAGGAGTAATTGAAGATGACAGTAACATCAAACAATTGCTCAGTGCCACACAGTTCCTCCAAGAATTACAAGGGGCATTGAGACTCAGTTGTCTCAAGCTACTTGCCCAAGGTCACACAGCTGGTAAGTGGCAGAGCCAGAATGCCTCCCCAGGCTTGAATGATCTGGACAGCACGCTCTGGAGTGGGAGGAGACCCCAGGAGTGGGATGGGAGTGATGGAGTGCTGGAAAGTAGACTTCCACACAGCTCATAGGAATGCTCCTAAGGGCTGGTCATGCACTCAGTGGCTGTGAGCTGTGAAGTGGCTCCTGGCTACTGCCTTCTCATCAAGGGCTCCATGATGACTGTCCTTAACAATACTGTATTGTATATTTGAAAGTTGCCGGGAGAATAGATCTTAGAAGTTCTCATCATGAGGGGAAAAATTATAACTACAGGGAGTGATGGATGTTAGCTAATCTTGTTGTGGAGATCATTTTGCAGCATATGTATACATATGTCAAATCATAATGTTGTATACTTTAAACTTATATAATGTTATGTGTGAATTATGTCTTAGTATAACTGGGCAGGGAGGGGAGAGTACATAATTTTCTTAAAGAACTCCAGATTTCTCACCTTTCACAAATCTCATTTCTTCCTCTTAACACAACTTGCTCTGCTGGGCAAAGTACCCCACACCAGGCTTAGAAGGAAGATGAGTATTGCTTTTAAACCTATCTCTGAGCAGGCAAATGAGTATAGCTTTCAGGTCTCTCACACATGATGAGGAAATCACAGTTACCCTTTCCTTGGCTCCATTTCCAATGTCTTGAAGGTGCAGCTGTGTGGCTTGACTGTGAATATTGGGAAGGATATGAAAAAGGTAGGAGAGTGGCCCATTCTGCCATCTGGCCGCTTCTTAACCAGCTCTCCTCCAACCAACTCTTCACGATGTTTGGAGTCCTAACTCTACCACACAATGTGGATGCACTCGCTCACAGGGTTCAGGTGTGCTTATCCCCTCCCTCTAACTACAGAGCTCCTTGAGGGCAGGAGCACTGCCTCATACTTCTTCAGCACCCCCAACATGCCCAAGGCCAGTAGGGAGCATATGCTGCTCGGTAACTGGCCTTTGCTGGATTCCCAACAAGTGCCTTTTAAATTGGAATGCTCAGAGTGGATTTGGTCTGCCAGTTGTGTTTGCTCACCACTCTGAATCATCTTCCTCTTGTGGGCACGCTCTACTTTCTGGATCATCCCAACTGAGGTGTTTTAGCTCCATGTGGCCTTGGCCGGTGACGTCAGTGCTGCCTTCAGCTCTTTACATATTCTGATGCCCACTTCGCTTTCCCCAGCCTGTTGTGTTGGTTCTACCCGCCCGAGTCAAGCCCACTGTCTTTAGGTGTGTGTCTGTGCTTACCTGGCGTATTCATACTCATCTCAACTGTTGTTTTGGGGGCTATTTTTTTCTAAATTAATTAATTTATTTCATTTTTGGCTGCGTTGGGTCTCCGTTGCTGTGCACGCAGGCTTTCTCTAGTTGGGGTGAGCGGGGGCTACTCTTCATTGTGGTGCACTGGCTTCTTATTGCAGTGGCTTCTCTTGTTGTGGAGCACAGGCTCTAGGCACGCAGGCTTCAGTAGTTGCAGCCCAGGGGCTCAGCAGTTGTGGCTCTCGGGCTCTAGAGCACAGACTCAGTAGTTGTGGCGCATGGGCTTAGTTGCTCTACAGCATGTGGGGTCTTCCCGGACCAGGGCTCGAACCCGTGTCCTCTGCATTGGCAGGCGGATTCTTAATCACTGTGCCACCAGGGAAGCCCCTCAACTGTTGTTTAGCAATGCTTCTTGTTCACCTGTTGCCAATTTCTTAATACAATGGCCAGTCCAAACCTTCTCCATTCTTCCACTTTACCTCCAGACCCAGAGCTTGAAAACAATCCCACATGCTACTTTATTGAGGTAGTGGGGCCCCCAGGAGCCTGAGTATTCCATCTCCATAGCCTCTTCTTCCAGATATGTGGAGGCAGGTTTGTTTGGGGTTGTTTTTTGTTTTTGGCGGGTATTTTTAGGGCTCACCCCTTTAACAATGGGCCTTTCTCCTTCAGGCCTTTGCCTCCCTCAAATTCCTGTCCCTCTACAGTTTTTAGATATCATCAAATTTCTCTCCTTTTTTTCCCTTCTCCTTAATCAATAAAGAGAGATATATATATATATATATAATATATATGTCACCACTATAATAAATTAAAAGACAACAAAAACAGTTGTCCTTACGTTCCCCTTCAGTTTCCATCCTATTTTTCCTTTTATCTAAAGGATAAATTCTAACTTTGTTATGACTCGGTCACTCCTTAGTCTTTTGTCACCTGGTTTCCTCCCTTTCACTCTGTGTTGTTCATACTGGGAAAAGCAACAGTAACCTTGAAGAGTCTTTCCTTGACCTCATTGTGCTGGGTTCTCTGCTGCATTTGATGCTGTGGCCACGCCCTCTTCCTTTCACTTCTTTAATACTCTGTGTGCCTCTGTTTCTTGTACTACTGCTATTTCTTCATCCAGGCCACGCATGTGGACATTTCCTAAGATTCAGTCTCTGCATGTTTTTCCTTGGTGATGTCTTTCACTTACAAGCCTCCACTTACTACCACGTCTCAGTAGGGTCATACCGTCACACTTCCAATCGTCTATTGGATTTTTCTACTTGTCCATCTTACTATTACTTAAAACTTGAAATACCTCAAATTGAATTTACTTTTCCTCCTAAACTGTTCATCTTCTGTTCTACTAACTTCAAGCCTCAAGGTCACTGCCTTTCTGCTAACTATACTATCCCATCAGTCATTAAAGTCTATGACTCCTTTAGATGAACCCTCAATCCTATCTATTCAGTTCCCTTCACCACCATCCTAATTCTGGCCCTTATCCCTGACACTTGGACTATGGAAATTAATCTATTAACATACTTTTAAAAGTATTTTTAACCTGTTAAAATGTATTTTTTGTACTCACACATCCTGTGGTTCCGTATAATTTACAGAATCAAGTCCAACCTTAGCCTAACATTCAAGACCTTTCTTAATTCAGTCGCAGCTCTGTGTTCCCAGTGTTTCTCCCTCTACCATATTTCTCTTAAACAAATACATCACTCCAGCAAGCTGTTCTGCTCGTAAGCTCCCAGACACTTTACGTTCTCTTATATCCACACAATTGCTTTGTCCTTCCCGAGGCACCCATCCTTCTTATTCCCATCTCTCCTGGCCTAACCTTCCTTCAAATTCCAATTCAAATCCTGCCTTTGAGAAAACCTTCCTTGCCCATCTCAATCTAAATCTCTTCTTCCCTTAAACTCCCTTTAACTCTCATAAACTCCTGGAAAGTTATGAAATTATATAAAATTACATCTTAGGTTTAAAATCTTGCTTAATTTCTTATTATCTTCCTAACTAGATTGTCTGCTCAATTTGGATCTGGACCCCCAACTGACACCAAACTCAGACGTAGGAAATACTAGCTGTTCTCTTCTGAGTTTCTGTGGCTTTATAAATATAAGTTGCCTCTGTAAATTAAGTTCCAAGCCTGTGTGTTTATGAGAACAGACATCTTCAATAGGATTAACTACGTGCTGGTGTGGATATTTTCTTGTGCTTCTTTTCAAACAAAATCTTATTGATTGGCTGCCAGTGGAACTATATGTACCTTACCCTATCCTTTCTTTTTGACTTTCTTAGCAGGTGGGAAAGAAGCAAGGTAGACAGCAAGTCATATTCTCTTTCAAGTAACCTCATTTTTCATACAATGGCTAATTTCTTTCTTTATGCTAAAGTAAGTCCATGGTTTAAAGCAAAAAAAAAAAAAAAAAAGGAAGGAAGGGAGGAAAAAAGAAAGAAATTTTGTAATAGAATCTGATTTAAGTATGTTTTTAAAAAATGGAAATTTATACCAGACTAACAGCTTTAGTATATCTAGATCATGAGTTAAGCCACCTACACTCATTTACCAAAAAAGAAAGATGTGAGAATCATAGATATAAATACATCTTTTTTCCTTATGTGAGGAATCAAAATCTTTACTAATGAGACTTTGCTACTTTAATTCAGGTTAGAGTCAGTCCATCTTCACAAAGCTGTCTCCATTTCTTGCCAAGTTGGTGAAGTAATGTCTTGTGACTGACTCAGTGTATCAGTAGACCAGCAATAAAGGCATCACCTGAGAGCTTCTGAGAAATGCAGAATCTCAGGACACCCCTCAGAATCAGCATCTTCACAAGATTGCCAATTGATTCACATTCACATTAATTAAAGTTTGAAAAGCACTGAAGTAAAGCAGATTTGATGATCAGACAGCCTTGGAAATTCGTCTCAGGTGGCATGAATGGGATGCTTGTTTCTGTAGGAATCTTAAAGCAAATATGTGGGTGTCGATGAATTGACAATATAAGATACCCTCATCTTGCAGACCAGAGTTCTGAATAATGCTCAAGACTGCAAGAGCCCTGAAAGAAATGCCTGCAGCCTTCCTCTTGGGCTCAGGAAATCCCTCCAAGATTTACAGTCCACCCTCCAGCCCTCACTCATTTCTGTCACTTTGCTCTCCTCCTGGACCTTCCCTCTCTGCCTTTCTACAGATGCCTGCTTTAGACAGGCTGGCAGTGAGTTCCTGCTGCTGCCCTTTGAGTACCTCTCAACACCCTGCACGAGGCCAGGCTCCAGGAGAGGAAGGGCCTGGAACTCTGTGTAACCCAGGCATAAATTGCCCCAGAGAGCGTTTTTCTCTAGTATGTCATCTGCTGCTGTCTTTACTCTGTCATCTTTCTCAAAGCCATCTGGAGAAACGTAATTGCTATAAGTATTGTATTTATTTCTTGTTGGGATCTGTTATTTTCCGATTAGGCTTTTCTTAAGTGTATCTTCATTTTGAATAGAAGAAAAAGACTATTTGCTCATATAAAAGAGCAAAGACAGCAGACCAGGAACAGGCACACCATTTTGCTGTGATGCTGGGTTCTCCTTAACCCTGAGAACCACCAATGACATCACTGTAAATGTTTTTTTTTTTAACTCATGCATTCATTTTCAACAAATATTATTGAGCTCCTACTTGTGCCAGATGCTCTTCTATGGAGTGCAGGTATTTTGGTGATCAAAACAAAATCTCTTTGTCTTTCCATGATAGATATTTGGGGTGGGTAAGGAAGGGGAGAGAGAGAGAACAAAAATGAGTAAAACAAAACCTCTGGCCTCAAACCTCCAGAATACGTGGAATGATCTAGGCACAGATATGAGGAGGAAGAGGGGAAAATATGGGAAAGTAGAGGAGAGGAAGGCAAGAGGTAGAGAAAGAAGTCAGAAAGACATGGGAGTGGTAGGGGATGCCAGTCACAGCCACTGCCCAAGCCATGGCCGTCACAGCTCATGGGCTCCCACCCAGGCGCTGCGGCCAGAGGGTGCATTTCTTCTTTGGAAGGAGGAGAGCTGCAGAAGGAAAAGACACTAATAAGCCAGAGGCAAAACAGGCACTTAGTAACAAGAATCCTTGTGAAGAAAGGAAGTTAGGAATCAGATTATAACAAAGATATAAATTGGAATTTTAAAGCTCAGTAATTTTCAGAGGTTATAAGGACGCGTCAGAGCCTCCTGCTCTGAGAGTTCTCACAGCCCTGTGCAACAGTCTCACAAATACGTCAGGGTGTGACTATGGGATCCTATGTGTATATGATGTGTCTTGGGATCGTGGGGGGCACAGCGCTTGGGCAGAGGGAAAGAAAGAAGGCAAGGCCATTAAAAGCCTTGCTGAGAAAGGTATTTCTTGTGCACAAAAAAGAATCAGGCCCCTCGCTCCCTACTGAGCCCATTTCTCCAGCCTTTGCCTGAGCTGTCAGGCATGAATCCCTGTAGCATTCCGTAACTAATTGACAGTAATGGGGGCCATTGGGAGTCTAAGAATACATGGCATTGCCCGGCATGCACTGGAAAGAAGGGGGGGCTGCCTCGGGGGCAGCTGTGGGGAAAATAAAGGCTGTCTTGTAAACTGCTTTTAATGTGAAGGTAAGAGGTAGAAAGTAGGGAGGAGCAGATTTAGACAAACTTCTACTTCAGCCTAAAAATAAAAAATTGTAAATCCTCTATTTTATCCTCGGCTAATATTCCAGGATACTAAGTTTGCCACAGAGAAGAAACAGATGGAATTTCAGTTAACCCCAGGGCCCCCTGTGAAATCTATATTGTACCCTCTGGATTTACAACATATTGTAATATATGACTGGAGCCTCCGGAGATTCCATCGCAAATCAACCCTCTTTATTCCAGGGGTTCAGAAAACAGCTACAAAGGCCCACTTCACAATCAAAAGTGGCCAACTTTTTACAACTTCATCCTCAGAGTTGAAATCAAATTTTTAAATTTTACAACAGATCTTATTTATTTGAGCAGTCTCATGTTTTTTTGAGGGGACATTTATTTTTTCCTTCTATTAATGATGATGTTTATGTGCTAAAACTGTTTAGCCCAAATAGAAATTTGTAAAAACTACACCATTTATCACACCTTGAAGAATGATTCACCACAGAACCACAGTAAATTATCTCCCAAGGATTTTTACCTTTCTAGAATGTAGTTTTTAATGGTAAATATATTCAAAGTAAAAATAAAAGCAGTTACCTCTGCTATGAATAGCACATGAAGGTGTAAATATTGAAATAACTTTTAAGAATTCCAAGTTGTTTTTCAAAGCCAGAATTATTTATCAGGTACCTACAAACTTACAGCTTTGACTTTTATTCCTTTGCTTTTCTTGTATTATTGGCCTTGCCTGTCTGCATTTGTTCTTCATTTCAAAAATAATATTTGCATAAGCATTCACACACAAAAAAAAGTTTCCAAATTAGTTGTGGCTTTTTGATATTAGGGATAAATTTTCAGCACATTTTTCTCAGCATGCTACTTTTCCCCAAAATTGAACGTCACCTCAAATCTTTCATGACCTTCTGCAGAGATGAGTTTCCTCTGTGCTGTAGTGTAGACTCTTCACTCTTCAGGTTGCTGCTCTGTTGTCCAGCATCGTTTTATGGAAGATTTGCCCCCAGACTCCTGGGGAATATCTTTAGGAATCCAGATAAGCAAAGACCTGTACTTGGAGAAAATGTCATTTTGGAGAACAGGAATGTGTCTTTTTTAAAAGAAGACTAGGGGTTGAAATATGATGAGAAAGGTCTTCCTCTCAAAGGTCACCATGAGGAACTGAGGACCAGAGGGCTGTCCTTTGAAACGCTGTCTATGAGACTCAGATGCTGAGAGCTGGAAGGACTAGAAGAGATGTCATATAAGCAGTGAAGAGACTGTGTGTCCCCACTCTTCAGTTTCATGGAAGTTAAGCAGAATTCAGTGAGGCAGTGGCAGGGAAGTTCCTCTCCAGATTGTCGGGAGAGCAGAGTTCTCGAGCCAGCAGCTCTTTTCCTCCACCAAAAGCACAGCCTTGGAGGAACACATCAGGGAACGCTTCTTTTTCCCTTTATCTACCAACATGTAGCTAGAGCAGCAGGGGCTGTTACATGGTGAGGACATCCAACCAAATCAAGCAGAGAGCCTTCATGTGGCACAAGAACTCTTGTGGGAGCCACCAGGGACACTTAAGGGACTGGTCAACCCACTCTTCCACGAGGTTTGGAACATTGGCTCCAAGGTTGGAAGAGGGTCTTTTTAATGGAATAAGCCCCTATTTCTAGTGACATTGGTTTATCCCCTTAAACCACTCTTTAATCAGAAAATTATATATATATAGTGTCCAAAACATGCCTGTTTTGGATCTTAATATCAGGCAATCAAAGTTCATTTTAATGTAATTATTAGGGTTTTATTTCCTCATCTGAACAAAAACATGGATTTGTTATTAAACCCAGACCAAACATTCATTTAACCTGTCTCATTTCTATACTAGATATCATTTATTTTGCAAAGAGCAAATATGTGGTTACTTAAAAATAATATACCAACCAAATATTAAGAGTGATTGAGTTTCTGTTTGCTTTTTTTACCTTTTGTGTAAAAATAGTTGTGGCTTTTTCATATTAGGGATAAATTAATAGTAAAAGTCAATACTGTAGTATTTGCCATGTAAAAGTCAATACTGTAGTATTTGCTATGTTCCAGGCACTGTTCAAAATGCTTTATATGTATCAATTATCTAATCATCACAGTTCTCTATGAGGTACTATTATCCTCCTTTCCAAAAAGATAACATTAATGACATGAGGAGTGTTCTGAGAACATAGATGTTTCTCAGCCTTTAGAGTTTATGGCCAGGTATCAGGTTTTCTGATGGCCTGTTCATTTGCAGAGTTGAAAGTGACTGACCTTTTAAAACATAGTCAATATGGTTCTTCTTCTTCATTTTTCCTCCCCTAACTTCTCCAAGTCTGCCCTGAACTCTACACTATTTACAACGTATTTAAGACTCCCTCAATTATATTTGGCAATTTTACTTTTGTTCCTTCTGTTTTTATTTTTATCCTATTAATTTCCTATTCCAACACCAGCAGAAATTAAAGCAAGATAAAAGGAGAAGGAAAGGATAATATAAGAGGTGTTCTGAAATCACCTGGTTTAAACTTCACAATCAGATAACGTGGGAAATGTATTCTAAATAACTCAATTGAAAAAAAAATGCTTGGTGAAATTTTTTGCTGTTATTTTACTTTTTCCTTGTGTATGTGTTTTCTGGATTGGTTTAACTATTTTATCATCTCTTTTACTGAAGACTCAAACCATGATTGTTTTTAATCTCTTTGCTGAACCAAGGGAAGTGAGTACATTAGACCAAACAAGTTTTCTGTTAGATCTTACATACTAGTTTCTTCCAAAAGCCTTCACTGACAAGCCTGTCCCAAAGGTATCTATTCCTTCCTTTGAATTCTCTTGGCATTTAAGTATAGACAGCACCTCACCACCAAGCTTTTGTTTATTATCTTGGCTTGGGATTGTTCTCTATTTATTTAACTGGCACACATCTTAGCCAAGGAAAATGGCTATTCTTTTTCTTTGCAGATTCTGCAGAGCCTGATTTTATAGGTCAGACAATTTGATGAGCTGAATTAGAGACAGTGCTATATATAAATGACATATTTCCCTAAGTATGATTGCTGAGCACTGAATTCATTGGGAAACTGGGCCAAGTAGACAAAGTATCACATCTAGAAGAGGAGAAATGTTGGTCTGGACTGTCCCAGATTCTGGCAGATGGAAAGATAATCTTAGGTGAGGTCAGGAGCCCAGACAGCATCAGGAATGGAGCTGGAATCCAGCCTGGGCCCCTCTGTGATGGTGGGACCAAAGGAGGAAGACTGTCCAGAATATTGGAAGATGCTGAAGCTAGAGACCGGAAGTAAGACTAGGTTTTCTCTAAACAAGAGAAGAGACATTCTCTGTAACATTTGTAGAGTAGAGTCCAGGAGAAACATCTGCACTGAAAATGGAAAGCCAACCCATGGGATACCGGAGACGAAGATGTTCAAAGAAAAGCATTAATATGGTTGAGTGACTTGCCAGGAATGTTTGACTGGGCTATTATGACAAAACCGATTCCAGGATCTGATTTTTGTGGTTTCAACAACTCTTTATCCATTCTCTGAAGATTGCTCTCTTTACCCTAAGTATAAGTTTTGACCTTTCGTTCTCTTTATCTTTGGAAGCTCCGAGGAAATCATTGTTTAAGGAGGATCAGACTCTGCCAGAGCAGAGTCACACCATGTGGGCTGTCCTGAGCTTGCCACTGGCACCGTGGCAATGGCAGCCACTCAGGCCCAACAGTGTTACTATTTCAGGCTATATCTTCTTCTGTATATTAGCAGGCTGTTTTTATGTCTTCAGAAATCATTTCTGCCTGTCACTAAGATTGATAAACTAAGTTGGCATTCATGTAGGATCTTTCCAACAAGCATCTAAAACTCAATAATGACAAAAGAATCCCTCTCTCTCTCTTTCTCTTTCTCTAATTGACTTTATTTTTCGAGCAGTTTTAGGTCTACAGAAACACTGAATGGAAAGTGCAGAGTTCCCATATACTCTCTCTCCCTCCCTATTCCCTTACCTCCTTCCTCCACAGTTTCTCCTGTTATTAACATCTCGTATTGCTGCTGTACATTTCTTACAACCTATGAGCCAATATTTATACATATTTATTAACTAAAATCCATAGTGTATATTAGGGTTTTATACATCCTATGGGTTTTGACGAATGTTTAATGAAAAGCATCCACAATTACAGTATCAAACAGAATAGTTTCACTGTCTGAGAAGCCCCTTGTGCTCCACCTACTCATCCCTTCCCCCCTCCCTCCCTCCCTGTCCTCTAACCCCTGGCAATCACTGATATTTTTACTGTCTCCATAGTTTTGCCTTTTCCAGAATGTCATATAGTTAGAATTGTACAGTATGTAGTATCTTCAGATTGACTTCTTTCAATGAACAATATTCACTTTAGGTTCCTTCATGTCTTTTCTTGGCTTGGCTTTTCTTTTTATCACTGAATAATATTCCACTGCCAGATATACCACGCTCACCTACTGAAGGACATCTTGGTTGCTTCCAGGTTTTGGCAGTCATGAATAAAGCTGCTGTAAACATCCATGTGCAAGTTTTTCTCATTTTGAAGTTGAGTAACAGAAGCAAGCCTCCCAGAATTCTATATCCCCACACTTCCCCATCTGACTCATTGACTGGCTGGCTCCAAGGCTCTAGGAACTGATTGCTCACAACCATTCTTGGTCATCCTCCAAGCTTAACATGCAGAGGTTAAGGTCATAGTTATGTCCAAATGGCCTGATGGCTGATCCCAGCCCAGGGCAAGGTGATCTCTAAGATATCACCATTGTGGAGGAGAGGCAGTCTCAGCTGACCCAAAGGAACCTATTCCACCACAGCCTTTGGCCTGTGGAACTTGGACTTCTGTCTGAGAAGTCACTTGAAAATGCCATTTCCAGCCACATGCTGCAGACAGACCACTTTCATCTTCTGAAGCCAATTCCCAGCTAGCTGGATGGTACATTTATAGCCCACCCTTAACACCTTCCCACCTGTGTGTGTGTGGTTTTTTAAAATATAAATTTATTTATTTATTTATTTTTGGCTGAGTTGGGTCTTTGTTGCTGCACACGGGCTTTCTCTAGTTGGGGCGAGTGGGGGCTACTCTTCGCTGTGGTGCGTGGGCTTCTCGTTGTGGCGGGTTGTTGTGAAGCATGCCAGCTTCAGTAGTTGTGGCTCATAGGCTCTAGAGCACAGGTTCAGTAGTTGTGGCGCACAGGCTTAGTTGCTCTGCAGCACGTGGGATCTTCCCGGACCAGAGCTCAAACCCGTGTCCCCTGCATTGGCAGGTGGATTCTTAACCACTGCACCACCAGGGAAGCCCCACCTGTGTGTTTCTGAAACCCGCTTCAGCCTCAGGAAAATAGTCATCATGAAGTTCTTTGTTTCACTTAAAAAAGATGTACTTATGTTACCAAACCTGGGTCTGCTCACCCACTCTACACAGCAAAACCAATATACTGACACCAGTTGTCATGAAGGAAAGTACAGTGTTTACTGCAGGGCACCAAGCAAGGAGAACAGGCAGCTCATACTCAAAAGACCGAACTCCCCAGTGTCTTTCAGGGAAGGGTTTTTAAAGGCAACATTTAGGGTAAGGGTTTCAGGGGGCATGACTTTCTTCTGATTGGTTGGTGGTGAGGTAACAGGGTGGTGGTTCAGGAATCTTAACCATCAACCTTCTGGTTCCGACCAGCCTGGTGTCTGTGTGCTTGTGGTCAGCATGTAGTCACCATCCTCCACCTGGCTGGGGGTCTTAGTTTCTGCAGAACAACTCAAAGATATGTGTCAGATTGTTATCTATATTCGTTGAGGAGGAGCTAGGGTTGTTTCATCACTGAACTATTATTTAAGCTATCATTACTTTTCTTGTTTGACTGCTTGTCCTTTGTTTCTGCATTCCCTTACTTTCCTAATTAGTTAACCGCTTGAGCCTGCTCTTTGAAACTCAGGGAAGGCCTAGGAGACTAAAGCTTTTTTTAAAAACAAGAAATGGGGATGTGAAAGGGCTTTCGTACCTGGGAGGACCCCATAGGGTCCTGCTTGGTTTTAATCCCACCTTTTCTTTGATACTCCTCAATCCTGCGAGTAACAGGGGTGAGGCAAGAAAGGGAATAAAGTTTTAGAGAGAGAGGTTCATTATAAACATGGCAGGGGAATTCGGTTTTAGGGGGACTCAGTTTCAATTAGAGCCATCCACTTTAGATTTCTCCCATTGGTTCCTTCCCTATGTTAATGTGTTATCCTCTTGACATCTACATACACTTAAAATGCATTTGGGGGGCTTCCCTGGTGGCACAGTGGTTGAGAATCTGCCTGCCAATGCAGGGGACATGGGTTCGAGCCCTGGTCTGGGAAGACCCCACATGCCGCGGAGCGACTAGGCCCGTGCGCCACAACTACTGAGCCTGTGCGTTTGGAGCCTGTGCTCCGCAACAAGAGAGGCCGCGATAGTGAGAGGCCCGTGCACCGCGATGAAGAGTGGCCCCCGCTCGCCGCAACTAGAGAAAGCCCTCGCACAGAAACGAAGACACAACACAGCCAGAAAGAGAGAGAGAGAGAGAGAGAGAGAGAGAGAGGGAGGGAGGGAGGAAAGAAAAGGAAAAGGAAAGAAAGGAAGGAAGGAAAGAAAGAAAAAGAAAGAAATGTGTTTGGGGTGTTTTCCCATGAACATGGGGGCTTCCACAGCAAAGTTGCAGAGGTGGTCAGTCTCAGGCTCCTCTCTTGGCCACTTCCTTCCCAGCCACCCCCTGGGGCCTCTGTGCTCACCACAGCCCCACCCTCAGCCCTCAGGGATCGCTCACAACCCGCTCCCAGGCTCTCTAGTCACCCCAGGCATCCCGAGCAGTAAAGGGATGAAAACAGCTTAAGCATCTTTCCTCCCTTAATGCATTTCAAAAAGGGACTGCTAGGATCAGCCAGGAGAAGAGTAGACACATGAAGCTTCGAGATAACCTGACCCCACCTCGAGGTGGAGGCACTTTGGCTCTCCTGAGATGGGGGGAAGGGAGGCTCCAAACCCCTTAAAAGTTTCCTTCCCAGGTTAGCTCCTCACTTAGAGGAGCCCGAACATCTCCTGGAAACTGTCTCATCAGGTAATCACCTCTCAAACATTCCCTGAAGGGAGTCCGATTGTCGGTTTTCTTGGTGTGATTCTTTGGAGTTCACACTCCTCGCTCTTGTTCAGAGATCTGTTCCCGACCAGCTCCTGCTTGAGGAACGCGTGCATCGTGCTGGGTTGTCAGCAGAGTGGGCTTTTTCCGGCCAGGCCCAAGCGCAACCTCTCCCTACCTTGTTTAACTTTCTGTGAAATGTGGCCGACAGCGCTTAGTATGAGAGTACCCATAAAAGTACACATTAGCACTAGAGGAGAGGGGTGGATACTGTACCTGTAAAGGCAGTAAAAGGAGGGCAGTAGGAAGGGGACTTTTTGCGACAGCAACGGAGGCAGGAAAAGAAGTAGCAGGAAGTGGGCATCAAATCTTGGCCGTCCTGAGGAGGAAGGGGGAAGACAAAAGGTGAAGAAGCAGTGAGGGTGAACTGAGTGAGACGGTTTAGTTATGCTGTGTTTTGTGTGCCAGGATCTCTGTGGCTATGGAAATAAAGAAGGCAGTCTGCTTTCAAGATCTGGTTTTGCAATGAAAAACAGTTGTCTGTTTGTCATTCGAATAGCAACACTGGGCTTGAATTGGGAGAAAGCCATTGATTATCCTCCTATCAGAAAACTCTTGAGTTAGCACTACCTTGTTCCATAAGCAGACTAAGCAAGGAAGGAGGCTCTAATGTTTGCACAATCTGCCATGTTTGCTGAGCCACACTTCCAGGGGATTTACATGCATTACCTCCATTTAGGGAGGTATCTCTATCTTAAATGGGAGTCAGTGAAAGCAAGAAAGGCTAAGTGACTTGCACAAGGACACATGACTAGTAATTTTCAAAAGTCTTGGTCCAGCGGTTTCCAAAGCCTGTCCTCACGCTATGGAGGTGATTGGAATTCAGCTCCGTTACTCCCCTACTCCAGACCCTCCTCCCACTAAGACAACAGTTGTCCCTTAGGTAGAAGGAGCTTGAAATTTTACGATCAGAGATTTATCCTTTATCTAAACATTTTATTCTTTAGTAAATTTCTACTGAGAGGAATGAGCCATTAAAAAGTTTAGCATTAATGTCTTCCTTACTGAGAACATATTTATGAGATAATTTCCTGCAAGGAAATTTTGATCATGTGCATGCGGAATGGGGGGCAGTCAGAAAAGGGACAGAATGCGAGACTGACACAGAAGAGGGAGGCAGAGATGGAAGACACCTTTGCTTAATCCTCAAATGTTTCTGCTCCCCAGGGGAAGCCCTCCCCCTCCCAGCTTCTCTCCCTGGGCAGGGAACATAAGGGTAACTGGCTAGTTCACCCGAAAGGATCAGCGAGTGGGCAGAGGCCAGAGACGAGAAGGCTGCCGATAGCAGGGATGGGGGTGGGGGCAGTGAGGTGGAGACAAAGGGGGAAGTAACTTTATAAGTAAAAAAATGATAAGTGATGAAGAGAATGGCTAATCCTGGGGAACCCTGAGAATGCCGGACCGCCAAGCAAGGGCCTTTCTTTTTTTCACTTTCCTTTTTCTTTTCTTTTTCATTTCCTTTTATTTAATTTCGCTGCAGCACGTATAATCAATTACAGCCTGAATCGGGATAAAGGGAGGGGAAGCACTTTAATTCATAAATCAATTTTATACGGTCATCAGTCAGGTTGTGAATGCAAATACCTCTGTCGGTTTAGGTTATTCAGAATTAATTGACTCCCACCGGGCTGGGCTGCAGATGGAGAGGGGCTTTCTCACAAAGTCTCCTTGGGCCCAGCGTGGGGGCCGCCTGCTTCCACCCTTCCCCCTCGGGCCCTCAGCCACCACCCTTTGCTCCTTTACCCTCGGGGCCCCAAACGTGGAGATGATGGGGGTGGGCATCCAGCAAAGAAGCTGGGTGGATAAGAGCCCAGGAAGATTGTTTGAAGAAGGGAGGGGATACACAGAAAGATGAAAGACCCCAAACAAACCCTCTTCAGTCCAGGCCCTGCAGAGACACCTTTATGCGATTAGAAATGCTTAGCTTTCAAGGGTCTGCTTTTAAGTTCTCTTGAGGTTCTTAAATAAGAAAGAAAAAAGAAAACAAATGGAAAAGCCAGAGCCCCTGGGCTGAAGCTGAAGGGATATCATTCAGAAACCACCGGGTTGCAGTGGTTCCTGCAGTTGCCAGATTTGAGCAGCTGGGAAGCAGCCCGGGAGAGAGGGCGAAGCGCCTGCAGGGCCCAGCACAAGTGAGGGCAAGGTCCTGCCCAAGCACCTTAGGCTGACGAGCACGGAGAGCCCTGGTCTGTGGACCCACACCACAGCATGCGGAGAGAAAGAACGAATCAGGTGTAGGAAGGACTGCGGCTGCCTAGCTGGGCAGCACCTGTTTCCTAAGTCAGGGTCTTCTCCCACAGGAGTTCACTCTAATTCGGAAAAGACACACACCTACCCACCCGTACATTAGGCCTACGCTGTCCTCTACTTCCCAGCTAGCTATAACCCTGAGCGTGTTGCTCCAAATCAGACTGTTTTTGTGGTATTCACCAGTGGCCCCCACATTAGACTCACCTAGGGAGTTTTCTGTTCTGTGTGTTTTGTTCGTTTGTTAATGTCGATGTGCAGGGGGTCCACTCTTAATAAATCCTGCTTTAATCAGGTCTTGAGTAGAGCCCAGGGAATTGGTGTTTTTTAAATAAAGCTGCAGGTGAGTCCAATGTACAGGTAAGGCTAGAGCCACTGAAATATCTGAGAACCACTCCCATCCCCAGGCCCCATGCTCTCCCCAAAACCCAGGACTGGTTCTCAAAGTGTGGGGCATTAGAATTGTATGGGGAGGAAAAAGATTGGTAAGGAAAAGGAAAAAAAAAAACAAAATAAAATTTGAGACTACATATGTTGCAGATTCCCTGGTCCCCTCCAGACACAGTGAATCTCTAGAAAATTCTGTAACTTATACAAACTCCCAGCAAGTGTGGGAAGCCCTGCTGGGTTTATTTGAAGGCAGATCCTACCCTGCTTTCCATTGCTGGCCATCACATTTTGCCTTCATGTACCGGTTCTGAGTTTGTGAATTCTGCCAGAGAGCTCTCCTGAGAGACCCACACCTGAATCCGACACAAAAGGAAAGCAATCCATTTGATGGGATGATCTTAAAGGTTGCATGTTCCCAAACATGGGTTCTTAATCCATATCGAGCCTCTGAAAAATCAGCTGCAAAATCCTTCACATATTTTTAACCAGAACTCAGATAATCGGCCCCTGATCTTTAATACAGTAGCTTGAATGCAAATGAGCCATGTTTATTTATTATAAAAGGCTAAGAGGAATTCTTGGAGAAATGTTCCAGTTAGTCGCTCATTTGTATTTTACCCTATACTACTGGAGGCAGTAAAACTGCCTTTCTTGAAAATTCTTAGTACTTCAGACTTCATTCCCAAGTCAGACTAGACTTCCTCTCCCAGAAGTCTGAAGGTCTTAATGGAGATTAAATGTGTGTTTTCTCCTGCTGTACTTAGCCAGCAGCAAAGAGAAATTGTGGGGGGTTGGGGGGTGCAGAATGAAAGGGCACCTTGTTTGCAAAGCTCTATGTTTCTAAGGTAGAAAACGAAGACGTCCATTCGGGGGAAAAAGAAATCCTTAGACCATTAAGGCAGTATGCCAGGGTGATTAAACATACTGCCCAGCTTTGAAACAGCTGCACCACTTACCTTGGACAAGACGTACAACTTGTGTGCCTGTTTCTTCCTCTTTAAAGTGGGAATATTAACAGGAGCTACGTCATAAGGTTGTTGTGAGGATTAAATGAGATAAAGCGTCTAAAAAGCTAAGCAGAAAGCAAGCTCAGTAAATGACAGCACTTACTTCGACTGAGACAAAGCATGGATGAGAGGTTTCTGAAGAGTGCATCAGTGGGCCTGTTGGTCTGAATTGGTCCCCCCCAGTAGCAGCAGCATCCTTGGGAACTTGTTAGAAATGTGAAATCTCCAGCCCCATCCCGGAACTACTAATCCGAAGCTCTGGGGGTGAGACTCAGCGCCCTGTGTGTTAACAAGCCCTCTGGTGATTCTGAACCCCCCTAAAGTTGGAGAACCATGGGGTAAGTGAAGGGCTGGAGGCTTGGCAAGCAATCAGAAGGTTCTTAGGGTCAAGCAGTTTGTGGTAAAGAAGGAGGTTGGACTCGACTCTCTGTATAGGAAACACTGGAAGGTGGCTTACACGACTGTGTTTGGGATTGGAAAGAAAGGCAGCTCAGAGGGACTGCGGCCTGGGGTGTCCAACCAGAGGGTGACATCTCAGCAGGAACCATAACACTTTGGACAACAGCACTGTTTGCAAAGCCCTGCCCCAGGCGACCTCTCAGACCTCACAACCTCAGACTGCCTTCCCTCCTCCACACTCCCAGCCCCTCCCCAGATTCCAAGACCCAGGGGTGCCTCCGACCCCATTGCAGCCTGGGACGTCAGCAGACTGCACTGCCCACTCTGTTGCCAGATGAGAGCAGCAGGGAAGTCTGAGTCTCCTGGCCTAGACTTGTGCAAAGAGGGCAGCTCTGCCAGGAAAAGGGTCCTAGAAGGGTAGTCTCAGCCATGCTGCTTTGAGATGCCAGTGGGGTACCTTCTCCCTAGCACTTTCCTTCTCCCACAATAGGATTCCCAAGAGCCAGAAGGTGGAGATGGGGGGAAGGCAGTCTGGAGGGGTGGAAACAAAGGAATTTGGAAGTCATCTGTATAAAGGTAGTTTTTTTTTAAGGTATCAAAAAAAAAAAAAAAAAAAGGAAAGAGAGAGAAGTCCAGGGGTTTCAGAGAGAAACCACATATTCAGATCTATAAGAGGCTAAAGAAGGAAAAGCAGGCACAGTTAGGAGCCAAAGGGGTGGTTAAAGTGCCCTGTTAAAGATTTCTACTTCCATTCCACGAACAATAATAGAGCACCTACTGGGTTCCAGGGACTCTGCTATACTCTGAGAGACAGAAATGCATAAGACACAATTCCTGCCCTCCAAGAGCCTTTGAAGAAAGACAGAAGAAAATAGAAAAATTGTGCACATTCCTTCCAAAATGACACCTGAAGAAAAGGAGAAAACAAAGCAACTCCCAAAGTTTTTTTTTTAAACACTTGACTTAAATTTGATATTTGGAGTTCAGCAAAAAGGCAGAGTGCGAATTATCCACTCCCAACCCCTCTCGTTTACATGCACACGCACATGCGCACATGTACACACACACACTTCAGCAGCAGTCGTGTCCTTGTGGAGCTGGCCAGTGAAGGATCCGCCTTCCAGTGGCTGCTGGCCCTGCCACAGGACTTCAGTCTTGATCAGAAAAGCACTAGAAGTTCATTAAAGAAACAAATCCTAGAGTTTATGGTATGTAAGCCAACTCCAACCTACCCTCCCTTCAATGAGGTAAAGGCAAAGGAGCCTGACAAACACAGATCTAACTTCCTGTGAAATGCACAGGGGTTTAGAAACTAAGAGAGGAGCAGGATTTAGACAGATACATTTTGCATTTTATCACACGAGATACATAAAACCCTTTTGTTGTGTTCACTAGGCCCAAGGCCCCCTTAGTTTCATCCATCCTTGACTGGTACCACATCCTGTCTTGAGCTCAGCCCTTCAGATCCCCCTCCCTTTGGGCTACCTCTCCTTGGGGAAGAGAAGTTAAGGCAACTTCCTTGGTGTGGTGGCTGGGACTTAAGTCACATGCTTCCCAAGATATCTGTCGCAGTGGTCACTTTCCCAGATCACTGTCCCACTTTCACACTTTCTCTAAAAGTGAGCCAGTCAGTTATTAGGCTGGGGCAAAATGGAGACCCTAAAAGGGGCCCCTTTGTTACTCTTCATGCCTCAGCCCCCAGGTACTCCTGGTATCTGTTCTCTTGCTCCCTGAAGGAAGAAATGAGTTTTTATTCCCTCTCAGGTCTCTGCTGATATTTATTTCCCAGGTCAGTTCCAAACAGCCAAATGAATTTTTCAGAAAAACTACAGCTGGAGTGTCAGGGTCCAGGTAACAATATTAAAATAATCGAGAGAGGAAAAAAATCTCAGAATCCCTTGGGTGTCTTTTTCACAAAGTTTCCTTCTGGGCATCCTTACACACTCAGGGTTATTCCTTGTTTCCCTTCTGTTGTTCTCCTTGGCCATCTTCCCTGCCACTTCTTTTTTCTCTGTATTGCTCCCCAAAGCACAAGCTATGTGTGTATGATCCTGAACAAAGTTGATTCCAAAAGTTTTTTTTTTTTTTTAAGAATGTTCCTTAGACAAAAAACAACCCTGGCTGCAGCTGGAGGCTGCTGGGATTTCTGTGCCTTGTTTTCATGCATGGCCCCTTTCATGAAACCCAAGGGAATTCATGGGGGTGGGGTGGAGGAAAAAGAGGAGGAGGAGGAAGAGAGGCGTGAGCCTTTACACCCAAAGTGGGATTTCTGTAGAATTTACAGCGTCTTTTCTGGAGACCGTTAAGGTTTATTGCCCTAGTACCAGCAGTTACAATGCTCCGTGGCGCTCAGAGCTGAGCCCATGCCAAGGATCCCCTAGCTCGCTAAAGCTGGCAAGAGGCCAACTCTAAAGCAAGTTCACTTCAGGGAGAGGGAGCTAGCTTAATTGGGAGGTGGGTCAGAGGAGAGGGAGAAACCCAGAGAGTAAATAAGGCATTATCAAGTCACAGCTTCGGCTCCACAGTCAAATAAAGCTGACTTTGGGTGACTTTCCACCGTTTACTAGCTTCTGATATTAAACAAGTGATTTAACCACTCCAAGGCTGAGGTTTCTAATCTGTAAACCGGAGCTCATAGGAGCACCTAATTTATTGGATTATTGTGAGGATTAAATAAAGTAAATCCTGTAAAGAGTTTAGTACAGTGTCTGGTTCACAGTAAGAGCTTAATGTGTATTATTTTATATTGATATGATTATAAATAATGACACTGCAGGAAAGGAGAGGCCACCAAGTTCACACTTTTTCTAAAGGTGAATGTGTATAACGAGACGTAATTTCTTTCTTACCTCTAAACATTGCCTTCTATGGCAACTCTCCTAGCCACGTCTGCTAGGTACCTTGGGTGTGAGGGGAAAGACCAGTAAAAAAAAAAGAAGAAAAGTGAGAGAAAAAGAAGAGATGATGATAGCAAAGGAGATTTATAGGGAGAAATAATTGGAAAAAGACATGAGAGAAAACTAAGTGAAAGAAAAGAAAATAGAAATTGTCAAAGATGGAAAGAATTTTTGCAGCTGGATACAGACTAAGCAGGAAATGCGGATGAGAGGCAGAGGAGTCTGGAAATGTGCAGAGCTTGGTTTGCCGGCCAATGAGTCCTCTGAGGAGGTAATGACTCCTAAAAGCCATGAGCTTGCAGGTATTTAAAAAGAACCTAAGCAGCAGAGCAAACCTTCCTGCAGAACATATAACCCCTCTGTATACTTTCTGTCAGTCACAAGCCCTCCTTCCCAACCCTCCCCGAGCCATGGGTGGATGCCCCACCTCTAGCTGCACAGCCTCACACCTGCAGACTTTACTGTAATCCTGAAAGAGACTTGGTTCTCCAAGATAATGTTTGACACTTTGTGCTTTGGGTGGCTCTGCCGCAAAGGGTTAAATTATCCCATGCCTGGGGCTTGCTAAATGCTCCATAGTGTTTGTTGAATGAGTGAGTGCATGAATGAGTCGTGTTGAGGCAGGCCTACGTGACTGCTAAAGGCTACAGGGTTTCTTCCTCCGGGGTGAGGGGGTGGAAATGTTCTAGAATTAGATAGTAGTGGTGGTTGTACAACCTTGTGAAGGTACTAAAATTGCTGAATTGTACACTTTAAAATGGTGAACGGTATGGTATGTGAATAATATCTCAATAAAATAAATATAAAAGCATAAGCTACAGCCTTAGAGAAACAGTCACAACGAGCTCTTATCTTCCAGTTTGCTCTTGACATTGGGTCCTCTTCCCATCCCTTTGTTCCTTCTCGGAGCATAAGGACAGAATAATTACCTTAAAAAGTCTTTTCAAGTTTTCCTTGGATTTTCAAGTTCCCATGAAACCTAAGCGAGACCAAGCTTGCCTAGATCTCATAGAAACGAGGTGGCTAAACAGGAGGGGCACAGCCTCCTCTGGAGTATTTCTCTAGGAGCTGTGTAAACGTTTCATGCATGAACACAAAGATTCACTCTCTCAGTGAACCCCTTCACATCGTCCCAGCCACCGAGGCTCAGCCGCTAAGAAATTCTGGGAAATCAATGGCACTGTTAGCTCATCTTAATGTATGTTAGCCTTAAGTGCTTTTATGAAACACCTTATCTTCCCTGACGGTCAGGGGCCTTCAGGTGAGCAGAAATGATTTTCCAGATGGGGTGAAGTAGAACAAAGTCTAGCAGTAGATTCGTCTGCTCTTTCAACCTCCCCACACAGAGGACCTATATACACAGAGATGTCTTCCTGGTATTGGAAGTTACTGTTTGCTATGGACACTTCAGTTTTGTGAGATTGTGTGGTTAACTTACGCACAGCACACTTCTCAAAGGATTTTGTGTGGAGCTTATTTCAATGGCTTGTTTAGTACTGGCAAGGGAACTCCTAAATCTTAAGCACTGTTTAATACATCAGTAGCAGACTTTTTAGACAAACAGGATTTCAGGTTCGAGGGCTGCTGTCTGCTCTATTCCTATCAGTTAAAGAGGGGATGAGTCCATATGTGTCTGCCTCCCGCTCTAAGGTTTGGGCCAAGTACTGGGTCTCCAAGAAAAACTGAAAAAAGCAGGCTATCTTCTGTTTCAAGTTCCTTCTCCAGCATCCAATCATGAACAGAATAAAAATGTAAAACAGGGAAATGCTACTTAAACCTAATCTTGAACAAAAGAAACAAACATTAACATCTTCATTCACTTTCTGTGAACTGAGAGGCCCTAAGAGTTTCTGAAAAGTCCACCCAATCATTCTTCATAACTTGTCATGACTCACTGAGAATCTCAGTTACCAAGCCTACAAAGTGAGATTTGACCTTGATCTTAGGTTCCTGGTGTTGTCACTACCAAGGCCCCCCGTTCCTCTATGTTGGCAATGATGTCATCAGCCAACCAGAGCCTCAAATCCCCATGAGCTCTCAGTGCTAACAACTGAATTGCCTGACATCATCATCAGTTGGGGAGTTTGTTGAAAGTTAAATGTATGATTCCTTTTAAAACTTTTAAAGTTGTTGAAGTAAAGCTTTTAGAGCCACTATTTTTGTCTTTGAGTATCCCCCAGCTGTTCAAGGACCCCAGATTGGAGCTTCACCAGATAATCTGTGAGGCTCTTGCCAGCTTCAGGATTCTCCAAGTCTAGAAATCTGAGGGTGAATGAGTAAGCCACGAGTGACCTGAACTTGCCCCTCCTTTCAGCCTACCCTGAAGATTCTCCCTGAAAAACAGAATTGCCCACTGGCTGGACTTCACACTCAGAACCAGCCATTACTGTCTTCATAGTTAGGGTAAAACAATGCAAAATCAAGGAAATGGTCATTATTTGGATTTAAATCCTGGTTGTTAATTTCCTCCAAAAGCCTTTGGTCTAGAAACTTAAGGGAAATGGCTCCTTCTTTGTCTTTTCTAACAAACTTTGTGACTGTAGGAGATGAAGAGAGAGATCCTTATCTACTGCACCCCAGGTAGTAAACCATAAAACTCTTGAGTTCATTGAAACCCTAGAGAATGCTTGCACAGAGGGAAACAGCCATGCAGCTGAAACTCAAGAGAAAGGCAAAGGAAGAGAAAGAAAGATGTCCAGGAACCCAGAGATGCTACAGCTTCTTTCCCCAGTGCCTGTCCTCTTGGAAGGGGCAGAGGCCTACATCCCATACTCAGCCCCTCCCTCGTATACCTCTTAATAGTGTGGTTTTCTAGACACTGTGGGTGGCAACCCTTTATATTAACCTCTATTAGTACAGAAAATCCAGAGTAGCGTGCTTTGCTATAAAAAAAAATGGCACTGATGTCAGCAGCCCTTCTCACAGTGGCCAGCATGGTTGCTTTTGCAGTCTCCAGTGTCAGCGAGCTTGCAGTGTGGCTTATCTTGTCCTCTTTTATTAAAATGCTTACTTTGTCACTGCCTAATTTTTAAAGATCAAGACAATTTTTTTCCCTCAAGCTTAGGAGCCTTTGCTAACTTTGGGAGAGGACAGTTCCTCAGCATATTCATTAGTGATCTAATTGACTTACCAAGAATACTTTATACCCCTCTTTGGAATCTCAAGAGAAGACATTTCTGATAGCCACAAATTGTATACAGTACTTCCCCCTTATTCTCAGGGGATACATTCCAAGACCCCCCAGTGGATGCATGAAACCACAGATAGTACTGAACCATATAGTTACCATGTTTTTTCCTATACATACATACCTATGATAAAGTTTAATTTATAAATTAGGCACAGTAAGAGATTACTGACAATAATAATAAAATAGAACAATTATAACAATATACTGTAATAAAAGTTATGTGAATGTGGTCTCTCTTTCTCTCTCAAAATATCTTACTGTCTTGTACTCCCCCTTCTTCTTTTAATGACATGAGATTTTAAAATACCCATGTGATGAGATGAAGTGAGGCGAATGACATAGGCATTGTGACATAGTGTAAGGCTACCACTGACCTTCTGAGGATAGCTCAGAAGAAGGGTCATCTGCTTTGGGTAATCCTGGGTCTTCACACCATATTGATGTTGATGGTTGGGGATCCTGGTGGGACGGCACAAGATTTCATCATGCTTCCCAGAATGGCATGCAACTTAAAACTTATGAATGGTTTACTTCTGGAATTTTCCATTTAATATTTTTGGACCACAGTTGATCATGGATAACTGAAACTGTGGAAAGCGAAAGCACAGATCATGGGGGACTAGTGTACTTTTCATTGCCTCTCACTGTTCCTTGCGCTTCTCTCCCAGAGCACCTTAAGCATTGTTGTTCCCTTTCTTTAATGCTCCTTCAAGAAAATGCTTCATGTTTTCAGGTTGAACACGTTATTAATTTAGGAATGTATGAGCCTCTTCCCAGGAAGTTAACCCATTTCCTGGTGGCCCCCAGCAAAGTCTTCGTCTGGATATTATTTGCATATTAAGTTGATTTTGTATTGCTCCCCCAGAGAAATTGGAAAATCATTCAAAGAACTTCAGGAAATTAAACATTCTTGAAACACTGGCTTTTATTCATCATCACTGTCATCATCATCTCTATCACTGTGCTTTTAAATCCTTCTATAAATAAATAATCAAGTGGACTTCTGATGTCAGAAAAGCAGAAGATTACATGCTGTTTTCCACATTTATTGACAGTGTGTTGGAGCCTGAATATGAGGCAAACTCAAGTTTACTCATATTTTAAGGAAGTAAATGCCACTCAGGACATTTACCCTTTCCCTTCCACCCTGTCCTGGGTAGCATCTTCAAATCTGAAGATGAAGGGAAAGTAGAAACAACTTGTAAACCCTATGTCATGCTGTGGACTGTGTCTGGGTTATTTCAGTAATTCTCACCACAAGCGAATGAAGCTGGTGTTATCATAAACTTCTCACTTTTTATTCACAATTGCTCAGAGGTAACCACTTTGTCATTTCAGTTTGTACAAAGCTCTTACATTTGTTTGTTCCTCCCTCTATCCCCACAGCTGCTCCCCTTTAACCACCACACCCCATAGGCAACATGCTTAATATGTCTTTAATAAAGGCACTCTTGCAATAGATATTACCCTGTGTGCATGTATTTTTATTTACATAAATGAATTCCAAAACATTTTTTTCACATTTTAATCTCTGACATAAGGATGTACCTTGCAATCAATGGTAGGTCAGTTGATCGAAAGTAAAAGAGTTTTTACTTTCTTAGTCAAAGCACAAAATAGTGGTGCCTAATACAGTAAATGATATTTAGATTCAGTGAAATTTATTTATTGAAATAGTTGATTTACAATGTTGTGTTAGTTTCAGGTGTACAGCAAAGTAATTCAGTTATATATATACATACATATATATATATATATATATATATATATATATATATATATACAAATATATGTGCTTTTTCAGATTCTTTTTCCTTATAGGTTATTACAAAATATTGAGTATAGTCCCCTGTGCAATACAGTAGGTCCTTGTTGGTTATCTATTTTATATATAGTAGTGTGTGTATGTTAATCCCAAACTCCTAATTTATCCCTCTTCCCTTTCCCCTTTGGTAACCATAAGTTTGTTTTCTATGTCTGTGGGTCTATTTCTGTTTTGTATATAAGTTCATTTGTATCATTTTTTTTAGATTCCACATATAAGCGATATCATATGATATTTGTCTTTCTCTGTCTGGCTCACTTCACTTAGCATGATAATTTATATATCACATCCTACTTCTTACATTTTCCCCCTTGGAATACCAGTTTAAGACCATGCATGTTGCCATTTGTTCATCTCTTCTGTTGCTTCTCATTGCTGCCCAGCACTCCAAGAGGGTCCTCCATTGTATTTTATCTATCCAGCTTCCTGACACCACAGACAGTACTAGAATAAGCATCCTTGTGTATGTTCCCTATGGCATATTGTAAGCATTTCACTGGAATAGTATGTCTAGGGCTAAAATTGGCGGGTCATCGGGTTTGTAAATATTTATTTGGCCAAGTAGAGCCAGATTGCTTTCCAGAATGGCTACACTATCCATGTTTCATCAGCAGCATATGAGGGTCCTCTGAACCCACATCCCTGCCAACACTTGCCATTATCTAGCTTCCTCATTTTACTGAGAAAAGGAAGCTTGGCATGAGTGGATCCTCTTCCCTTTTACCAAGAAGAAGTAGATGTAGCTTGGGGTACTGGAGCCTAGACTATGCCAAGATGCCTCTATGGCCATATAGAAGAACCATGTGGTTTCTTACTCTGCATTTCCTCAGTCATTTAAGTATGTCCCTTACCCTATCTACCCTATCTGGGCATCAGTGTTCTCATCCCTTAATTAAAGGAGTAATATTTGATGATGTCCAGGGTTCTTTCCAAATCTATAATTCTCCAACTCTGAGCACACTTTTGTCCATCACCAGCAATTGCCTCTGCCTCTAACAGCATCCAAGTGTCTCTGTGGGCTTCAAGATGTTGGAAATGACAGGCTGTTCTTTGTACCTTTTCATCTAAGTGACAAAAGCACCTAAGGAATAACCAAGCACCCACACTCAATGCTATCCCCTTTCATATGAACCTCCTCTCCCAGTCTCTGCACCCTCGACTGAGACAATGCCCAGAAATAAAAGACAAGATACACAAGTGTACTTTTGCAAAGTCCAAGAGTATGTTAAATTAGGCTTTGTTCCAGTCTGAAAAGTTTTATTTCCCCTGTTCTGGTGAGGGATGGATCACATTATTTCTAAGCCAGAGTCCAAATACAAAAATGACATCACCCAAACTGGGAGAAGCCAAAGGTCTCTCCTCAGCCATTTCGTGAATAAGGGATGGAGAAATGATATGAAGTTGGGGGTCACTCTGAGAGATTTTATGGCTAAATATTCACTCCCCACTTGTTTCTCTATACTGGATAAGCTTCTACAGACTCTTCTGGTTTCCAGCCACTGCCTGAAAGGACTGTGAGTGCATGTCCGTGTAGACTAGCCTCTCCAAGATTCACTTCTGACATCTCCCTCAGGAAAACCAGCCCTTCTTGAGCCTCATAGATGAGCAGTCGCTTTCCACCAGCAATCTCCACGTTTAAACCTATCAGCCCCTTCCCATGTCACATTCTTGTCAGGTTTTCAAATCTCAGAGACCTGGAGAGGCTGTATTTGGGGCTGAGTTTCGGCTCCCTGTTCTCAGGGAGAAAGAGATGAAGTGCACCACTGGACACAGAGGGAAATTCCAGGGTGAGAGGTCTCAGGTCCTAGGCTCTCGTCCTCTGAGCTGGTATCTCTTCTGTCTCCTCTCTCTCCTGAGCCCATATGGTTCCATTTTGAATACCCAGTGCACCACTGTCTATCCCAGGGTTGTAAAGGGCAGGGTAGGAATTGTTACTGAGGGGTACTCCATGAGATGCTCCTGTGTAATTCAAACATCTTGTTATCCTAAACAAAAGACTCTTAGCTGGCTGTTTTGCTCATGTCCCAGTGGGCCCCTTTGTCAGCAGCAGGATTCAATCTTCTCCCTTTGATAGCCAAGTTGGGATATTTATTTTACTTTGCTATGGCCCAAGATCTGCTTATTGGGAAGAGCTGCTTAGCCAGTTTGCATCAGTTCTGCTGGGACCTGGATGGGAAATTCAGTATCAGCCCACATGGAATATTGTTCTGGCTTAGCTGCAGGATTAAGGTTCAGAGTTCCAACATACTTGTCTTCACTTACTCTGCAGGGTCATTGCTAGGACACTTGGGGCCCTGCACCACTCAGGCTGGTAGGGGAGTACTCAGGTCTGGGACTTAACTGCTTTTTTTTTTAACTTTAAGTAATAGCATGTTATAGCAGATAAGGCAGTGCCCGGGGAGGTCCAGACTTTATTGAACTCACTAACTGAGATAAGTGAACATTATAACCCGCCTCATCAGTTCATGTCAGGTTTTTGACCAAAAGAGTTTTGAGAAAAAAAATGTGATTTTTAGAGCTCCTTTTCAGGTGTGGAAATTACAGATAAATGATTATGGAGCTAGTTAATGGAAAAAGCATACTAAACCTTCGGCACCAGAAGGACAGAGATTCAAATCCTTTCAGGCTGATTTTGAGGAAGTCACTTAATTGCTCTGAGGTTCAGTTTCCTGAACTGGACTGAACTACCACCTTGTATTGTTTGGAAGATTAAATGAGACATGGCATGTGCAGCATAAGTTAAGTTAAAAAAAAATAACTTAATTTTAGGATATGTGGAGGGATGAGGGATGAACTAGAGCAATGAAATGTTGGAAGAAACAAGACACAGATTTGGGGAAGGCAGTGAACCATAGGGAAAACCTTAATTTGAGAGTGTGAAGGAACAAGGGAAAGAAGAGTCAGAAGAATGGAAACTTGCTAGTGGGCTAGGTAGGCTCCGAGGAAGGCCAGAGGCTCTAAAGTAGGTGCCTTGAGCTGTATATAACCAGAACATAGCGCACTGGAGCTAAGGGATGGGCGTAAGGTACAGCGGGAAAAGTTGAGACACCACTTGGGGACCTGCCTGTTGGATATATAGAGAACCAGTCAGAGTGTCTTTCAGCATCAAGCAAGTTTTTCCACTAGGAGCACCTGACTCTTACTCACCTGGATGCATATCTACCCTGCAATTTCATTGCACTTGGAACCAGGTGACTAAATTCATAATGCCCAAAAGCCCCCAAACAGAAATGAGAAGTAAATGATGACATTCGTTATACAGTGCATGCCTACCCAAAGTGCCAGACACTGGGCTAAGGCATTTTACACCCATCACCTCCTTAAATTCTCACAGCACCATGAGGAATGTATTATTTTCCACATACCATAGATGAGGAAACTGAGGCTCAGAGACGTTAAATGATTGCCCAAGGTCACAGAGCTAGCAATTGGCAGAGCTGGAATTCACCTCTAAGTCTGATTGACAGCATGAACCACTACAATGCACTTCCTTACTGCTGGTAGCAAGAAATGTCATAGATTTTATATGAGAAATCCCTAAGCTCTCAGACACTGGAAATGTAAGGCTACAGTGGTGGAGCTTTTGTGGGAAGGACCTTGGCCCCCTTCACCACAGTCCTTCCTCTCGGCTGGCTCCCAGTTCCCAGCTGATGCCCACTAGGCACAACAAGCCCAGGGAACCCACAATCCTTTTAAGGACCCACAAAAATGTTTCAATTTGTCATAAAATCAGAAGAGTAAAACTAATATAATTTATTATATTCAAAGAAGTTACAAAGGATAATTTTTAGTACTTTTATGTGGAGGAAAGGGCACACAAAAGGCCCATGAAAACCATAATGCAGCCCTGCCTGCTTTCTTAAATAATGTAGAAAGTGTATGGTGTGTAATTGCAATCCTTGCATAGCACCACCTCCTCTTTCATTTATTTGGAGAGTTATATCATTCTAGAAATCCTTAAGTAGGGAACATGCTTTTTTTGGCAGGCTCTTCTTTTCAGCTGACATAAAAACTGATACAAATATATCTAAATACTCAGATATACAAATGTGACCAGATACTTAAAGCTTAATATTCACAAGCTATACCCAAGAATTGTGTACCCCAACTTGTTCATGGACATAGATTCATAAGCACCATGGGACAGCCCTAGAACCTTCACTGTAAACATAATCACCAACACACACAAAGACACACACACACACACTTCTCCAACAATAAAACAAATAGACAAGGAGCCAAGAAGATCAAATTACTATCCCATGAACAGTTAAAAAGAGAAAAATCCCAGAGTTGCAGTCCAATCTGTGGTAGGTAAATAAAGGATCAAGAGGGGGTGGGAAAAAGAATAAGGCAGTGCAGATTGAGCCAATGCATTTATTATTATTATTTTTCAAGGTCCAAGACCAGAGCAGTTATTAATGATGGCTCTCAGAATTTCCCCAATTAGGCATCCCCTGCTCTTTGAAGGATTCCAGATCTGTACAAGCCAGTAATAACATCAGATTTGAGGACTGAGTTGGGGGTCAAGACAAGGGGAGAAGGGGAGGGGGTAAAAGCTCTGTGAGGGGATCCATGATTAAAAACAAGCTCAGAAACCACTGAAAAGCCAGAAAGGAAACTATCTCCTTAATTGGACCCCTTTCACCTCTTTCTTTCCCCATTCTGCCAACAATTCTCCTCCCTGCACAGAATGTACCCAGGCAAAACATTTGAAAGGGATTATCTGCCCTGTTCTTCAAAGCCAAGTTATTTTTGGTTAATTGGGGGTGAAAATGTGAGGCAACCTCTGAGCAAAGATACCCTGAAGTCCTGCCTGTTTAGAATCAACAAATCCCAAACTCATACCAGTAAGAAGATGTATACTCATAATGGAGCTTCAGGCTTCAATATGATTCCTACAATATTCATTTATCTGGAATGTTGGGAGATTTAGGTATTTTGATTCACTAATTCATTCCACAAAGATATAATGCCACCTATTGAAATAATAATGATAATTATAAAGTGATAACTCTGTGCCTGTGCTAAGTACTTTATCTGCAGTGATCTCGTTGAATCCTCACAGCTCCATGAATTAGGCACTGTTATTACAGAGAAGGAATTGTACAGACGAGGAAACTGAAGCTTGGAGACATGAAGTAATTTACCCAAGATCTAGGAAATAGATCAGGTGCACTGTAACTCAGATATCTCGTTGTGTAGTTTACATTGTGGGTTTTTTTTCTCATTACTATTCATCATTTAAGGTTCTTTCCAAATTTTTACTACTAGAAATAACATGGCAATGTACTCTTTGAACATAAAGTTTTTCTCTTATTCCTGATCTTTTTTTTTTTTTTAAAGAATAAATTCACAGGAGTAAGATGTCTGGATTAAATGGTTTAAATATTTGTTGACTCTCACTGTGTATTGCCAAATTGTATTTTTAAAGGTTTTGCTCATTTACACTGGGAACATCACCATACAAATGACCCATTTTTCTCAACTCCTTTCAGATACTGTCTATTTACTGATAAGATTTAGCTGCTCTCTGGCCACCATTCCACGATCAATGGCAGAGGTTCTCAGGAATGCTATTTTAGTGGCCAGTAGCATCCCAAGGCTGTGAACATGCTGGATTATATGAAGGCCATTGGTAATGAAGGCCATTACCTCTTACCCCATCTCCCATCTGTTGGCCAATACCTGTAATTCCACCATTAGGGACTCATCCTTTTGGCTTAAGGTTTAGAGTTTTTCTAAAATGTCCCCTGGAAGGTGTTACTTTTAAATGGCTATCAGTTATTTATATTCATTGTTGAAGGAACAGAATCAGGTTATTTTGAGAAGGAAAGGAAGCCAGGGGACAGTGTTTGGAGTTCTGGGGGCATGGGGTGGGGAAGGGGATTTGGGGAGGGACTGAGAGCCAAGAAGAAAGGTGCAGGCTTCCCTGGTGGCGCAGTGGTTAAGAATCCGCTTGCCAATGCAGGGAACCCAGGTCCGAGCCCTGGTCCGGGAAGATCCCACATGCCACGGAGCAACTAAGCCCATGCACCACAACTACTGAGCCTGTGCTCTAGAGCCCATGAGCCACAACTACTGAGCCCGTGAGCCACAGCTACTGAAACCCGTGTGCCTAGAGCCCGTACTCCACAAGAGAAGCCACCACAATGAGAAGCCCGCGCACCACAACAAAGAGTAGCCCCCACTCGCCGCAACTAGAGAAAGCCTGCGCGCAGCAACGAAGACCCAGTGCAGCCAAAAGTAAATAAATAAGTAAATCTATTAAAAAAAAAAGAAAGAAGGTGCAAGTCTGTTCCCTCCCCTACTAGCCAAGCGTACACTTTGTTTTCCTCTCCAGTGCTGTGCATAGGAAGGTAGTTTTCATTTATTCCTTTATTCATTCATTCCACAAAAAATTTTTTTGAGTGCTTACTATGATGTAGACAGCATTACAGGTGCTGGAGAGAGATACATCTGTGAACAAAACAAAGTCCTTGCCCTAAGGATTGCTTACATTTTAGTGACAGGAGACAGTCAAACAAATAAACATATAATGTGTCAGGAAGTAATAATGCTGTAAAGTGTTTTTTCTAAAGAGGAAAATTGTCAGAAGCCAGTCTCTGAGAAGGACTCCGGGGATAGATAATCTCCAGACTCAAGGATGTGGGGCGTGTATGTGAGACTGAGGGATATGGCAGGAAAACAAAAATTACAGACAAATCACTAGCAAACAAGGCAGCTTTCTGACTCTTATCAGACAGTTCTCTAGACCCCCTTCATTTCTCCCAACGAAGATTCATGATTTTAGTCACCAGATCCCTCAATTGGCTGTAAGAATGTGAAGGATGTGTGTAGATAGGGTGCTATTGTTCTGTGTGTGGATCCAGTGTATTGTTCTATAGCGAGAACAGCAGAGCTCTTTCAGGCTTCCCTCTGACAAGTGCCTGTGGTGAGAAGGCTGGAAAGCCTTGGAAGTTAAGACTCTACCTAACCAGCTGCTGTGGAGCTTGGGCCAGGCCCCTAACTGCTCTGCCCTGGGCCTCAATCAAGTGCAACTAAGCAAAGCGAGGAGTTTAGACTCTAGAAAGAAGGTCTCCATGGTCCCTTCCAGCTCTAGTCTTTGTCTTCTACCTCAGCTTGCATTTCTGCCTGTGAGCCTTCCAAGTAAACAGCAGGATTAATCCATCAATTCAGCTGGGCTGGGAGAGGAAGGGAAGCAGGCAGAAGAAGTATCAATGGTATTGCACTCCAGTGAGCACTGAAGAGGCTCCATTCATGGACCAACAAAACCTGGGAGAAGCCTCGGACTTAATCTGCCAAGGAGGCTCCAGCAGTAGGAACAAAGGAAATCACAGCCTTATTTGGCAATCCAGGCACAGCTTCTGTGTTCTCCCTGAGACCAGAGCCCACCAGCTCCCCCAGTGCACGTGCGCACGCGGTGTGCGCGCACACAGACGCACACACACACACACACACACACACTATGGGATTACAGGTTTCCAGAAGGAAAGGGGAAGACAAAGAGGCAAAGACAAGGCACCTGAGGAGTTAGGTGATAGCTGATATAAGAACTTCATTTTAACACTACCTTTTAGACCAGGTTGTAGGGGCACTTGTAGTTTAATTTTATAAAATGAAGATCCTTTTTACACTTAATACTGAAACTCTTGCATGGACTTCTGCATGAAACCTTTTAGGGTCCTGAAGTAATTTACGTTTCTTAACACATTATGGCGGTTACAATACTTTGTACCTTTCCATAGAACCTCTAGCTAGGCATTTTAAAAAATATTCCGACACCTTTCTAGTGAAGTAGGTTGGGATTATGCATAGTCCCACTTTATAAGTGGGAAAACTGAAGTTTTTATGGCTGCCTGTTATGTCTACAGTATGCTGCTGCAATCACCTGGGCCAGCTTCCTCACAAGACATGATCCTTGACTTTGAATGGATGGTGGTGAGAATGAGCAGATTGCTATCACCCTTCCACAGGTAAGTCCCAGAAAGAGGATGGGCAATTGGGATGCCACACAACGAGTAACTTTCCTGGTTGGGGAGATAAGGACATGATGCTACCCCTCTCCATGCTCATCTAAATGCCACACTCTGTCTTTGTCAGCTGCTGAAAGTATCCAGGAGATTATATTATTAGGATGACTCACAAAATTAAATAATCACTTGTTTTTGTTTTGTTTTGTACTCATATGTTTTTCTTCATTTGACCTTCTGCTGCCCTATGCTATCATAAATTGCATCTTTCTGAAGGCAAGTCTAAGTTTGCATACATTAGAATGTATAAGTAGCATTTCAGCTTATAGACATTGTCTTTAAAAAGGAGCTAGAGCAGTCTTTTGTGGGGTCTTCAACTAAGATATTTGCTAAATAACTTTGGGGCAAATATTTTTGCCGGAAAGCCTAGTATAAAAATGAAAAGAATACTGCAAGCAAGGAATTTAGCTTATTGTGTTCAGTTATTTTTCCACAAGGAATAGGTGAGGGATGTGAGGTTAAAAATTATTGTTGAGTTATGACCAGTAGGTGACAGACATGGTTTCTTTTTTTAAAATATGATACCTGTGGCCACAACTGATTGTAGGAAAAACCATGGAGATGTTTCTCATGGGTTCAGCTATTTTCCTTTTCTGTGCTCCTCTCCCTACTAGTGGTTTGTTTTTACCTGTGAATTAGGTGGCCCTTATCATTCCATCAAGATGTTCTTGATCTTTGCCCTACACTTTGATGTTTCCCCCTGAGTAGCATCTCTCACCTGGGAGCAAACCCATTTCCCCCACTTCATCAATAGTTTCCAGTCCAGGTTTGACTTCTTGATAATTGGACAATTTCAGGTATATCCCCAGAACAGAGAACTTTGGGGGCCAAAGAGCCTCCATGCAGCACTCCTCTCCAACTCTCCATGGAGGGTCTGCTCATAGGTTGAGTCTGGCCCCTTCAGACCTCTCTACACTGTCACAGAGGGAGTCAAGACTCTTAGCCAGGCTTGTGAGCAAAACAAAGGAAGCTGTTGCAGTTGTAAAACTATTTTGAAGCTCTTTGTGGAGAAAGAACTTCTGGTGGCCCTGTTGCTTCCTAAGAGCTCTCCTCCCACTCTCAGTGGTGTGAGTGTAAATTATCCAGAAACCTCCAGGCCTCTTCATCATCACAAGTCGCACCTTCCCACTCAACTCTCTTTCCAGGTGAAGACTTAGCCTCTGCAGACCTGCGAGCCCTATAGTTGACCTCCCTGCCCCCATATACAAAGTTACTTCCTGCTTTGGTGGCATCTATCATTAGAAGGGATTAGAGATGTTTTGCACAAGTGGCACATGGTGGGCACAGGGTATATGTTGGCAGAGTCGAACAGACTACCAAGAAAGGGACATACCCTTCTGCCATAAAACTCCAATAGAAGGTGGCTTGCATCTGAGACAGTGACCCTCAAAGAGTGGTCTAAGGCTCGCAGCAGGCAGGAAGGAACTTGTGAGCTTTGAAAGGGTTAAGGTATGTCTTTTGTGGGGAGGGGTGGAGCTTCATGTGGTACATGATGGGATAACTGAGCCATGGGGCTTTTTGCCATAGTCAAAAAAATTTGACGGCTTCCCTGGTGGCGCAGTGGTTGAGAGTCCGCCTGCCGATACAGGGGACATGGGTTCGTGCCCCGGTCCGGGAAGATCCCACATGCCACGGAGCGGCTGGGCCCGTGAGCCATGGCCGCTGAGCCTGCGCGTCCGGAGCCTGTGCTCCGCAACGGGAGAGGCCACAACAGTGAGTGGCCTGCATACTGCAAAAAAAAAAAAAAAAATTTGAGAACATTGGATAAAAGTACAGTCATGCCAGGAAGCAAAGGGATGGCCATTGTCTTTGAAAAGTGTCTTTTGCTGCACCTGAAAGTGGGCAGCTCAGCCTGTGACACATAGGGATGCAGAGAAGGTCCACAGATGGCCTTGACCTCAGAGACTCATCACCATCCTTTCAGGTTCTGAATCCTGACTCTCCTGACATCATTAGAATAGCATTCCCCACCCCCAAAAGCTGAAACTCCAAGCCTGTGTGCATCCAGATATTACACACACACACACACACACATACGCGCACGCGCGCGCGCACACACACACACACACACACGTGCACGCACGTGTTGCCAATTTGTTAATTAACCCTGATAAATACAACTGATAAGAGTACTAGTTATTCCCTTTGGCCTGATCAGAACATTCCTTCAGAATGAAGGATGTGAGTTGACTTTCAGAAGCGTCTCTCCTTGAAGCTTTAGGCACTCTCAGAAGGTCAGGGGCCAGGAAAACCTCTGTCCAGGATAGTGCCTCTGCAAACTTCCTTTTTCTTCTCTTAAAGCTGATCATTTTCCTCTCCCCACTCTACTTCCCAGAGAGATGTGTTCTGTTCAGAGGGGTTCTTCAAACAGCATGCACTCAATTGGTTGGGTTCTGAGTACTGTCCTACTACCTGCTTCCCTGAATTTTCTCCTAGTTCATCTTGATTGGTATCTTAGGTATTCCCAAGATTTTGACTCACATATTTAGGGATGATATAGTGATTTACTTCCACAGGTGGCTAATTGCATCCATTGTGTATGGATCTTAGTAGTTTCACTCTTACAGGGAACTATATTTCCAAAGTCTTAGAATACATCCTATTGTGGTCTCTAGGCCCTACAGTGTCTTCTAATCCTGTGATCTGTTGGTAGGAGCAAATTCTCCCCAAGTGACAGCTCCTGAGTCACAGAGATGGACACCGAGTTCGTGTATTCCTTCTACCATCCCTCCTCTCACTTAGGCGTTCGCCTTGACCTCTTCAGTGAAGCTGGCTCTAGGCATTCTTCCCACACAGCACAGAAAGAATTGGGATGAGAGATAGCTGAGTCCCTTAACAGCATTTGAACAGCAGAGGAATCAAATAAGAGATGAAAAAGCAGCTGCAAGTGAGTTATGTGTGACCTGGGCCCTCAAGCAGGACAGGGGGCTGAAGTTTAATTGTCCTCTCTCTGGATCAGTTTATTGGTTATAGCTTTCAGGATGGTCCCAGCTCCTGAAGTCTCACTCACTTAGCAGACATCTACTAGTAGCCTCCAACCTTCACGGCACAGAGTGTGGGCGTAGGATGAATAAAAGATGAACAAGACATGGTGCGTGCACTCCAGGAACTCAGTCTAGTGAAGGCAGGAACACTGGCTTCCTGGCAAGCGGCTCCTGGAATAAGTTATGGGATAATAACAGGCAAGAAGGAGGAGGAACATTTGGAATTGCCTGGAGAGGCATCCACCCTTGAAATCCTTCCTGCAAGCACAAGGCTGTTTTTCTGCACTGGGAGCTGTGCTCCCCTTCCTCCTCCTTCTCCCTGCCCTCCAGCTCTTTCCTCCCTGCCTGAGCCTGACTGTTCTCCCCGCCTGAGGGCTGAGGCGCTGCTTCACAGGATGAGTCATCCCCACCTGTCCCCACACATAGAGGGGCACCCCTCCATGAAAGGAACAGGGATCTTCAGAGTAAGCTCAAGTTTGGGCCAATATATTTACTTACTTTAAAGAGGTTAAAGAGTGAAAACTCTTATTTGAATGTGAGTGAGCTTCGACACTCCTTTTTAAAGCACAGGGATATGGTAAATTTTTTAAAATGTACCTACCCTGGTATCGTGAGACCCCCAGGGCTAGGATCTATGGACTAGTGAATGAGAAAAAGCTAGGAAGTAAACTAGCCTCATTTAAAAAGCTAACAAGGAGAGTTGTATTAATTTTAGCTAAAGTAAGTTCCAAAACCAAGTGAAATGTTCCAAGAACAGGCATCCCTACAGATTCTATTGTTCATAAAATGGTAATCCAAGATATTATGAATTTGACAAATATTTAGTGTCAGTCACCTTAGTGAGCACTGGAAATACTGAGCAAGTCAGTCTCAGCCCTCATGGTTCCTTGATGAAGTTTCTTCAAAGTAAAAGGCACAGCTTCCTAAAAGTTCTGTGCTCTCTCTTGCTCTCTCACTGTCTCCCCCACCTTTCTTTCTCTCCACCCTCCGCCCACTTTCTTTCTATCCCTCTCTCTCTGTCTTCCTCTCTTTCCTCACACTGGTGATAGTCATGGGCAGAGTCTGTTGGCAACTACCACAATGACATCCAGGCACTGCTTTGTATCATCCACACTTTGCTGTGTGGTTGTATCAGTCAGGATAGACTAGGTTATGCTATAGTAACAAACAACTCCAAAATCTTAGTGGCTTAAAACAACAAAGATTTAGTTTTCACTCAAGTCACATGTGCATCACAAGTCATCAGGGATCTTTGCTTTTTGTAGTCACTTAGAAACCCAAGCTGGTGGAGCAGCTACCATCTTGAATGTTGCTGGTGATTGTGCCAAAGGAAAATGAATGCTCTGGAAAGTCTCAAAAATAGGCTCTAGGCCCCAG
This sequence comes from Mesoplodon bidens, assembly GCF_964165515.1. Taxonomy (NCBI): domain Eukaryota; kingdom Metazoa; phylum Chordata; class Mammalia; order Artiodactyla; family Ziphiidae; genus Mesoplodon; species Mesoplodon bidens. Next base: position 60,059,480 of record NC_138161.1, read on the forward strand.
CCAGGAAGCGTTACGTGTCACTTCTGCACAAATTTCAAAGGCTACATAACTAGTCACAATACCCCATTCAACCATAAGAATCCAAGAAGTTTAATCTTCCTCTGTGCCAGAATTGAGGAAAATGAAATATTTGGCAAATAGTACTAGTGACTACCACAGTGGTGTGTAGTAGATTTGATAGGTGCTGATCCAAACCCTAAGATGCTAGGCCACTGGGCAATTTCGACCTCATCATAGTGAATTCCGCCTCCTCAGCCTTAAAGGAAAGTAGGAAAAGCACAATCCCCACTAGGTTCTTGGAGTAGTCTGATTCCAGGGTGACCTTTCATGCCACTCTCCAGCTATACAGATACACAAATACAAACACACACACACACACACACACACAGTGGAGATAAGGGGGGGGGGGCTAGAGTAATGAGATGATCAAATGCGGAGGTTTCAAAATCAGACAGAGCTGGGTTTGCATCCTGCTTTCACCACTTACTGCCCACGTGAACTTGGGCAAATTTCTTAACTCTTCTGTGTCTCTGTTTCCTCATCTGAAAAATGGGACTAATAATGCTTAACTCCTAAGTTTATTGTTGGGATACACTGAGAGAAATCATGTAAATCCCTTAGCCCAGTGCCTTGTAACTGACAAGTCCTCTATAAGTAATAACCATTGTTGTTAGTGTTAGGATTGGAATAATAAGCAAATATCAGTGCAATGTCAAAAAGGTATCATGTAGCAAATCTGAAGTATATTTTAAAATTTTTGCCTTTTCCTTGAGATGCTCTACTAAGTGTCAAGAAAGGGAGTGTGGGAGAGATGTGCACAAATAACAACAAATAATATGCATGGAGAAGTCAGTGGTATGATACAGTGGATACACCATTTCCCAACACACAGTGCTTGGGGGTTCTATGTATATAGCACTCCTAAATATCTCCTAAGGTTAGCATGTCTACTCTAATCTTAGATATTTATTGAGAGCCTACTCTACATAGACACCTTGCAAATATTATTCCATTTAATCATTGTGATAAACCCATCAGCTCAGATTTGGATCCCCGTTTTATGAATGGGAGCCTTTACAGCAGAGTGGGTAAGAGCATGGGCTCTGGTGTCAGACTGCCTGGATTAAAATCCAGACTCTACCAACAGCCATCTGCATGTCCTCAGGCAACTTACTTTACCACTTGTTCATCTGTAAAATGGGAATAATAATTGCATGTCACCAAGATGCTGTGTTAATTAGATGAGATAATGTATGTAAAGTGCTGAGCCCAGTGCTTGGTGTGTAATAAGGGCTAGATGGATGTTAGCTAGAATTACCAAATATGAGGAAATCGAGTCTCCAAAAACATAAGTCCCTTGCCTGAGATCACACGGTTAGTAATTAGGAAAATTTAAACTTTGGTCTTTCCAAATCTAAAGCACATGTGCCTTTGTTTAACCACATCATTCCATTATTTACACTCAAATAATTGCCCTTAGGACTGCATTAATCTTCTGAAATTTGGGTCAGGCAATCCTCAGGCACAGCTGAAAAAAAAAGCAAGAAATTGTGCAGTGGGCAGACTCTGACAGTGGCAGTAAGTAAATGGAGTCACTCTATTTTCAGTACTCGTCCAGATTGGCTCGTAAAGATGCTTATACTCTAAGAAAGCGGAGATGGTACTTCAGAGTTTTAGATTACTTACTATTGAGTACCTGCATCCATCAGGCTCTGTGCTAGGTGATTTCCCTGTTTTCTCATTTAATCTTCACACAGACCTGTGAAGGAAGTACATACTTATTTTCCTCATTTTACAGGAGAGGAGACTAAGATTTAAAAGGTTAAGTAACTTACCCAAGGTCACACAGGTGAAAAATAGAAAAGCCTCTGAAAGATGAATTAGGTTCAAAACAACCTTTACTAACTAAAAAATGTAATCTCATTTAAAAAAAAATGTTTAGTCAGTATTTTCCCACATAATCACAGTAATAAATGATCATCATAGAAAGTCTGGACAGTAGTGCAAAGTGCAAAGAAGCAGGAAAAATTATCCATGACTCTATCACCCAGAGTCAATCACTGTTAAGTCTTTTAGTATAGTTCCTTCAGACCTTTTCTCTACATTTCATTTTCATTTTATAGTTGAGATTGTACTGCAACAGTTTGTAATGTTATTTCTTAAGAGACCAAGAATGAATTCAGTAGTCATTTCAAGTTAATATAATAAAATCTTTGGTTATAAGAATTCAGGGACTGATAATTATGGTTGCCATTTATTGACCATTTCTATATGTCTGGTGCCATGCAAAATAGTTTTAACTAAAGTATCTCCTTTTATCTAAACCTATAAAGTGGGTATTAAATAATCAAAACATCAGAATATTTATGTAACCAGTATTTTAATGCACTCCACTTTTTAAGAGAAAGAGGTAAAGGACAACAAATAAGCTGGTAGATCTTATTTAAAAAACCCAAACTAAAACACTGCCAGGCTGTGGCCTGTGGTCGCCATAAATTCTCTTCTGTTTTCCATCCCTTTTCTATCTGCAGCACAGTGAGGCTTGGTGTCCATGATGATGACCACAGTGATGATTCACAAGCATCACAGATTAAAGGAGTTTACCTATACTTCCTTCCCTTGGCTTATGCCTGGATAGGCCCACACTTGAGCAGCTCAGGTTACAGGACCACTCAGTGGACATCAGAAACAGGAAATGAACCACTTCTCCCTAATGTGGGCTGGGTCATGTTCCAATTTCCTCCTTTGGTCATCTTTGCTGGCTCTACCGTAGCCCTCTCATCCCTGTGATCTGAACTTCAGGACTGCCTTCTCTGTAACCCTCAGAAACTTCCTTAACTAGACACAGACTGGGTGGAAAATGGTAGCTGGACTACCTTTGGGGGGAGTGGTTGCCCTGTGGGACAAGAAGAAAAGAAAGGAGAGAAAAGTCTTTTTGAGATTAAGGAAAGTGCTCTCAGCATTAAAATCTGAAAATAGCCTCCATGTGGTAAGAACACATGACCCCTAAGGGTCCTAAAGGGAGATGGTAGGGGAGGCTCTGGCTGCAAAGATGCTACAGGTCAGGAGTGGACTTTCAGCGTTTGCTGTTTTATATGTTTAAAGACTAGGTCTGTGTTTTGATAACTGAACTTGCTAATAGCCACCACTTGAATTGCTGCTTCCAGCTCTGTTTGTTTTAAATAAGGAGATTCAGCCAGTAATAATGGGAGGAGCTGCAAATGACTTCCCCAGTTGGGAAGTGCCTGCTTGTTTTTCCATCTCCCTGGGCATGCTGATGTGCAGGCCACACTCACAGACGCACACATCTGAGGAGATGGCCCGAGGGAGCCCTCGATATGTATATTTATATAGGAGGTGTGTGTAAGGGGGCACTCAAGTATCAAAATACTTAGGTAACTGTGGGTGAAAAGAGGAGTTATGTTGCAAGAATTTAAATATACCATGTCTCATATATCTATTTCTTTCTTCATTCATTTGACAAACCTTCATTGAGCACCTACTGTGAGAAGCACTGTGTGTTTGCTGTGAGACATGCTATTATTTCTAAAAGATGGGCCTTTATTCCTCTCCCTTCAGAAGCTTACCATCTGAAGGGGGTACTATCTGATCATCCACTAAAGCGTACAAGTCACCCACCGTGAGCGATAATGTAGGATAAATGCCTTAGGAACGATAACAAAGATAGGTGCTGTAGGAATCCAGAGAAGTAAATGTTCACTGCTGGCTCAGAAGACATCGAGGAAGAGAGGTGGAGAGGGAAGAGGTGGTCTAGGGATTGAACAGCAAATCTCCAGAGGCAAAGAAAAAGGTATAGCACACTGAGAGTTGCAAGCAGACTGGTTTATCTGGAGAGTGATCACATGGGAAAGTGTATTGAAATGAAATGGAAAGCGAGGGGTCAGATTGGGAAGTACCTCCCAAGGTCTCAGAAATTCAAGAGATAAGGGTGATGTTAGAGCAGAGAATAGCTCTTCACTTTCTGAGTGTCTGCTAGGCCAACAAGCCATCACTCTATGTGAAGGAAATAAATTCATATGGACTGTGTCAAAGTTGTGGAAAACATAGCCTCAGAATAAAAGATATCTCTTTAAATTGAACCCATTAAGAAAATTAAACTATGCTTATTTTTTTTGCCATGGCCCAGTGGAAAGGTCATCACAGCCATTGATACGGCTAAGTTTTCCTTACTCCAACTCCAAGCTCACCAAAGAAGCCTACAACTATCACGTAAGTCCATAGGAGAAGAAGGCTACCTTGGTGAGTTAGCTGCCACCCTGGCCTTGCATGTTAGTCTCTTTAGAGCTCTGCTAGCATGAATGTGTCCTCAAGTGGAATCTGCTCTTAGGACACTGGCCAAATCACGTTTCTGAATCTTCAAAGCCTAAGACGAGGGACTTCCCTGCTGGCTCAGTGGTTAAGAATCCACCAGCCAATGCAGGGGACGTGGGTTCAAGCCCTGATGTGGGAAGACCCCACGTGCCTCGGAGCAACTAAGCCCGTACACCACAACTACTGAGCCTGCACTATAGAGCCCGTGCTCCGCAACAAGAGAAACCACCACAGTGAGAAGCCTACACACCGCAACGAAGAGTAGCCCCCGCTCGCCACAACTAGAGAAAGCCCATGTGCAGCAACGAAGACCCAACGTAGCCAAAAATAAATTAATTAATTTTTAAAAATGAAAAAATAACCCAAAACTTAAGACTAAACCCTGGACCTTGCTGAATTCACCAAGGTAAATGGCCGTTTCTTGAGTCCCATTTGGGTAGCTCACCAGATTTCCCTCTGGGCCTCCTGAGAGAGTACCTCATCATTCAAGATACCCGCAGTTTGGGTTAATGGAAAAGTTTAGTTTATAGACTTGACTGTGCATGGCATATGTAAATCATCAAGAAGTGAAGAGAATAAAATAGGCTTACACTAAAAGACCCTAAATGTTGTTTTTTTTTTTGATGATTCAAGAACTATTTCATCAAAAGACATATCGAGAATGTATTAGAACTCTTAAAACACAACAGAAAACAAATAACCCAATGGAAAAAAATTTGGGTAAGATAATTGAACAGGCACTTCACCAAAGAGACTATTTGGATGACCAGTGAGCACATAAAAAGTTGTCAAACAGCACTAATCATTAAGGAAATGCTGATTAAAACCAGATGAGTTACCACTTATTATTATAATGGCTAAAAAAAAAAAGCACTGACAATGCCATGTGCTGACAAGGACGCAGAGCAACTCGAACTCTAGGCATTGCAGGTGAGAAAGCAAAAAGGTTTGTCAGTTTTTTTTAAAGTTAAACATACACAAACCATATGACCCAGCAATTCTGCTCCTGGATATTCACCCTAGTGAAATGAAAACTTATTTTCACATGAAAATGTGTACATGCATGTTTATAGCCACTGTAGTCATAATCACCCAAAACTTGGAACAACCCCAATGTCCTTCACTAGGTGAGTGGGTAAACAAAAGCTACTTCAGAATTCTACAGTACTTTGGGGGGAAGAAACATTATGATCAGTTAGTGTCATGAGGTGGTACCATAGGAGGAAAATGGTCATATGTTTTCTTCTACTTATTAATATTCCAGATAAAGTGAGGATTTTACGCTACCACAAACATCAGAAAATGTGCAAGCTGTTCATTGACGCTTGTGTTAACCATGCTGTGTATTTGTGAGTTCCCTGTGCCTAAGCATATAGGTATTGAGTATGAAATGTAGTGTTTTAGGGATTTTTTTAAGATTTTTTTTTGATGTGGACCACTTTTAAGGTCTTTATTGAATTTATTACAATATTGCTTCTGCTTTATGTTTTGGTTTTTTGGCTATGAGGCATGTGGGATCTTAGCTCCCTGACCAGGGACTGAACCTGCATCCCCTGCATTGGAAGGCGAAGTCTTAACCACTGGACCACCAGGGAAGTCCCTGAAATGTAGGTTTTGAAGGAGCAGAAGGGTGAAGTATTTGAGTGGGAGGAGCAAGAGAAGGTCTGCATGTAGAATAAATGAAGGAGTCTCTGTTTGTCAACGTTGACTTCAACCCCAGGACCAAAGTGAGGCAAGTGCCTGCATATTTGTTGTATTAAGAAACTTTTAAAATTACGGCTTAAAATCACTGAGCGTCTTTAAAAACTGGTCTCTTTGGGGGTGCAGGGGGCTACTGTATTTAGACGAACTCAAGAGAATTGACAAACTTAAAGAATTGGCAGGGCAGGAGATAGTGCCAGAGGAAACTAACTCCTCAGATCAATGGAGTCTTTGATATTTGCTGCCCTGTGTACCCAGGCACTTGACTTGTGACCCATCCTCTCCACTCTGAAGCAGCAAAAGTTCTTTTGTTGCAAATCTATCTCTGTATTCCAAAAAGTGCTTCATTAGGGGTGGGGAAGCCACTAACTGAATTAAGTGAGACATAAATTTACCAGCAGGTGGCAATAGAGGTAATTGTGTCTCCGGAAAGATTAAACTCGTATTACTTTATAAACCAGAGATGGGAATCTTCAGAACTTGATTGGACCCCAACTTCACTTCCTTCTGCCTTACACTAGAGTTCGATGAGTTGGAATTGTTCAAGCCAAAATACTGTATCCAGATACATAACCTTTACCTCACTGAGCTGCTGCTGCACTCTGATTTCTGAATGGCTCCTCCTCTAAGAGTTTGATGCTTTTAGTTGAAAAATTAGAAATAATGGCAAAATCATGTTTAATATCATAAATTAGATTTGTTCATGGTTTAGGGAAGCTCAAAAAGGTGAAATAAAACACTGCTTTCAAATATAACCTCTTGATACTATTAAGTAAGCTAACCCAAACTCTCAAAGAGCAAAGATGAAGCAATCAGACTGCTTTTGAATATCAAAGGGACATTAGGTTCCTAAGTGAATTTCTCTGACCTTTCTTAATTTCTTTCACACAGGAGAAAACCCATAGTTTTCAATGGAAAAATAAACTTTTTATTTACACACAATAATTTCAAAGGCCAGTGGAACAAGATAGTGTGCTGTGAAGCCCATGTCTCCATGGACAGCAAAGTGTTGCAAGAATGTTTCACCTGACTATCCTCACCCAAAAACTTACCGACTGTCTGTACTTCTTCCTGTTTTGCCAGCTTTCTCTGATTCTCTCTCCTTCTGGAGAGGTTCCTAAGCTCCTAATTCCTAGTTTCAACCTCCACAATCTCTCTGTTCTCTTGTGGTTCTTCACGCCCTTTATTTATTTATTTATTTATTTCCATCTCTCTCTCATGACTGAGAGGAAATTTGGAACACATGATTTAGAAAAATAAAAACTATTATTGCTGTATTTCTCAGTAAAGCTCATTCAATTCCATGATATTTCTAAAACTCAGAAATAAATTACTTTTTCAATTATTTAACTTAAGTTTTTAAATAAACACATTCATGTGATTCAAAATTCCAATGATACGAAAGGGTAAAAATGTTTCTCTTACCCCTTCTCCCAGCCACACAGTTCTCTTTGGAAGCACCTAATGCTACTATTTTCTGATAAATATTTCCAGAGACATTATAGGCATATACAAGCAGTTAAACATATATATTTAAATATGTGTATATGCATCTGTATGTATGTGTATTTATACATTCTTTATTTTTCTTTGTTTTTTACAAAAATCATAGCATACTTTATACAAAAGCACCCTGCTTCTTCTTTTTTTTTTTTTTTTACTTAGCTGAGTATCTTGGCAGTCATTCCCTATCAATCCAGAAACAATTCTGCCATGAATAACCTTGTTCATATGTCATTTTTCACATAGGAGCATATGTCTGAAGGATAAATTCCTAGAAGCAGAATTGCTGGGTTAAAGGATATGTGCATTTGTAAGTTTAATAAGTATTGCAATCTGCCCTTCTTAGAATCTGTAACCCCAGAGATATGAGAGGGCCTGTCTTTCTGCCTTCTCACCACCCAGCCCTCCTCATTGCTCTGTTTTTCATCATTCTTCTATTCTTACTTTTCTTTCTATATGAACTTTAGGATCAACTTTTGTCCCAAAAAAAACATCATGTAGGAATTTTTATTGGAATTGCATTAAATGTATAGGTTGACTTAGGGAGAATAGATATCTTTATGATGTTGAGTCTCTTCACAGATGCCTTTCATTTGATAAAGGATTCATTTCCAGCCTTAGTAGCAATTGGATATTTTCTTCATAAAAAGCTCACACATTTCTTCTTAAGTTCATCCCTTGATGTTTTTATTTTTATTGCTGCTGTTTTCAATGGGATCTCTCCTTGTATCTCTTCTGAGTGGTTGCTATTATATAGGTTTGATTTTTGTACCCAGTTTGTATCATACCACGTCAGTAAATTCTCACATTATTTGTAATAGTCACTTAAGTTTTAGGGGTATATAACCATATTGTGACTCAACAATGATAATTTTATCTCCTTCTTTTCATTGTGTATGCCTCTGTTGTGGACTGAATGTGTCCTCCAAAAATTTGTATGTTGAAGCCCCTAACCCCCAGTGTGGCTGTATTTGGACAGGGGGCCTCTAAGGAAATAATTCAGGTTAAATGAAGTCATAAGGGTTGGGAGAGCCCAGATCCGATAGGATTAGTGTCTTATCAGAAGAGACACCAGAGATCTCTCTCTCTCTTTCTCTCTTCACCATGTGACGACAATGAGAAATCAGCCATCTGCAAGTCAGGAAGAGAGACCTCACTAGGACCTGACCCTACTGTACCTTGATCTTAGATGTGTAACCTCCAGAACTGTGAGAAAATAAATTTGTTGTTTAAGCCACCCAGTCCATGGTATATTGTTATGGCAGCCCTAGCAAACTGGCAAACTCTATTTTCCTTATTTTGTTAAGTGTATTGGCCAGAGCCAGAACAATCTTAAGTAATAGTGATAATTGTGGACATCTTTCTCTTATTTCAGAATTGAGAGGGAATGTTTCTAGTGTTTGCCCATTAATGCTGTTTTGGGTTGAAAAAAATATATAATTAAGAAAGGAAAGCTGTTTCTATTTTCATTGCATTTTTCACTTATTTGTGGTATTTACTGAAAATTAACAAACAACATAGACTTGTCAAAGTACCTGATCAGTAAAATAGGTGCTTCGATCATTATAAAGTTCAAGAGGAGTTTGCCAGGTAGGGATAATGTTTTCCAAAAGGACTTTAGCCACAGAAAAAGCAATAGCCTATGTACAAGGGAAGGCTTCAGAACAGTGTGGAAACATACTGACCATGTTAAAACATACTTACATCCATGAGATGAAGGAAGTTGTATGAAACCCATTTGCCATACAAATAAACTTGAACAGTTCATTAGGCAGTTTAAAATGTTTGGAACCAGTATGAACAAGCTTCCCTGGGTTATACTTTGGACAAGTGGGACACGTGAGGTAGGCACCTTTTGCAGCCTTAATGTTTACCCACCAATATGTATATCATTTTGTCAGTAGACCAATGGCTTAGTGCATGTACAGTGGTAAGGAATGAGAATTTAAAATCTCCAGTAGGACTGGGTTGTTATTTTGTCCAAACCAGAGCTTTCTCTTTTTATCAAACCATCAATTGCTAAATTAACAATCTTGTTTTTCCCTTTTAGAGGCCAACTCTTAGGCTTCTCTAGGCAGTTTTTCTAAGTTATCATTTGGGGAAATATCCCTTTGGACCATGGAAGAGGTTTGGCTGCTGTGGGTCTCTCTAAGAACAGAATTCCTGATATTGGTTCAAGATGGCAGAGTAGAAGGACATGCTCTCACTCCCTTACAAGAACACCACAATCACAACTAATTGATGAAACAGTCATTGACAGGAAGACACTGGAACTCACCAAAAAAGATGCCCCACATCCAAAAACAAAGGAGAAGCCACAATGAGATGGTAGGAGGGGAGCAATCACAAAAAATCAAATCCCATAACTGCTGGGTGGGAGACTCACAAACTGGAGAACACTTATACCACAGAAGTCCACCCACTGGAGTGAAGGTTCTGAGCCCCACATCAGGCTTCCCAATCTGGGGGTCCGGCAACTGGAGGAGGAATTCCTAGAGAGTCAGACATTGAAGGCTAGCAGGATTTGCTTGCAGGACTTTGACAGGACTGGGGGAAACAGAGACTCCACTCTTGGAGGGCACACACAAATTAGTGTGCTCATTGGGACTCAGGGGAAGGAGCAGTGACCACATAGGAGACTGAACCAGACCTACCTGCTAGTGTTGGAGGGTCTCCTGCAGAGGCAGGGGGTGGCTGTGTCTCACCGTGAGGACAAGGACACTGGCAGCAGAAGTCCTGGGAAGTACTTCGTGGCGTGAGCCCGCCCAGAGTCTGCCATTAGCCCCACCAAAGAGCCCAGGTAGGCTCCAGTGGTGGGTTGCCTCAGGACAAACAACTAACAGGAAGGGAACCCAGCCCCGCCCAACAGCAAACAAGCAGATTAAAGTTTTACTGAGGTCTGCCCACCAAAGCAACAGCCAGCTCTACCCACCACCAGTCCCTCCCATCAGGAAACTTGCACAAGCCTCTTAGATAGCCTCATCTACCAGAGGGCAGACAGCAGAAGCAAGAAGTACTACAGTCCTCTAGCCTGTGGAACAAAAACGACATTCACTGAAAGATAGACAAGATGAAAAGGTAGAGGTAAAGATAAAACCCCAGAAAAACAACAGAATGAAGTGGAGATAGGCAACCTTCCCGAAAAAGAGTTCAGAATAATGATAGTGAAAATGATTCAGGACCTCGGAAAAAGAATGGAGGCAAAGATTGAGAAAATGCAAGAAATGTTTAACAAAGATCTAGAAGAATTAAAGAACAAACAAACAGAGATGAACAACACAATAACTGAAATGAAAAATACACTAGAAGGAATCAATAGCAGAATAACTGAGGCAGAAGAACGGATAAGTGATCAAGAAAACAGAATGGTGGAATTCACTGCTGCAGAACAGAATAAAGACAAAAGAATGAAAAGAAATGAAGACAGCCTAAGAGACCTCTAGGACAACATTAAACACAAAAACATTCACATTATACGGGTCCCAGAAGGAGAGAGAAAGGACCCGAGAAAATATTTGAAGAGATTATAGTCGAAAACTTCCCTAACATGGGAAATGAAATAGCCACCCAAGTCCAGGAAGCACAGAGAGTCCCATACAGGATAAACCCAAGGAGAAACATGCCAGACACATAGATATCAAATTGGCAAAAATTAAAGACAAAGAAAAATTATTGAAAGCAGCAAGGGAAAAATGACAAATGACATACAAGGGACTCCCATAAGGTTAACAGCTGATTTCTCAGCAGAAACTCTACAAGCCAGAAGGGAGTGGCATGATACACTTAAAGTGATGAAAGGGAAGAAGCTACAACCAAGATTACTCTACCCAGCAAGGACCTCATTCAGATTCTATGGATAAATCAAAAGCTTTACAGACAAGCAAAAGCTAAGAGAATTCAGCACCACCAAACCAGCTCTACAACAAATGCTAAAGGAACTTCTCTAAGTGGGAAACACAAGAGAAGAAAAGGACCTACAAAAACAAACCCAAAACAATTAAGAAAATCGTCATAGGAACATACATATCGATAATTACCTTAAACATGAATGATTTAAATGCTCCAACCAAAAGACACAGGCTTGCTGAATGGATACAAAAACAAGACCCATCTATATGCTGTCTAAAAGAGACCCACTTCAGACCTAGGGACACATTCAAACTGAAAGTGAGGGGATGGAATAAGATATTGCATGCAAATGGAAATCAGAAGAAAGCTGGAGTAGCAATACTCATATCAGATAAAATAGACTTTAAAATAAAGAATGGTATAAGAAACAAAGAAGGACACTACATAATCATCAAAGGATCAATCCAAGAAGAAGATATGACATATAAATATATATGCACCCAACATAGGAGCACGTCAATACATAAGGCAACTGCTAACAGCTCTAGAAGAGGAAATTGACAGTAACACAATAATAGTGGGGGACTTTAACACCTGACTTACACCAATGGACAGATCATCCAAACAGAAAATTAGTAAGGACACAGAAGCTTTAAATGACACAATAGACGAGATAGATTTAATTGATATTTATAGGACATTCCATCCAAAAACCACAGATTACACTTTCTTCTCAAGTGTGCACGGAACATTCTCCAGGATAGATCACATCTTGGGTCACAAATCAAGCCTCAGTAAATTTAAGAAAATTGAAATCATATCAAGCATCTTTTCTGACCACAACACTATGAGATTAGAAATCACAGGGAAAAAAACGTGAAAAGAACAAACACATGGAAGCTAAACAGTATCTTACTAAATAATGAAGAGATCACTGAAAAAATCAAAGAGGCAATCAAAAAATACCTAGAGACAAATGACAATGAAAACACGATGATCCAAAACCAATAGGATGCAGCAAAAACAGTTCTAAGAGGGAAGTTTATAGCTATACAAGCCTACCTCAAGAAACAAGAAAAATCTCAAATAAACAATCTAACCTTACACTTAAAGAAACTAGAAAAGAAGGACAAACACAACCCAAAGTTAGCAGAAGGAAAGAAATAATAAAGATCAGAGCAGAAATAAATGAAATAGAAAAAAAGAAAACAGTAGCAAAGATCAATAAAACGAAAAGCTGGTTCTTTGAGAAGATAAACAAAATTGATAAACCCTTAGCCAGACTCATCAAGAAAAAGAGGGAGAGGACTCAAATCAACAAAATCAGAAATGAAAAAGGAGAAGTTACAACAGACACTGCAGAAATACAAAGCATCCTAAGAGAGTACTACAAGCAACTCTATGCCAATAAAATGGACAACCTGGAAGAAATGGACAAACACTTAGAAAGGTATAACCTTCCAACACTGAACCAGGAAGAAACAGAAAATATGAACAGAACAATCACAAGTAATGAAATTGAAACTGTGATTAAAAATCTTCCAAAAAACAAAAGCCCAGGACCTGTTTGCTTCACAGGTGAATTCTGTCAAACATTTAGAGAAGAGCTAACACCCATCCTTCTCAAACTCTTCCAAAAAATTGCAGAGGAAGGAACACTCCCAAACTCATACTATGAGGCCACCATCACCCTGATACCAAAACCAGACAAAGATACTACAAAAAAAGAAAATAACAGACCAATATCACTGATGAATATAGATACAAAGCTCCTCAACAAAATACTAGCAAACAGAATCCAGCAACACATTAAAAGGATCATACACCATGATCAGGTGGGATTTATCCCAGGATGCAAGGATTCTTCAATATATGCAAATCAATCAATGCGATACACCATATTAACAAATTGAAGAATAAAAACCATATGATCATCTCAATAGATGCAGAAAAAGCTTTTGACAAAATTCAACACCTATTTATGATAAAAAAAACTCTCCAGAAAGTGGGCATAGAGGGAACCTACCTGTCGTTTGCCATATACGACAAACCCACAGCAAATATCATTTTCAATGGTGTAAAACTGAAAGCATTTCCTCTAAGATCAGGAACAAGACAAGGATGTCCACTCTCACCACTATTATTCAACAAATTTTGGAAGTCCTAGCCATGGCAGTCAGAGAAGAAAGAGAAATAAAAGGAATACAAATTGGAAAAGAATAAGTAAAACTGTCATTGTTTGCAGATGACATGATACTATACATAGAGAATCCTAAAGATGCCACCAGAAAACTACTAGAGCTAATCAATGAATCTGGTAAAGTTGCAGGATACAAAATTAATGCACAGAAATCTCTTGCATTCCTATACACTAATGATGAAAAATCTGAAAGAGAAATTAAGGAAACACTCCCATTTACCACTGCAACAAAAAGAATAAAATACCTAGGAACAAACCTACCTAGGGAGACAAAAGACCTGTATGCAGAAAACTATAAGACACTGTTGAAAGAAATTAAAGATGGTACCAACAGATGGAGAGATATGCCATGTTCTTGGATTGGAAGAATCAATATTGTGAAAATGACTATACTACCCAAAGCAATCTACAGATTCAGTGCAATCCCTATCAAATTACCAATGGCATTTTTTATGCAACTAGAACAAAAAATCTTAATATTTGTATGGAGACACAAAAGACCCCAAATATCTAAAGCAGTCTTGAGGGAAAAAAAAAAATGGAGCTGCAGGAATCAGACTCCCTGACTTCAGACTATACTACAAAGCTACAGTAATCAAGACAATATGGTACTGGCACAAAAACAGAAATATAGATCAATAGAACAGGATAGAAAGCTCAGAGATAAACCCACCCACCTGTGGTGAACTAATATATAACAAAGGAGGCAAGGATATACAATGGAGAAAAGACAGTCTCTTCATAAGTGGTGCTGGGAAAACTGGAGAGCTACATGTACAAGAATGAAATTAGAACACTCCCTAACACCTTACACAAAAATAAACTCAAAATGGATTAAAGACCTAAATGTAAGACCAGACACTATAAAACTCTTACAGGAAAACATAGGAAGAACACTCTTTGACATAAATCACAGCAAGATCTTTTTTGATCCACCTCCTAGAGTAATGGAAATAGAAACAAAAATAAACAAATGGGACCTAATGAAACTTAAAAGTTTTTGCACAGCAAAGGAAACTACAAACAAGACGAAAATACAACCCTCAGAATGGAGAAAATATTTGCCACCGAATCAACGGACAAAGGATTAATCTCGAAAATATATAAATATCTCATGCAGCTCAATATTAAAAAAACAAAACCCAATCAGAAAATGGGCAGAAGACCTAAATAGACATTTCTCCAAAGAAGACATACAGATGGCCAAGAGGCACATGAAAAGCTGCTCAACATCACTAATTATTAGAGAAATGCAAATGAAAACTACAGTGAGGTATCACCTCACACCAGCTAGAATGGGCATCATCAGAAAATCTACATACAACAAATGCTGGAGAGGGTGTGGAGAAAAGGGAACCTTCTTGCACTGTTGGTGGGAATGTAAATTGATACAGCCACTATGGAGAACAGTATGGAGGTTCCTTAAAAAACTAAAAATAGAATTACCATATGACCCAGCAATCCCAATACTGGGCATATACCCAGAGAAAACCATAATTCAAAAAGACACATGCACCCCAATGTTCAATGCCGTGCTATTTACAATAGCCAGGTCATGGAAGCAACCTAAATGCCCATCAACAGATGAATGGATAAAGAAGATGTGGTACATATATGCAATAGAATATTGCTCAGCCATAAAAAGGAACGAAATTGGGTCATTTTAGAGACGTGCATGAATCTAGAGACTGTCATACAGAGTGAAGTAAGTCCGAAAGAGAAAAACAATTATCGTATATTAGCGCATGTATGTGAAACCTAGAAAAATGGTACAGATGAACTGGTTTGCAGAGCGGAAATAGAGACACAGATGTAGAGAACAAACGTATGGACACCAAGCGGGGAAAGCAGTGGGGGGTGGTGGGGGTGGTGTGATGAATTGGGAGATTTTGATTGACATGTATACTCTGATGTGTATAAGATGGATGACTAATAAGAACCTGCTGTATAAAAAGTAAATAAAATAAAATTTAAAAAAAAAGAACAGAATTCCTTGTAGAAATATCAGCACGATGATCTCCATCAGCTTCCAGTGATTCAAGTTTAGAATTCCCTGTAATCTTAGTAATGGTTGAAGCAGCAGGTAAAAGTATTGCATTCAGTAATTTCTGAACATAGGGGCCATTTTAATTTAATTTCCACTGGAAGCTTCCAGTACATTCCAAAAATCATGAGCTACTCTAAAATCATTTCTACTATCAGTATCAATATTGGTAGTTCTGTCCTTGACTAAAGTACAAGCCCAGGTAAAAGTGTATAATTCAGCCCGTTGGACTGAGGTAGCCATAGGTAAAGATGCTGCCTCAACAACATCAAAAGGAGTTGCAATAGCATATGCAGCACAGTATTTGCCAGCATCACCTTTTAAGTAAGAACCATCAGTGAAGCATGTTCAGCGTTACCCAAAGGCATCTCCTGTAGGTCATCATGAGGAGTCAGGAGGTGGTCTGTGAGCATTAAGCAGTCTTAAGGGACTTCACTGGTGACAGAGGGGAGAAGAGTAGCAGAGTTAAGGTTGTTACAACATAAAAGAGTTATGTGAGGAGCAGTTAACAAAAGGACTTCATAGAAGGTGAGGCAGCTGACTGAAAAATATTGAGGTTGATGAGAATTCTGGAGAATTTCTACTGCATAAGGTAGAAAAATAGTTAAAGGGAATCCCACAAAAATTTTCTCAGTGGCTTTAACCAAAAGGGCAGTGGCCAAAATGGCTCTAAGGTAAGGGGTGTATCCCATGCCACAGGGTCCAGTTGCTGGCTATAAAACCCTGTGGATCAGTGGTGGTCTCCATGTTTTGCAGTGAATGTCCCAAGGGCATTCCCTTCCTTTTCATATACAAGGGCATTTCTTCCTTTTTCCTTTTGAAAAAGGAAAAAGGGAACCTAACAATTGGGAAGCCCAAGGGCAGGTGGGTTCATCAAACTCTCCTTCAAGGCCTTACAAACTATGTTGTCCAGTTCTTCCCATAAAATTGGGTTGCGGTTGTTATTGTTTAGTAAAACATACAGAGCTTTGGCCATAACAGAGAAATTTGGAATCCAATTTCAGCAATAACCAACTAGCCCAAGAAAACCTTGCAGTTGGTACTTATTTTGGGGTTTGGGGAAACTTAGGACACCATGAAGCCTATCTGGATCTAGGTGTAGCCCTTGTTCTGATATCAGATGCCCTAAATATCAAACTTGGATTTGGGAAAACTGCAGTTTTTCTTAGGCGACCTTATGTCCCTTTAGGGCTAAAAGCTTTAGCAAGTGGATGCTATCTTCCTGTGAGGAAGGTTGAGAAGGAGAGCAAAGAAGCAAATCATCCACATATTGCAACAAAGTAGAACATCTAGGGAACTTTATATCATCAGATCAGCCTTCAGGGTTTGTGAGAAGTAGAAAGGACTCTCAATAGAGCAGTGAAGAATTACTGTCCAGGTGAATTGTTTTTCTTCCCAAGTGAAGGCAAAAAGGTATCGGCTAGCCTCATTAGCTGGAATGCTAAGGAATGTGCTGCATAAATCAGTTACAGTAAAGAATTTACTTTCTGTGGGAATGGATGTTAGTAGAGTATGAGGGTTTAAAACAACAGGGTGTCGGACTCCCCTAGTGATCCAGTGGTTAAGACCCTGCACTTCCAATGCAGGCGGCACAGGTTCAATCCCTGGTTGGGGAAGTTCTGCACACTGCACAGTGTGGGCAAAAAACCCCAAAAAACACACAAAAAAACGTGGTGTTGAGGGATAACAATGTTGTTTATTGCCTAGAGGGCCTGGACAATCTAAACCCTCAGCCCTTAGGTTTTCTCACTGGTAAAATAATAATAGTATTACAGAGACTAGTACAAGGGATAATGAGGCCTTGAGCTTTGTAATCCTCTATTATAGGCTTTATGCCTTGAAGTGCTTTTTTACTTATAGGATATTGATTAATTCTAGGAAGAGGGTTTGAGGAATCTGTTTGAATCATGATGGAGGGTGCACTATGAATTTTGCCAGTATCAGTTGGAGATTTTGCCCATATCAGTTGGTGATAGCTGATTCAAAAGGAACAAATGATCTGTGTTCTAGACTCAGCTTTAGTACTAAGAGACAAAACAAATAAAAGATGTCAAAGAGTCATATAATTCACCTGTTTGGTTACTTTAATGACTACTGTCTAATTCTAGAATTACTTCCCCCTTTGAGGAGAAAGAAATTCCAGTGTGACACTTCTCTAAGAAGTCTCAGCCTAATAAACAGTTAGGAACAGAGGAACGAAGGAGAAAAGGGTATGCAGCTCTCCAAGGGCCTAAGCAAAAGGGAATAGGTTCAGAAACAGGAACCTCTTGAGGTTCATTAGAGATCCCCATGATTTAAACTGTTTTAGTACTTTGAGGCAGGGGCTGCTTTATAGTAGTGGTGTTGAGTACCAAGAGTGTGGTTCCGGTGTCAGTCAGGACTGGAAGAGATTCATCCCCAATATGGAGATATGTTTCTTTAAGCCAATGAAGAGGGAGGATTAGAAAGAGCCCTGTAGTTCCTTCGAGCCCTGTCATTGATAATTGGAAGGACATTGGAGAGGCTGATTAGAAGCCTGAAGGTGCCTGAAGCACTTAACATTTGTAACAACCTCCTCTACAATGTCCATGCTCTTTACAATAATAGCAGAAAATATAAGGCTTTTGGTTTCATTTAAGAGTCTTCATTTGCTAGAGTTGAAGATTAATAATTTTTGTGGTCTTCCTTTTAGGTGGCTCATCTAGAGTGTGAGAAAGCTATTTGCCAGATTAGCTAAATCTGGAGTAGCTATAGTTTCCCATTCCATCCTGGTCCTTTTTACTAGAAAGGAAAGGTCTCAGTTCAGCCCAGTAATAAACATAAAGTTAAAAGCTACCTGGATAGAATCAACATTTGAAGGAAGACCAGAATCTGAAGTCAATAGTAATAGTCATGAACAGGTTCAGATTGTGTGCAATCCTGAATTTTGTTCCAATCAACAAGCTTTGGAAAAGCCCTAGGAATTGCTTGATGAAGTCACCAAGCAATTGCCCAAACCTGATATATAATAAGTAGTGGGTTGGTCTCCTGGTTATAATTTCTAGAGACCTTTCAGGATTTTCCCAATTAGCAGTTTTCATCGAATGCTGGGCCTGGCCTTCACCGACAATCATATGAACTAGCTGATGTAAATAGGAGAAACCAGGTTGATAAGTTTGAATCACCATATTTAAATAGCTCAACAAATCTGTAAGGATCTTAAGTTATTTTGGGAAAATCTTGGGCTATGGCTCGCAGTTCAGCTTTAGTCCAGAGAATATAAGAAAGTAAGAGTTTAGCCTCTAGATCCTCAGAAGGCTTAATTTTAAAGGGACAGGCTCTGTAAGTTCAGAGGAAAAGGGAGTGTGGAGAGTTTCAGAGGAAAAGGGAAGTTTGGTGAGAGAATTAGTATAGGGAATCTGAGAGTACAGAGGAGGCATAGGCAGCATAGAAAGAAAGGAAGAAGATGGTGCCAGAGGCAGATCCTGAGAAAAGTAAACCAAGGAAGAGGACAAGGAGGCCTTAGAAGCCATTTTATCTTTCTTTAATTTGACTCAGTTAAAGTCTTAATTTGTAGAGAAGCAATTTTAGGTTCCTGATAATATTTGGTAGCTTCAAAATATCAATCAAAATAGGCATTTCATTCAGTTCTGGAAATTTTAGAGCTATAGTGGTCCAATTCGGTTTCAAGAAAATTAAGTTTGGGAATTTCAAAAGTTCCCTATAATGGCTATTGATATTCTAAACTGCCTTCAGTTTGGTTGATCCATTTAGTTAGAAAAGTGCATGAGGAAGACCACAGTTTTTAAATATAAAATCAGCTGGAATCCCTGGGTTGGAGGGAACACCCTCAAAATATTTAGGTAACTGAGACCCCATTTCTCAGAGGTTTTTCTCTAGAGTAAAAGAACAATTTTCAAACAGCTTAAACAGCCTACAGCTCAAACAGCTCAATTCAAACAACTTGCAACTCAAACAGCCTGCAGGCCTAATACCAGCCAGTTCTAAGGGAACAGCTTGGTCCTGGAGGGACCAGGCTGAAGACTTCTTAGCCAGTTCCCACAGAATAGCTGCTTTTCCAAAGGAATGGGCCACAGGCTTCTCAGCTAGTTTCAGTTGAAAGAGTCTGATCTCAAAATCAGACCAAGTGCCAAACGAGTACTTGCATACAGACAAGGCCTTAATAAGAAAGGACAAAACCTGAAAATAGATCCTGAACAAAGGCTGGAGAGCTTCAAAAGCAAAGAGGGGCATAAGCCTGGATCCAGAAGAAAGACATACCTTTAACTTCCAGGGTCAGTGAGAAAAGCAGTGAACCCAGTAAGCTCAATTGTGGGTACCATACCTGCTCACTCACCAGCTCCCAAGCTGTCAGGGGTCTACTCTGGTCCCTGTACAGGCCACCAAAATGTTACCAAAGACAAATAGACTGCCAGTTATTTCTCCAGCAAAAAAATGGGTTTATTCAGGGTCAGCAAAGAATTGCAACTTCGAGTCTACAACCATGGTGAGCTATGTGCCAGTCCCCACACAGCAAAGGAAGGAGAGCGCTCGAATACAAAGGAAAAAGAAGCTGGGAGGGCTGTAGTAAATTAAGAGTGCTTGGCTTTTCATTGGCTGAGACCTTGCCAGGAAAGAAAAGGAGTTTTTCTTCTTCCTGTTGGACTCTGCTGTAGTCACAGGGCATGAGAGCTTCCCCTTCTGGTCTCCCAACTCTATTTAATTGAGGTTTCTGTTTATTCATTTTCTTACAGGTATCGATGTTATCTTAGAGATTTTCTTCTTTTTCTATCTCCCAGAAAAAAATTTAAGAGCATTGGAATAATCCGTTCCTCAATGATGTAGTAGAATTACCTGTGAATTCATCTGGTCCTGGTGCTTTCTTGCTCTCTGGTTGTTTGGAGGATGTTACTTCTTTAAAAACTTTACTATTTTTTTAAATGACAATTTGTTTGTGTAGATATTTTGTTGTCTTCTAGAGACATTTTAAGTAACTTTTATTTTTAGAAAATTATATATTTACTAGGATTTCAAATTTATTTGCATACTTTTGAGAAAGGTAATCTCTATGTTTCTTTTAACTTCCCTTGTGTTTGCAGTTATTGTCCCCCTTTATAATTTTTTCGTTTCTTTCTTTTCTTTTTTTTTTTTTCTTTTTTTTGCGGTACGCGGGCCTCTCACTGTTGTGGACTCTCCTGTTGCGGAGCACAGGCTCCGGACGCGCAGGCTCAGTGGCCATGGCCCACGGGCCCAGCCGCTCCACAGCATGTGGGATCCTCCCGGACCGGGGCACGAACCCGTGTCCCCTGCATCGGCAGGTGGACTCTCAACCACTGCACCACCAGGGAAGCCCCTATTTTCTTATTTTATATATTTGTGTTTTCCCTTAAGTACATTATTTCTTCCTTCAAGGGACTAGCTCTTAGATGTAATATACTCTGCTCTTTTTTTGTTTGTTTTTGGTTAAGAAATTTCTGCTTTTATTTTGATTAATTTCTACTTTCCACTTTCTTTAGGCTTATTATTATCCCTATTATCATTCAGTTCTTTTTATTAACTCCTTGAGTTGGATGTTACTTTTTTCATTTTTAGCCTTTTTTTGTTTATCATTCTACCTATGTAAGGCTATGAATTTTTCTCTGAGCAGTGCTTTAATTGCACACTATAGTTTCTGGTGTGTAATTATTTCTAAATTTGTTTTTGACACAGAAGTGAGTTAATCATTGTCTTGATTCATGGCACACTCTCACCATTGGTCAATGAACAGTCTTTTATTTACTTATGTGTTTATTCTGTTAGCTTTTTTAAAGTTATAATTTTTATAATTATGGACCCACCATCCAACATGGTCTTGACAATAGCCGATATCTACCTACATGGTCCTTCCCATCCCCTTTCACTGCCTCCTCCTCCCCCAGCTCAATCAGAGATAAGCATCATTTCAATTCTTTGTTTTTCATTCCCTTGCTTTTCTTTTTGTATAGTTTTATGATATCTATCTATTCCCATATATATTCTTAAAATATATTTATTGTAGATTTAAAATTTTTTCATTATTTTCTAAATATTCTGTCATTTTGATATTAATTTCCTCTTTGACCCAAGAGTCGTTTAAAAAGAGTTTTGCTTTCTCTTTATTTTTCAGGTCTTAGGGTATTTTGTTTGTTTTGCTATCTCGATTTTTTAAGATTCTAGTTTTATAGAATCATGAGCAGAGAATGTTTTCTGCACTGTTTTTACATTGTGGAATTTATTGATTTTTTCTTTGGCTTAAAATGGTCAATTGTGAATGCCACACAACTCATGTAGAAACAGCATACTGTTTATGTCTACTATAGGTTTTGATACATATCAGTCAGATCTACCTCACTACTTATGTTATTTAGATCTTCTATATCATACTTTTTTTGTTTCCACTTAATCTGTCATGGGGGCAGAATTAAAACTTCCTGTTACTGAAGTATTTATTTTTCACCATATCTTACATGTTTTTTTTTTTTTTGCTTCAGGATTGTTGGTTCTCTGCTAGTTGGTGTTCTAACTTTTTGTAAATCATACTGTTAAAACATTATAAAGTACCATTCCTTGACTTCCTTAAGCTTTCCTTTTTTTTAATACTAAGGTTATGGCCCATTGCATTTACCAGTATTACTCTGCCCACCCTTTTATTCTCAGCTGTTCTGATTCCTTCATTTTAGGTAGGTCTCTATATAGCCTATAGTTGAATTTTGCTTTGTAATCCAGTTTAAAAGTCTTTTCCTCATCTTTGACCTCTGTTATGTGTTGAATTATGTTGCCCAAAATGTGTATGTTGAGGTCCTAACCCCCAGTACCTCAGAATGTGATCTTATTTGGCAACCAGGTAATTGAAAATGTAATTAGTGGGACTTCCCCAGTGGCACAGTGGTTAAGAATCCGCCTGCCAATGCAGGAGACACGGTTTCAAGCCCTGGTCTGGGAAGATCCCACATGCCGCGGAGCAGCTAAGTCTGTGCTCCACAACTACTGAGCCTGCGCTCTAGAGCTCATGAGCCACTACTATTGAAGCCTGTGCACCTAGAGCCCATGCTCTACAACAAGAGAAGCCACTGCAGTGAGAACCCCGCGCACCACAACAAAGAGCAGCCCCCGCTCTCCACAACTAGAGAAAGCCCACACACAGCAATGAAGGCCCAATGCAGCCAAAAATAAATAAATAAATAAATATGTAATTCGTTAAGATGAGATCATACTGGAAGGTGAGCCCCTAATCCAACATGACTGGTGTCCTTATGACAGGGGAAAATGTGAACACAGATACATAGGGATAATGCCATGTGAAGACTGGAGTTATGTTGCCACAAACCAAGGAACTACCAAAAACTAGGAGGAAGACCTGGAATAGATCCTTCTCTAGAGCCTTCAGAGGGAGCATGGCCCTACTAACACTTATCTCAGACTTCTAGCCTCCATAATTATAAGACAATAAATTTCTGTTGATTGAGCCACTCAGTTTATGGTACTTTGTTACAGCAGCCTTGGCAAATTAATACAACTTCCTTGTAAATATAAGTTGATTCTCATTATTAGAATTTTATATCCATTTAAAAACTCTTTCTTATGCCTTCATAAGTAAAAATTCTTGGCAAATTGCTGAGGACCAGATATTGTAAGTGTTAACAGGATCTATAGGTGACCCCCTAAAATGTTCTAAATCTCTACAACCCTAAGAAAAACCAGAGTAGCTTATACCTGTTCTAACACTGGCATCCTCCAAGAATCTCAAGTAAGCTAGCTAAAAGCCAGCCAGCTGAGCATAACACCTCTTTTTTTTTTTTTTTTTTTGATATAGGGGGTAGGAGTTTAGTAATTTATGTATTTATTTTTGCTGTGTTGGGTCTTCGTTTCTGTGCGAGGGCTTTCTCTAGTTGTGGCAAGCGGGGGCCACTCTTCATCGCGGTGCATGGGCCTCTCATTATCGCGGCCTCTCTTGTTGCGGAGCAGGCTCCAGACGCGCAGGCTCAGTAGTTGTGGCTCACGGGCCTAGCTGCTCTGCGGCATGTGGGATCCTCCCAGACCAGGGCTCGAACCCATGTCCCCTGCATTAGCAGGCAGATTCTCAACCACTGCGCCACCAGGGAAGCCCAACACCTCCTTTTCTATTCAGGATTGTGAGATTTAATGTGAATCAAAGAATTGAAACCAATAAGAGTCTCTCCAGCAAAAGAAAAGTAAACCTAGACTTCCTGTTACCTGACCCAGAGATACTGGGACTTGCCTGGCCATTTGTAAAAATGAAGCAACTTCTATTTCCTCCAGTAAGGGTAACTCTCTTGCCTAACTATAAAAGGCTATGAAGAAAATGAGGGCACCTAAGGACCCTAATTGAGATAAGATCTAGATTGTTCTCATCTCGAGCATTAATTTGTAATTTAACTGTCCATGCTCTTACTGTCAACCAACAGGTTTGTTTTTTCTTTAAACTTTGATTACCAATATTTACTGCAATTTATTAAGCAGAGCTAGAGGACAGATGCAGCAGACTGGGTGGGCTGTGTAGTTAAGGATGACTTGGTGCTACACCCCAGAGTTTCCCTGGATAAGGGCCTCTGAGAGACCACACAAGGATCCAAAGTGGCCTTATATATCCTTTCCTTCCTTCATCCCTTCCCTTCATACTTGCACTTCTTCCCACCCAAGCCCAATTGCCATGGAGAAGAATACCAGATATATAAGTTGAGGAATATGAACAGTGGCAATACTTTCAAGACAAAAATATGGACATCTAGTCCATACTTAGTATCAGGAATTTGGGTAGTTCCTAAACTCTGGCAGGAATGACCTCTGTTGAAAGAGAGGTGATGAGCGAACTGGAGATCAGAATTCCTCTATGTGAACATATGTAGCTCACATCTTACCTAAATATGCCTTCCAAAGGGGAAAACAAAAACATTGCATGCTGGTTATAAACTTTACCACTGGAAAGAATAAAATATAGCTCAAAGGAAAAATAAGCAAAAAAAATTTTTTTACTTGATGCTATATAAGCACTTATGTCAATATTTTTAAAATAAGCTTTATTTTTTATGAGAGCAATTTTAGGTTCACAACAAAACTGAGTGGCAAGGACAGGGAGTTCCTATATGCCCCCTTTCCTCACACATGTACAGTCTTCCCCAATATTGACATCCTGCACCCCAGTGATACAGTTGATGAACCCACACTGACACATCATCACCTAAAGTATGTAGTTAACATTATAGTCCATTCTTGATGTTGTCCATTCTACGGGCTTTGACAAGTGTAGTATACAAAATAGTTTCTGCCCTAAAAATTCTTTAGGTTTGCCTACTTATCCCTCTCTTCCCCTAACCCCTGGCAACCACTTAACTTTTTACTGTCTCCATAATTTTACCTTTTCCAAAATGTCATGTAATTGGAGTCACACAGTGTATAGCCTTCTTTAAATTGTTTCTTTCACTTAGAAATATTCATTTAAGTTTCCTCCATATCTTTACATGGCATGACAGCTCATTTCTTTTTAGTGCTGAATAATATTCCTTTATCTAGGTTACCACAGTTTACTTATCCATTCACCTAATGAAGAATATCTTGGTTGTTTCCAAGTTTTGATAATTATTAATAGAGCTGCTGTAAACATCTGTGTGCAGGTTTTGTGTGGACATAAGTTTTCAACTCCTTTGTGTAAATACTAAGGAGAACAATCGCTGGATGCTGTGGTAAGAGTATGTTTAGTTTTGTAAGAAACAGCCAAATGGTCTTCTAAAAGAGCTGTGTCATTTTGCATTCCCACCAGCAATGTATGAGAGCTTCTGTTGCTCCATGTCCTTGTCAGCATTTGATGTTGTCAGTGTTCCAGATTTTGGCCGTTCTAATAGGTGTACAGTGGTATCTCACTGTTATTTTAATTTGCAGTTCCCTGAGGACATATGTGGAGCATCTGTTCATATGCTTATTTGCCATCTGTATATCTTCTTTAGTGAGGTGTCTTTGAGGTCTTCGGTCCATTTTTCAATGGGGTTGTTTGTTTTCTTATTGTTGAGTGTTAAGAGTTCTGTGTATATTTTGGATTTCAGTCCTTTTTCAGTTGTCCTCCAAATATTTTCTCCCAGTCTATGCCTTGTCTTCACATTCTCTTTACATGGCCTTTTTCAGAGCAGAAATTTTTAATTTTAATGAAGTTTGGCTTATCAGTTATTTCTTTCATGGATATGTCTTTGGTCTTGGATATAAAAAGGTATCACCATACCAAAGGTCATCTAGGTTTTCTCCCATATTATCTTCCTGGAGTTTGATAGTTTTGCACTTAACATTTAAGTCTGTAATCCATTTTGAGTTAATATTTGTGGAAGGTCTGTGTCTACATTCATTTTTTTGCATATAGATGTCCAGTTGTTCCAGTACCATTTGTTGAAAAGACTATCTTTGCTCCATTATATTTCCTTTGCTCCCTTGTCAAAGATTAGTTGGCTATATTTCTAGGGATCTATTTCTAGACTCTCTATTCTGTTTCATTGATCTGTTTGCCTTTTCTTTCCCCAATACCACACTGTCTTGATTAATTCTATATAGTAAGTCTTCAAGTTGGTTAGTGTTAGTCCTTCAAATTTGTTCTTCTCCTTTAATATTGTGTTGACTATTCTGGGTCTTTTGCCTCTCCATATAAACTTTAGAATCAGTTTGTCAATATCCATAAAATAACTTGCTGGGATTGTGACTGAGATTGCATTGAATCTATAGACCAATTGGGAAGAACTGACATCTTGATAATATTGAATTTTCCTACCCATGAATATGTAATATCTTTCCATTTATTTAATTTTTTGATATCTTTCATCAGAGTTTTGTAGTTTTCCTAATATAGATCTTATACATATTTCGTGAGGTATATACCTAAGCATTTTATTTTGGGAGGTGCTAATATAAAGGGTAATGTATTTTTAACTTCAAATTCTACTTGTTCATTGATGGTATATAGGAAAGCAGTTGGCTTTTGCATATTAACCTTGTATCCTGCAACCTTGCTATAATCACTTGTTAGTTCATGAAGGTTTGGTGAGTGTTTTTTTTTTTTTGGTTGATTCTTTTGGATTTTCTACATAGATGATCATGTCATCTGTGAACAAAGACAGTTTTATGTCTGCCTTCCCAATCTGTATACCTCTCTTTTATTTCCTTTTCTTGTCTTATTACATTAGCTAGAACTTCCATTGTGATGTAAAAAAGCAGTGGTGAGAAGGGACATCCTTGCCTTGTTCTTGATCTTAGTAGGAAAGCTTTGAGTTTCTCACCATAAGTATGATGTTAGCTATAGAGTTTTTGTAGATGTTCATTATTAAGTAGAGAAAGTTCTCCTCTATACCTAATTTGTTCAGAGTTTTTATCATGAATGAGTGTTGGATTTTGTCAAATCTTTTTTGCATTTATTGGTATGACCATGTGATTTTTCTCCTCTAGTCTGTTGATGTGATGGATTACATTAATTGATTTTTGAATGTTGAACCAGCCTTGCATACCTAGGATAAATCTCCCTTTGTCATGGTGTATAATTCTTTTTATACATTGTTGGATTTAATTTGCTAATATATTGTTGAAGATTTTTGCATCTATGTTCATGAGAGATATTGATGTCGTTCTGCTTTCTTGTAATGTCTTTTTCTAGTTTTGCTGTTAAGGTAATGCTGGTCCCATAGAATGAGTTAGAAAATATTCCTTTTGCTTTTATCTTCTGAAAGAGATTGTAAAGAATTGGTAAAATTTCTTCCTTAAATGTTTGGGAGAATTCACCAGTGAACCCATCTGGGCCTTATACTTTCTGTTTTGGAAAGGTATTTATTTAATCTCTTTCATAGATATAGTTCTATTCAGACTGTCTATTTCTTCTTATGTGAGTTTTGGCAGAGTGTGTCTTTCAAAGAATCTACATTTCATCTAGATTATCAAACTTGTAAGCATAGAGCTGTTTATAGCATTCCTTTATTATCATTTTAATGTCCATGTGGTGATGTTTCCTCTTTCAGTTTTTTGTTTGTTTTGGGGTTTTTTTGCCGTACGCAGGCCTCTCACTGTTGTGGCCTCTCCCGTTGCGGAGCACAGGCTCTGGATGCGCAGGCTCAGCAGCCATGGCTCATGGGCCTAGCTGCTCCACGGCATGTGGGATCTTCCCGGACCGGTGCATGAACCCGTGTCCCCTGCATCGACAGGCGGACTCTCAACCACTGTGCCACCAGGGAAACCCCTCTTTCAGTTCTGATATTAGTAATTGTTCTCTCTTTTTTCTTAGTTAACCTGGCTTGAGGCTTAATGATTTTATTGATCTTTTCAAAGAACCAGATTTCTGTTTTGTTGATTTTCTCTATTGATATCCTGTTTTCAATTTCATCGATTTCTGCTCTGATTATTATTATTATTTCTTCTGCTTGCTTTGGATTCAATTTGCTCTTATTTTTCTCTGGTTTCCTATGTGGAAGCTCATATTATTGACTTTTTTCTTTTCTAATATATGCATTCAATGTTATAAATTTTCCTCTAAGCACTACTTTACACATCTCACAAATTTTAAGAGTGTTTTCATTTTCTTTTAGTTCAAAATATTTTTTAAACTTATCTTGAGATTTCTTCTTTGACCCATGCATTGTTTAGGAGTATTTTGTCTAATCTCCAAGGATCTTGGGATGTTCCAGATATCTCTCTGTTATTGATTTCTAGTTTAATTCTATTGTGGTCTGAGAGCAGACATTATATGATTTCTATTATATTATATTTGTTGAGGTGTGTTTTATTGACCAGAATGTGGACTATCTTGGTGAATATTCCATGTGAGCTTCAGAAGAATGTGTATTCTACTGTTTTTTGGATGAAGTTGCCTATGGATTATATCCAGTTAATTGATGGTGCTGTTGAGTTCAGCTTTGTCCTTATTGATTTTCTGCTTGCTGGATCTGTCCATTTTCTGACAGAGGGGTGTTGAGGTCTCCAACTATAATAGTATATTCATGTATTTCTCCTGGTATTTCTGCAATGGACTGAATGTTTATGTCCCCCATAAAAAATCATATGTTGAAATCCTAACCCCCAAGGTGATGGTATTAGGAGATAGGACCTTTGGGAGGTGATTTGGGCATGGGGGTGGAGCCCTCATGAATAGGATTAGTGCCCTTATAAAGAGACTCCAGAGAGCTCTCTTGCTTCTTCTACCATGTGAGCAAAAAATAGTTGTCTATGAACCAGGAAGCGGGCTCTCACCAGACACCAAGTCTGCCTGCATCTTGATCTTGGACTTTCCAGCCTGCAGAACAGTGATAAATAAATGTTTGCTGTTTATAAGCCACTCTGTTTATGGTATTTCTGTTATTGTAGCCCAAATGGACTAAGACAAGTTCTATTTGGTTTTGCCTCACATATTTTGACAGTCTGTTGTTAGGCACATACGTATGAAGGATTGTTATGTCTTCCTGGAGAATTGACCCCTATATCATTATGTAATGCCACTCTTCATCCCTGAAAACTTTACTTCCTCTGTAGTCTGTTTTGTCTGAGATTAATATAACTACTTCTGCTTCCGTTTGATTAATATAAGCATGCACTATCTTTATCCTTTTACCTTTAACCTATACATGTTATTATATTTAAAGTAGGCTTCTTGGACTTCCCTGGTGGTACAGTGTTTAAGAATCTGCCTGCCAATGCAGGGGACATGGGTTCGAGCCCTGGTCTGGGAAGATCCCACATGCCGCGGAGCAACTAAGCCCGTGCACTACAACTACTCAGCTTAAACTTTAGAGCCCGCGGGCCACAACTACTGAAGCCTACACACCTAGAGCCCGTGCTCTGAAACAAAGAGAAACCACCACAATGAGAAGCCCACACACCACAACAAAGAGTAGCCCCCGCTTGCCGCAACTAGAGAAAGCCTGCGTGCAGCAACAAAGACCCAATGCAACCAATAAAATAAATAAATAAATAAAATTTTTAAAAAGTCTTCTGTAGACAACATATAGTTGGGTCTTATTCCTATCCACTCTGACAATCTCAGACTTTTAATTGGTGTATTTAGACCATTGACATTTAAAGAGATTATTGATATAGCTGGATTAATGTCTAACATATTATTTTCTATTTGCTGACCTTTTTCTTTGTTCTTATTTTGTCTTCCACTGTTTTTCTGCCTTTTGTGGTTTTATTTGAGCATTTTATATGATTCCATTTTCTCTCTTTTCTTAGTATATCAATTATACTTATTTTTAAATTTTTTTAGTGGTTTCCCTTGAATTTTCAATATGCCTTTACAGTTAAACCAAGTCCACTTTCAAATAACACTATAATATTTCCTGGGTAGTACAAGTACTCTGTAATAACAAAATATTCCCACTTTTTCCCTCCTGTTCCTTGTTTCATTATTTCTTGTACCATTCATTTATATATTAGCATACATAAGCATATGTATATATACATAAGCATTCATAATCAAATAGTTGGAGCTATTATTTTGAACAAACTCTTACCTGTTGCATCAATTAAGAATAATAAAAGTTTTTATTTTACCTTCATTATTCATTCTCTAATACTCTTTATATAGATCCAAGTTTCTGACTTGTATCATTTTCCTTCTCCCTGAAGAATTTCTTTTAACATTTCTTATAAGGCAAGTCTATTGGCAACAAATTCCTTCAATTTTTGTTTGTTTGATAGAATCTTTATTTCTCCTTCACTTTTGAAGGACAGTTTCATAGAGTACTGAATTCTGGTTGGTGAGTTTTTTCTCTCAACACTTGAAATATTTCACTCCACTCTCTTCTTGCTTGCATGGTTTCTGAGAAGTCAGATATAATTCTTATTTTTGCCTCTGTAGAGGTAAGGTGTGTTTTTCCCTCCGGCTTCTTTATCTTTGTTTTTCTGCAGTTTGAATATGATGTGCCTAGGTGTAGTGTCTCATTACTTAATTTGCTTGGTGTTCTCATAGCTTCCTGGATCTGTCATTTGGTGTCTGTCATTAATTTGGGGAAATTCCCAGTCATTATTCCTTCAAATATTTCTTCTGTTTCTTTCTCTCTTTCTTCTCCTTCTAGTATTCCCATTAAGTATATGGTACACCTTCTGTAGTTGAGGCACTATTTTTGGATATTCTGTTCTGTGCTTTTCTCCCCTTTGCTTTTCAGTTTTGGAAGTTTCTATTGACATATCCTCAAGCTCAGAGGTTCCTTCCTTAGCCATGTCCAGTCTACTGATGAGCCCATCAGAGACATTATTTCATTTCTTTTACAGCATTTTTTATCTCTAGCAGTTCTTTTTGACTCTCAGAACTTCCATCTCTGATTACATTACCCAGCTGTTCTTGCATGTTGTCTACTTTATCCATTAGAGCCCTTAGCATATTACTCATAATTGTTTTGAATTCATGGTCTGATAATTCCAACAGTCCTGCCAATATCTGAGTCTGGTTCTGGTACTTGCTCTGTCTCCTCAAACTGTATTTTTTGCCTTTTAATATGTCTTGTACTTTTTTGTTGAAAGGTAGATATGATGTACTGGGTAAAAGAAACTGTAACAAATAGGCCTTTAGTAATGTAGTGGTAAGATGTGCGGGGAAGGGAAGTATTCTATAGTCTTATGATTAGGTCTCAGGCTTTTGGTGAGCCTGCACCCCTGGACTGTGAAATTCACCAGTTCTCAGTTTTTTTTCCTCCCTTTGGTGGAAAAGGATGGCTAGAGGGGGCTGGGCTTTTGTATTTCACTTCCTTCATGTGGAAGCTCAGAAGGGACTGGAGCTGGATATTTCCTTTCCTCCATGGGAGTTAGGCTCTGATAATCCCAGCAGGTTAGGCCCTAGCAAAAAAAAAAAGTTTCTCCTGAGGGCCTGTCTTGTTAAGAAGAACAGAATGCTGTGGACTTATTTCAAAATGGTTCTTTTCCCCTCCCCCTGCCTAAAGCACCAGGAGATTCTTCTCTGATCCTCACTGTGAGCACCTGGTAGAGCTATGGGAGCTAAAAGTCACAAAAGACAAAGTGTAAGGGTTACTTCCCTGTGTGCCCCCCCCCATGCCTGGGATCCCCCTGGAGTTTTTATATCTCAGGCTTTTTCACCCTGAGCCTCCAGCAGTTCCTCTGGTACAGTTCAGTTTTTCCTACCCTGGTACTGGCTCCCTCAGAGGTTGCTGCTTGTGGCTTTCTGTCCAGTAAGTTGTGATTCTCCATATCTGTCTGTCTCTCCAATTTGGGGGGCAGCAGTTTTCACTGTGATCTTACTTCTCTGATTGATCTAAGAAGAGTTGTTGATTTTTCTGGTTGTTCAGCTTTTTACTTGTTAGAACTGAGTGGCAAATTCTAAGCTTTTTACATGCTGAACAGGAAACTGGAAGTCCTTACGTCAGTATTTTAAAATCAGTGTAGAGGTAATAATCAGTTCATCCTGACAAAATTCCTCTTGGGCAAATCAGCATGACTCTGAGGTGATGGTTAAAACCCAACTGGCAGAGATATTAAGCAGGCTACCCAAGGCCACACAGCAGGCTAAAAGCTGAGCAGGGATTAGAGATCTGGAGAGCCTGACTCCCAGCCCTGTATGCAGACTATACCACCTGTAAACAAACTAGCTAACAGCCAAATCAGGTAAATGTGCCTGAATTGAGTCACCTGTGGCTGCTAAACTTGGCCTCTTTGCACAATCAGTAAGCTAAGGATCCAAAAGTCAGGGCCTTTTGCACACATGTCATTGCAAAATCCATCCCTGAGAGGCTGTGCTCCAAGGAGCAGGGGACTGACCATCTTCGGTGGTCACCACAGTGATTGTCCATTGCATCTGTATGGTCCTTCTCAGTTTCTGAAACACTTTTATGTAATTTATCTCGGATGTTCCTTTCAACTATACTAGGAGACTGTAAAATACAGTCTCTGTTTTGTTTTTAAAAGTGTGGTGAGCCAAGGAGGCCAACAAACCAGTGCTGGGAGCTGAATCTTGCCCAAATGAGTATAAAGAAATAAGCAGAAGGCCTCATCTCCAGATGGACATAGGAGGTGATCTCTGAGGTCAGATCGAAGTAGGACAGACAGCATTGCCCTGGCAGGGGTCAAGGTGGAGACTCAGCATGGGTAAGGGAACTGTGCACCTCCTGGTTACCAGGATCATCTTCATCATTTGGAAACTTCCTGGGAGACATGTAGTATTAGGGGTATAATATGCTTAACCATGACTAAGGTATTAAAAGTCCTTCCCAAACCCAAATGAACCATCTTCCTGTTTCTTCCTATCTCAGCCTTCCTTTTGCTATTATGTTAACCTCCACCCAGGGCCCCTGGCCTCACCCTCCCAGTCACCTCTGGCCTCCTGCACTCAGTCTCCTCCAGTCCTCTAAATTCATCAGCAGCCAGAATGCTACCTCTTGGGTCTCCCTGATCACTTACCCCTCAGTCCTTGACTGAGCTAGAACCACCCACCCAACTATTCTTTACTACAGTGGTCATGCAACAACATACCTGAGAAGTTACAGAAATGTTATAGAAATTAAACTAAGGCTGTGAACAGCAGTGTTTAAAAGTAGAAATAGAATTATGTCATCATGTCAGTCTACAAGGTATCCTCCCCTTCTTCCTGGGCACATGCTTAGACTACCTTTCCCAGTCTTCCTTGTGGTATGTACAGCCATGTAACTAAATTCTTTCCAATGAAGTGAGTGGAACTGTTGTATACTCTATTTTTTTTTTGAATTTTATTTCTTTTTTTATACAGCAGGTTCTTATTAGTCATCCATTTTATACACATCAGTGTATACATGTCAATCCAAATTTCCCAATTCATCACACCAGCAACCCCCTCTCCTGCGCCACTTCCCCCCTTGGTGTCCATACATTTATTCTCTATATCTGTGTCTCAATTACTGCCCTGTAAACTGGTTCATCTGTACCATTTTTCTAGGTTCCACATACATGCGTTAATATACGACATTTGTTTTTCTCTTTCTGACTTACTTCACTCTTCATGACAGTCTCTAGATCCATCCACGTCTCAACAAATGACCCAATTTCGTTCCTTTTTATGGCTGAGTAATATTCCACTGTATATATGTACCACATCTTCTTTATCCATTAGTTTGTTGATGGGCATTTAGGTTGCTTCCATGTCCTGGCTATTGTAAATAGTGCTGCAATGAACATTGGGGTGCATGTGTCTTTTTGAATTATGGTTTTCTCTGGGTACATGCTCAGTAGTGGGATTGTGGGATCATATGGTAATTCTATTTTTAGTTTTTTAAGGGACCTCCATACTGTTCTCCATAGTGGCTGTATCAATTTACATTCCCACCAAAGTGCAAGAGGGTTCCCTTTTCTCCACACCCTCTCCAGCATTTGTTGTATGTAGATTTTCTGATGATGCCCATTCTAACTGGTGTGAGGTGATACCTCATTGTAGTTTTGATTTGCATTTCTCTAATAATTAGTGATGTTGAGCAGCTTTTCATGTGCCTCTTGGCCATCTGTATGTCTTCTTTGGAGAAATGTCTATTTAGGTCTTCTGCCCATTTTCTGATTGGGTTGTCTGTTTTTTTAATATTGAGCTGCGTGAGCTGTTTATATATTTTCGAGATTAATCCTTTGTCCGTTGATTCAGTGGCAAATATTTTCTCCCATTCTGAGGGTTGTCTTTCGTCTTGTTTATGGTTTCCTTTGCTGAGCAAAACCTTTGAAGTTTCATTACATCCCATTTGTTTATTTTTGGTTTTATTTCCATTACTCTAGGAGGTGGATCAAAAAACATCTTGCTGTGATTTATGTCAAAGAGTGTTCTTCCTATGTTTTCCTGTAAGAGTTTTATAGTGTCCGGTCTTACATTTAGGTCTCTAATCCATTTTGAGTTTGTTTTTGTGTGTGGTGTTAGGGAGTGTTCTAATTTCATTCTTGTACATGTAGCCGTCCAGTTTTCCCAGCACCACTTATTGAAGAGACTGTCTTTTCTCCATTGTATATCCTTGCCTCCTTAGTGATAGATTAGTTGACCATAGGTGCGTGGGTTTATCTCTCGGCTTTCTCTCTTCTTCCATTGATCTATGTTTCTGTTTTTGTGCCAGTACCATACTGTCTTGATTACTGTAGCTTTGTAGTATAGTCTGAAGTCAAGGAGTCTGATTCCTGCCGCTCCATTTTTTTCCCTCAAGACTGCTTTGGCTATTCAGGGTTGTTTGTGTCTCCATACAAATTTTAAGATTTTTTGTTCTCGTTCTGTAAAAAGTGCCATTGATAATTTGATAGGGATTGCATTGAATCTGTAGATTGCTTTGGGTAGTAGAGTCATTTTCATAATATTGATTCTTCCAATCCAAGAACACGGTATATCTCTCCATCTATTGGTATCATCTTTAATTTCTTTCAACAGTGTCTTATAGTTTTCTCAATACAGGTCTTTTGTCTCCCTAGGTAGGTTTGTTCCTAGGTATTTTATTCTTTTTGTTGCAGTGGTAAATAGGAGTGTTTCCTTAATTTCCCTTTCAGATTTTTCATCATTAGTGTATAGTAGTGCAAGAGATTTCTGTGCATTAATTTTGTATCCTGCAACTTTACCAGATTCATTGATTAGCTCTAGTAGTTTCCTGGTGCCATCTTTAGGATTCTCTATGTATAGTATCATGTCATCTGCAAACAAGGACAGTTTTATTTCTTCTTTTCCAATTTGTATTCCTTTTATTTCTTTTTCTTCTCTGACTGCCATGGCTAGGACTTCCAAAACTATGTTGAATAATAGTGGTGAGAGTGGACATCCTTGTCTTGTTCCTGATCTTACAGGAAATAGTTTCAGTTTTTCACCATTGAGAATGATATTTGCTGTGGGTTTGTCGTATATGGCCTTTGTTATGTTGAGGTAGGTTCCCTCTATGCCCACATTCTGGAGTGTTTTTATCATAAATAGGTGTTGAATTTTATCAAAACCTTTTTCTGCATCTATTGAGATGATCGTATGGTTTTTATTCTTCAATTTGTTAATATAGTGTCTCACATTGATTGATTTGCGTATATTGAAGAATCCTTGCATCCCTGGCGTAAATCCCACTTGATCATGGTGTATGATCCTTTTAATGTGTTGCTGGATTCTGTTTGCTAGTATTTTGTTGAGGAGTTTTGCATCTCTATTTATCAGTGATATTGGTCTGTTATTTTCTTTTTTTGTAGTATCTTTGTCTGGTTTTGGTATCAGGGTGATGGTGGCCTCATAGTATGAGTTTGGGAGTGTTCCTTCCTCTGCAATTTTTGGAAGAGTTTGAGAAGGATGGGTGTTAGCTCTTCTCTAAATGTTTGACAGAATTCACCCGTGAAGCCAACAGGTCCTGGACTATTGTTTTTTGGAAGATTTTTTTTTTTTTTTTGAAGATGTTGGGGGGTAGGAGTTTATTAATTAATTTATTTATTTTTGCTGTGTTGGGTCTTCGTTTCTGTGTGAGGGCTTTCTCTAGTTGTGGCAAATGGGGGCCACTCTTCATCGCAGCACGTGGGCCTCTCACTATCGCGGCCTCTCTTGTTGCGGCGCACAGGCTCCAGACGTACAGGCTCAGTAGTTGTGGCTCACAGGCCTAGAGGCTCCATGGCATGTGGGATCCTCCCAGACCAGGGCTCAAACCTGTGTCCCGTGCATTAGCAGGCAGATTCTCAACCACTGCGCCACCAGGGAAGCCCCCTGGAAAATTTTTAATCACAATTTCAATTTCATTACTTGTGATTGGTCTGTTCATATTTTCTATTTCTTCCTGGTTCAGTGTTGGAAGGTTATACCTTTCTAAGAATTTTTCCATTTCTTCCAGGTTGTCCATTTTATTGGCATAGAGTTGCTTGTAGTACTCTCTTAGGATGCTCTGTATTTCCACGGTGTGTGTTGTAACTACTCCTTTTTCATTTCTAACTTTATTGTTTTGAGTCCTCTCCCTCTTTTTCTTTATGAGTCTGGCTAACGGTTTATCAATTTTGTTTATCTTCTCAAAGAACCAGCTTTTAGTTTTACTGATCTTTGCTATTGTTTTCTTTGTTTCTATTTCATTTCTTTCTGCTCTGATCTTTATGATTTCTTCCTTCTGCTAACTTTGGGTTTTGTTTGTTCTTCTTTCTCTAGCTCCTTTAGGTGTAAGGTTAGATTGTTTATTTGAGATTTTTCTTGTTTCTTGAGGTAGGCTTGTATAGCTATAAACTTCCCTCTTAGAACTGCTTTTGCTGCATCCCATAGGTTTTGGATCGTCGTGTTTTCATTGTCATTTGTCTCTAGGTATTTTTTGATTTCCTCTGATTTCTTCAGTGATCTCTTGGTTATTTAGCAACGTATTGTTTAGTCCCCATGTATTTTGTGTTTTTTACTTTTCCCCTGTCATTCATTTCTAATCTCATAGCATTGTGGTCAGAAAAGATGCTTGATATGATTTCAATTTTCTTAAATTTACTGAGGCTTGATTTGTGGCCCAAGATGTGATCTATCCTGGAGAATGTTCCATGTGCACCTGAGAGGAAAGTGTAATCTGCTGTGTTTGGATGGAATGTCCTATAAATATCAATTTAATCTATCTGGTCTATTGTGTCATTTAAAGCTTCTGTTTCCTTATTTATTTTCATTTTGGATGATCTGTCCATTGGTGTAAGTGAGGTGTTAAAGTCCCCCACTATTATTGTGTTACTGTCGATTTCCTCTTTTACAGCTGTTAGCAGCTGCCTTATGTCTTGAGGTGCTCCTATGTTGGGTGCATATATATTTATAATTGTTATATCTTCTTCTTGGATTGATCCCTTGATCATTATGTAGTGGCCTTCCTTGTCTCTTGTAACATTCTTTATTTTTTTTTCTAATTTTAATTATGCTTTATTATTTGACCTACATGCTATTTATGATTGTACTGATTAATTTTAAATTCTTTTTTTTTTTTTTTAAACCCCACATTTTGTTTTATTTATTTATTTTTTTGGCTGTGTTGGGTCTTCGTTTCTGTGCAAGGGCTTTCTCTAGTTGTGGCAAGCGGGGGCCACTCTTCATTGCGGTGCGCAGACCTCTCACTATTGCTGCCTCTCTTGTTGCGGAGCACAGGCTCCAGACGCGCAGGCTCAGTAGTTGTGGCTCACGGGCCTAGTTGCTCCGCGGCATGTGGGATCTTCCCAGACCAGGGCTCGAACCCATGTCCCCTGCATTAGCAGGAAGACTCTCAACCACTGCACCACCAGGGAAGCCCAACATTCTTTATTTTAAAGTCTGTTTTATCTGATATAAGTATTGCTACTCCAACTTTCTTTTGATTTCCATTTCCATGGAATATCTTTTTCCATCCCCTCACTTTCAGTCTGTATGTGTCCCTAGGTCTGAAGTGCGTCTCCTGTAGACAGCATATAGATGGGTCTTGTTTTTGTATCCATTCAGCAAACCTCTGTCTTTTGGTTGGAGCATTTAATCCATTCACGTTTAAGGTAATTATCGATATATATGTTCCTATGACGATTTTCTTAATTGTTTTGGGTTTGTTTTTGTAGGTCCTTTTCCTCTCTTGTGTTTCCCACTTAGAGAAGTTCCTTTAGCATTTGTTGTAGAGCTAGTTTGGTGGTGCTGAATTCTCTTAGCTTTTGCTTGTCTGTAAAGCTTTTGATTTATCCATAGAATCTGAATGAGGTCCTTGCCGGGTAGAGTAATCTTGGTTGTAGCTTCTTCCCTTTCATCACTTTAAGTGTATCATGCCACTCCCTTCTGGCTTTGAAGGTGTCTGCTGAGAAATCAGCTGTTTACCTTATGGGAGTTCCCTTGTATGTTATGTGTCATTTTTCCCTTGCTGCTTTCAATAATTTTTCTCTGTCTTTAATTTTTGCCAATTTGATTACTATGTGTTTCCGCATGTTTCTCCTTGGGTTTCTCCTCTGTGGGACTCTCTGCACTTCCTGGACTTGGGTGGCTATTCCGTTTCCCATGTTAAGGAAGTTTTTGACTATAATCTCTTCAAATATTTTCTCGGGTCCTTTCTCTCTCTCTTCTCCTTCTGGGATCCCTATAATGGGAATGTTGTTGCATTTAATGTTGTCCCAGAGGTCTCTTAGGCTGTCTTCGTTTCTTTTCATTCTTTTTTCTTTATTGTGTTCCACAGCAGTGAATTCCACCATTCTGTCTTCCAGGTCACTTATCCGTTCTTCTGCCTCAGTTATTCTGCTATTGATTCCTTCTAGCGTAGTTTTCATTTTCGTTATTTTATTGTTCATCTCTGTTTGTTTGTACTTTAATTCTTGTAGGCCTTTGTTGAACATTTCTCGCATCTTCTTGATCTTTGCCTCCATTCTTTTTCCGTGGTCCTGGATCATCTTCACTATCATTATTGTGAATTCTTTTTCTGGAAGGTTGCCTATCTCCACTTCATTCTGTTGTTTTTCTGGGGTTTTATCTTGTTCCTTCATCTGGTACATAGCCCTCTGCCTTTTCATCTTGTCTATCTTTCTGTGAATGTGGTTTTTGTTCCACAGGCTGCAGGATTGTAGTTCTTCTTGCTTCTGCTCTCTGTCCTCTGGTGGATGAGCCTATCTAAGAGGCTTGAGTAAGATTCCTGATGGGTGAGAGTGGTGGTTGGTAGAGCTGGGTGTTACTCTGGTGGGCAGACCTCAGTAAAACTTTAATCTGCTTGTTTGCTGTTGGGTGGGGCTGGGTTCCCTTCCTGTTAGTTGTTTGTCCTGAGGCAACCCACCACTGGAGGTTACCCCAGCTCCTTGTTGGGGCCAATGGCGGACTCTGGGAGGGCTCACATTAAGGAGTACTTCCCAGAATCTCTGCCACCAGTGTCCTTGTCCTCACGGTGAGACACAGCCGCCTCCCACCTCTGCCGGAGACCCTCCAACAGTAGCAGGTAGGTCTGGTTCAGTCTTGTATGGGGTCACTGCTCCTTCCCCTGGGTCTGATGCGCACACTACTTTGTGTGTGCCCTCCAAGAGTGGAGTCTCTGTTTCCCCC
Source organism: Mesoplodon bidens (assembly GCF_964165515.1). NCBI lineage: Eukaryota > Metazoa > Chordata > Mammalia > Artiodactyla > Ziphiidae > Mesoplodon > Mesoplodon bidens. The sequence goes on from NC_138161.1 coordinate 60,099,002, forward strand.
AGTCCTGTCAGAGTCCTGCAATCAAATCCCTCTAGACTCCAAAGTCTGATTCTCTAGGAATTCCTCCTCCCGTTGCCGGATCCCCATGTTGGGAAGCCTGACATGGGACTCAGAACCTTCACTCCAGTGGGTGGACTTCTGTGGTTTAATTGTTCTCCAGTTTGTGAGTCACCCACCCAGCAGTTATGGGATTTGATTTTATTGTAATTGCACCCCTCCTACCATCTCATTATGGCTTCTCCTTTGTCTTTGGATGTGGGGTATCTTCCTTGGTGAGTTCCAGTGTCTTCCTGTCGATGATTGTTCAGCAGTCAGTTGTAATTCTGGCGTTCTCGCAAGAGGGAGTGAGAGCACGTCCTTCTACTCCGCCATCTTGGTTCTGGGCAGCTGGGAGGTTTTGATACGAAGGTAAAGCTCATAGGATATCTGTATACTCTTTAAATGCCTATGCGATAAAAATTCTTCTCTGTTGTCCCACACATTTTCTGTGGGCTGGATGATGTGGCCCTAAGGGTTGGCAGAGTCACAGGGGTCTAAGAAGCCAGGGTTCCTTAACTACCTTTATGGAAAAGAGCCCTGCTCCAGCCAGGAGCACCTGCCTTGAACAGTTAGATGAGAAACAAACTTCTATTGTGCTTGAGCCTTTATACATTGAGCGTGTATTTGTGATAGTAGTTCAGCCTACCCTAACTAATAAACCCATCAAGTGATTGAAAGCAGGTAAAACCATCACTAAGCTCTTACCTGAACCCAGAGAAGCGTATAATTGAAAAGGAAAAGATATCTGCCTAATGACAAACGGAGAAAAAAAGCCATAGGTGTGTGTGAATTATATTTGTATAAAATGGGATGGGGAACCTTTGTGTGATGAAGGGTCTTGCAGCAGAGAACCTTTCGGGTTTTTAATAGCTAACAGTCTCAGTGTGAGCTGCTGTCACCCAGTGGATGAAAAGATATCCCTTGAGGACAGGGTCCTTGTTAATGGATGGGACTGACACATACTAGGTAAATAAGAGATACTTAACTTCAATCAAATCAAAATCAAGGTAGGATAGAGTCTCAACACCTGCACATTTCTAGAAATGGAACATAGCCAACTTTGAGAGCCAAACTCTAAAAATACATATTAACAAAGTCAGAGGTCCAGAGAAGGGAAGGGGATCAAGGGTAGTAAAGTCTGAAACCATGTCAGATGAGGAGCATTAAGGGAGTGTAAATGTCTAACCTAAAGGAGTGTGTGTGCGGGCACGCGCGCATGTGTATGTGTGTGTGTGTGTGTGTGTGAGTGTGTGAAGGGGGAGGGAGGGAAGGAGAGAGGTAATGAGAACCACAATTGCCTTTCAGTAATTTGAAGGGTTGTCATGGAGAAGAGGCACTGTATTCCACATCCCTTAAAATGTAAAACTGGAACTGAACTTCTGCTTTATATAAAAAGAGCTTTCCAACAAGTACAGCTCTTGGACAATGGAACAGGCTGCCTTGGAAAGAATTAAACTTCCCCTCAGAGGAAGTATTTCATCCAAAGCTGGCTGCTGCCAATTGAGGACATTGTAGAAGGTTATCCTGCACTGAGTGTTAGATGAGACAGTGAAGGTCTCTTCCAAAGGCTTCAGGACCCTGTGAAAGATAGTCCTCCAGAAGCTTACACTAACAGGACATTCCGGAGATTCTCTGTTTTGGCATCACCTGCAGTTTCCAACAGTCTCTGTACCAACTCTTAGTCTTTCCTGTGAGGGGGACTCTAGCTGGTTAGAAGATGAAGGGGCAAAAGAGATCTGGGAGAAAGGAAACCAAATGCTAGGTCAGAGAATACATGATCTAGTTATTTTATTCAAAGTCTAGTTTCCGGAGCGGGGGTGCAGCTGATAGAGAGAGACAAAGCCATTAACCCCTCAATATGTCCCCTACCAAATTACACCAGTTTAGTGGAAGTTCTAGTCCAGAATACTCCTGGAAAGATAAAGCCAATTGCTCACCTGGTCTTAAGAGAGCAGTACCTGGTAAGTAGAAGGAAAGACTGACTTTACCGTGTAGGTTCCTTATGATGATCAGGCCCAGTTAGAGACAAAAGCCCCAAAAAAGCAGTATGAGGGTATCCAGGGTGTTGGGGAACTGCAGGGGTGTGAGGAGGAGTGGAGAAGAGTTTTGCCTACCTTGCAGTTTAGCCTGGGGCCTTGGTGTATCTCTGAGAACTTTCTGGGCTGATAACATTGTTTGCCAGCACTCAAGTTGGGATGTCAGGACTTGTTTATAAACTGCAAACACCTTACTACAACTCAGCCCAGTCTTCCGCATCTAGGTCAGTCTGGTCTCCTTGGGTTCAAGCCCGGGTCTGCTCATCCTCCCTCTGGGAGAAAGAAGGGAGAAGGAATAGAAGGATGCTATCTGTGCTAAATTTCTTCCCATGAAGGAAGAGCCTATCGGTTACCCATTCTCATGTGAGCCCCACAGTCCTACACTTTATCTCTTCCATATCCAGTTTGATTATTCTACAACTTCTCTATCAGGGGAGTTACAGAACCCATTCACACTGGCTGGCTCCTAAACACCCAGAAACCTAGCAGAGATTATTGGACAGTACAGAAACCTAAAACAGAGGACAGGTAGGCACTACAAGCTGTCTGAGGGGAAATTATGGTGAACTGCATCGTCAAGAAAGAGGAAATGAATTTGAATCTTGAAGAATAAGCAGGACTCAGTCATGCAAAGACAAGTGAGGGAATTTCAGGTGGAGAGACTATACAAGGAGAAGAGAGTATAAAAGAGTATGTTAGGAGCCAATGTGTGGAAGAGTCAGACTGGAAGGATCTACTGAGAGAACTCAGTGGTTGGTGCAACACTTCTCACAACCTTCAGCTTCCATGCACCATTCCAACCCCATCCATGATTGTTTGGGAGTCTCTAGACAGGAGTGAGCATTCTATGGTTGAGGCCGGTAGATTAGGGAATGCATAGAAAAGGTTTATCTGCAAAGAATCTGGCAAAACCTCCATGAAATTTTCACGTCAAATGGAGAAAAGTTGACTGGCTAGAAGTATGGTTAAATAAATTTATAGCTGGTTCAATCATGGACCAAAATTATACTCATCTCTTGCCCCAAATCTGCCACTGCTCTTGTTTTCCTTATTGCTATCATTGGCCATTCATTCACCCAGTAGAATTGGTAATGGATCCTTAAAAAAAGTCACCTCACACCCAGATCAGTGTACGTCTGGAGTTTCCCATGGTATGAGTTGTCACAGTAGAGGTACTTAATGGCCTTAAAGGCAGTCAACTTTCTCTAGGACCTAAATGCAGGCCATGAAACACCATGGTCCTATATATTTCACATAGTATGTGGGACTCTTGTATTTTCCATTTCTAGGGTAGTGAAAACCTTTTATTCAAATTGACATCTAGGTATGCTAGACTGCTTAAATAATTTAATGTTTCCATTTAGACCAACTCACATGGTAAGAAGTTCAAGTGCCAACGCCCCACATAATGTTCTTGCCATTGAAAACTATGAATTATGTCTATGTTTTCCTACAAACACTCACTGACTAGCATAATCATAGTGATTGACCTATATCTAGCATTTTGTGTAAAACACGTATAAATGAGAAGACAATAGTAGAAAGTTTAGAGAAGAGAAGACTGGTCACAAGATGGAAGGTATGGTGGGAGATGTTTTTACGGTTCATCAAGACACAAATAGAGATGGCTATTTGGGGGCTTCCCTGGTGGCGCAGTGGTTGAGAGTCCGCATGCCGATGCAGGGGACACGGGTTCGTGCCCCTGTCTGGGAAGATCCCACATGCCGCGGAGCGGCTGGGCCCGTGAACCACGGCCACTGAGCCTGCGCGTCCGGAGCCTGTGCTCCGCAACGGGAGAGGCCACAACAGTGAGAGGCCCGCAAAAAAAAAAAAGATGTCTATTTTGTTTTTTAAAGGCAGTGGGTGTACTGAGAAATAAGTAAAACTTTAAAAGATTATGGAATACAAAGAATGACCTGGAAATATGGAACATACTGGATCAAAAAGTACCAAACCAGCAGAGTTCAGCACACAAAATTATAAAGTGCCAAGGCATCTTCTCTAACATTACTTTGCAAGGTTGAGAATCACATTCCTGGTGATTCTTGAAGAATAAGGATCCAGCAGCAGTCTGACCTGGAAGGCAAAGTAGGGAGATTTAAGAACTCTCAAAATCCCTTCTCTGCCCAGTGTCTTAGGGTTTCTGGTTGAGTTAATGGGATAGAAGTTTTCCAAATCATAAGAGTGTATAATCTGTGGATGATCAAGAATGCCAGTTCTAGAAGCCAGATGCTTCCATGAGCAAGATGAGGCTGCTGCAGAACTATAATCTGCCAGTCGGAAGAGGTTGTCTGTGACAGAACCTATCTGAAAATTTGATCGGGAATTTCTTCCCAAAGGGGACAACTTCCCTGCCTTTTATTTGGAAGTCTGCTTTTCTTTCCCTGAAATTCTTAAAGCAGTAGTAATGATTCTTTCCTAAAGGAAAGTTGCTGCTCTTGCTAGCATGGGCTTTGAACTGACTTTCTCTCTAATCCTTCTGGCGCAGAAAACTTGTTGCTGAGTTCATGAAGAGGATCAATAAGTGAATGAGCTGGACAAACACAAGGGAAGACCACCTTAAGATAGCGAGGGAGCTAGAGGCTTGTCTTTGTGAGATGCTGACAGTGCACAGGACCCACTATAACATATAGGGTGGTGCCAGAGGACAGCAAGGCAGCCACTTGTTTCAAACTAAGGGACAGGAATTGAGTGTATATGATGAGAGGAAAAGACACAGTTGAAAGGAGAGAGTTTCAACTGGCCCCCTCTTATGGCTCTGCCTGCGTTCAAAGGTCTGTGGAGCTCTCTCAATTTATTATATGCCTATGGGCTTGCTGGATAATCAGGAGAAAACAGTCCATTAACCAACCATAAGTCCAAGTACTCTCAGTATTTTCACACACTCACCAACCCCAATGGACAGTGAAGTCTAAACGCAGCACTTTTAGGTGGGAAAAAAGTCTAATTAAAATGACTTTTGAAAAAATCCCTTACATTTCCTGTTATACCGTCTTTCAACAAGTTGTTACACCAGTTTTATACCATCTTTCATTGTTATACCAGCTTTCAACAAATGCAACATAATTTTGTGGGTGTTTTCCTTCAGTTGGGTAGGAGATAAAGCAGTAGACTTTTATTTAAAGGATCATGTTTTATAAAATAAATTATTTCTTTAAACACAATCAGATCATATTATGAGATACATCTAGGAACCAAGATCAAAAAGGAACACGGGAAGAGTAGATTCACATCTCTCATTTCAGCTCATCTAATACTACTCACTGAGTTGAAAGATGGGCAAATCATCCTCACTATTTAAATGACCCTCTCTCCTTTCCTTCTTTCTTTCTTTCTTTTTCTTTTCTTTATTTTGTTTTCTTTTCCTAACACATATTACTGCACTCATATCAGTTAAAAACACATGGCGCCCGACTCCATGGTTCATGGGCATATCCTCTCCCAAGAACCTAAGTGAGGGCCAGAACTAAAAGGTAGGGTCCAACACTTGAGACTTTAGTTTCAGGACCACTTGGCCTCTGGAAAGTACCTTGCTGTTAACTGCTGTCTTTCTCAATGTGTGCCCCAGATGCTGGCCCTTAATTATACTTTTCCCATCGATGATACCTCTTCCTCTCTTTGTGTTCTTTACACAATTCTTAGATGACACCTTTGGTCCAGAAAACCCTAATTAAGAAGAAAATACAGATTTATGGGAAAGAGACCTGGAAAATCTCAAACAGACACATCTTTATTGCAACCCTCTGGATCTGTGAGAGAGAACAGGGCCCAGAAAGATCAGCTCTGGACTTGCTCCAACTCGAGGCTTTCAGTCACTCCCTTCTCTTCAAGCTCCCCACTCGGGCCAATTTTAATCTTTCAGTCTTTCTCCCTCCTCCATAGTCCTCTGTTTATTCACCTTTTCCATTTCCCTTGGCTCATTTTCTCATTCTTTCTGATTGCCCTGCTCTCTCACACTCACATCCCCTCGTGGATCATCTTTCTGTTGGAGACTATGCTGACGGCCTCTTTCCAAGAGCAGCAGGTTTGAATCAGCTCCAGTTTAAAATGAAGGGGTGGGGGGGTGGTGAGGCCAGGAGGGGATATCAGCTCTCTCATGTCCAGTGTTCCAAGTGCACAGCCCTCCCCCAGGCCTCCTGGCTCCCTTCTCTGTCTCTGTCTCTGTTTCTCTTTCCTCTCTCCCTCCCTCTCTGCTCGGACACCCCTCCACACACAGGTGCGTACAAAAGAAGGCCTAATAATCCCTTGCAGGCAAGACCGGAGACCCCCCACGCCCACCCCCAGTCAGGCAGCTGGTTTCCATTAGATGCCCCAAGCCCTATAAATATTCTCTTTTCTCACTTATCTCTTATTATTTTTCCTTTCCCTTTCTCATGTTCCCCTCCCTGCCTCTGGATTCCCTCCTGGGAGGAGGCCTAAATTAAGAAGGGAAGGCATGCCAAACTTTGCATTAACCATCTTGTCATAGCCCAGGCCTCTGGCAGAGCAGAACCCAGAAATGATGAATTCTTGTTTGTCCAGTTTGCTGCTCCACGCACCAAAGGTTGAAATCCTGCCAGGAGAGCAGAAGGGTTGAGCTCAACCTGAGCTCGAGGATGCTTCCAGGGTCTGCAGCATCTCTGTGCTCTCCATCGTACTGCTGGCTGAGCCTTTTGAGTCCTCTCTGTCTTGCGCTTTGCACTGAGTGGTGGATGATGTCTTGGGCACAGCTCTGGAGGGGGACATTCTGGGGTTCAGATCCCAGCCTCTTTGTACACAGGCAACGTGACCTCAGGCAAATTTCCTGACCTCCCTCATTTGTAAAATTGTGCTGATGACAGCTACCTCAAAGGACTGCTAGGAGGATGAAAATGAAGTAACTAGTGGGAAAACATTTAGCTCAAGTCTGCACTTAGCAAACACTAGTTCTCTCTTCTTGCCCCTTCCAGTAGGATTGACTGTGGAAAAACCCACCCTCCTTTTTTACCTCCTCCTACACCTTCCAAGTAATTAACTGAACAATTAGAGAAGAATTAACCCCTAAATACCCAAGGCCTGAGCTGGGGAGTGTAAAATGTTTGCTTCTTGATAAATGTTTGCTCTGTAAGATAAAGAAAGAGACAGAGGAAGAGTGAATGTAAAAGGCTTAAACTAGAACAATGGTTACAATTGTGAGTACTTCTTATAAACCAGGCAGCAAGAAGCCATGTCATTGTTGAGTCAGTGACCCCAGAGCAAAAGATCCTCCAGGGGTGGGTGGGAGGAAGTGGGGGAATCCAGGCACCTCATTCTAAGCCATGAATGCAGCCTTCAGGATCAGGCTGTTTCTGGGTCTGGATTCAAGCTCCAGTCCTTCCTAGCTGTTGAGCTTGAATGAGTTATTGATCTTTCTGTGCTTCGTTTCCTCTTCTGTGAACGAGGATAATAATATAACTGACTTCATAGGATTGTTGCAAAGATTGAATGAGCTAAGATAGTTCACTGCCCTTCAAACGGTGCCTGACAGAGTAAGTGTGCAGGAAATGTTAGCCATCGGTCCCATCCAGCAAATCAGCCCTGGTGTCTTAAAGCTTTGCTCTTCCATCGTGGCCGTTCCCAAACAGACCCACCCACAGGGCACTGATCCAGCAGGGAGCTGCCCCTCCCACCTCTGCACACCCCTCAGAAGGAGTCCAGACACTTTGGTGGCTCTGGATGAATTCCAATCCTCACAGTAGAACAAACTCTGGAAGCTCCTTACCTGGCCTTCCCATGCGGGGATGACTTTTAGGAGGGCATGCACTGTGAGCACAGGGATGCCTTTCCTGATCCTCAGCCATCCACGCCCACCAACTCCATGGCCTTCCTTAGACCACAGCCTTTGTCTGGGAGTGCAGCCATGACAGGCAGCAGAGACCAGTGCAAACAGAGCCAAAGGTCTCCAGAGTGCTTCGGGGGGACAGTGGTGCTGGGTGTGCCCACTCTGTCTCTTGGGCTGAGGGTGAGTGGAGAATAATGCCCTCCCAGCTTAGAGTCAGGCATAGCACAGAATCCCAAGGCCTTAAATTCACGGGATTGAATCCCCTGTCTTCTGAACACAAATCAGTCTAGATGGAAACTTGATAAGGTGGTTCGTTCGTTCGTTTTGGCTAACTTCTTTGCTCTATAAGTCAGCCTTCTCATACGCTGGCGTCCGCTAGACCTGATTCTGTCACATCCTCACTGTGTGACCTTGGGAAAATTGCTTAACCTCTCTGAGCCTCCATTCATTCATCTATAAAATGGGACTAACACTTTTACCACCTTACAGATGTATCGCATCTTTCTTGACGGACTTCAGCCATGGCTACTCACCCTTATTACTATTATTTTGTCACTTTGCTCTAGTTTAATTCTACTTCCTCTTATTCTGGCCTTAGTGCAGTCCGAAAAACAGGTGGTCACCACCATTCCTATATATAACTACCTTCCAGAGACCTGAAAACAGTTATAAATCACCCTTCAGCCTCTGATCTTCAGGCTAAGCAATGCCAATTTCTTTCATCTTCCTCCTAAGGTCCTACCTGAAAATCTTGAATGATTTCCTTTTTACCTTACGGTCTATCTCTAACTTATTAACATCTCTGGGTTTTAGTGCCCAAACATGAATGTAGAATTTTAATAAGGGCCTGATAAAAATGTTGCCCATAGTGAACATAAAGTTTAATTCATCTAATTCATGCTTAGCCTGGGTGCCCACTAGTACCCTATATAGAGAGTAATATATACATGTATATAGGTATATATACATATATATACACACATATATATAATATTTTTTTGTATATAAACGTTAAACAATTCAAATATGAAATAGAGAAGAAAGGTCAGTGTTTGTTCCTTTAAGAAGGCAACCCCACAACTTATTTGTTAAACTTTGTCCCATTTGCTGGAGGAGGAAAAAAAGAACTACCAAAAGGGACTCTGAAGGAAATAGTAAAGTGAGGAGAAAAGCTCTAAAGAAAAGAGACGCTTTCTGCCCCCTGAACCTTCCTTGCTCGATTCTCTTCTCCCACCGTGACAGTGCAGCTCATATAAGTCTGTGCTCCACTAGGCCCCTGCCGAGTACGGCTGGGGTAAGACAGGAAATCGCCACTCAGAAAATAAATGACCTGTTCCAGAGTCTTTTGTTAATGAGTCCAGGGCATAATAAATCAAGGTGACCCAGTCTCAAGAAACACAAGCCTGTTTAAAGACAAACAAAAAAAACCCCTGAAACCCCCAAGCCCCAGAGGTGAAGAGGAGGAGAAAGGCGAGAGGGGACCGCAGGGAGTCCTTATAAATCACACCCGGATGAAACTAGTGCAGATGTTTTCCAGTTTCAGACCCACTCAAGAGGCAGAGAACAGACGTATGTGGATGTGAATGGAAGGGGCTATCTGTTTGGGAGGCGAGACAGGAGACGGCAGGCCTGGGGGACGCAGCCCCTCCTCACACTTGGCATCCCCAGGGCTGTTTGTGGCACAGGTCTGCGAGCTCCTTCTTAGTGTCTTCTAGTTGTCCACTTGGCTTTTTCATCTCGTCCCGGGTCTCCCTCTAATCAGCATGGCCGGAGTGTTTGGAGTAAGTGGCCTGCCTAAATCCCCTTGGAGAAGAGAAGCAAGAGCTTCTTGTGTCAGATGTGGCTCCCAGCTTCCTAGAGTGGCAGGCTCCTGTAAGAGAGGGGGGCCAGGTAAACCACGAGAGGGTCTTAGCTTCCCAAGGGATCTGCAAGTTCTCTGAGGGTGAAATTTAACAGGACAGAAAGAATGTCGCATTGGAAATAAATATTCCAGTATGTGCTAGAAAACCTGGAGCCTATAGATCTCGGGTGAGCTGTAATGTGAGACCCTGTTATATGCAGAGGACTTTCACCTAGAGCCATTAATAGCCTGGTAAGATAGATGTCATTGTCCCTATTTGACAAATGCAGAAACTGAGGCCAAAAGAGGCTAAGGAAAAACCGCAAAAGGCATTTGTCATGCACTTTGCAGTTTGTAAAGTGTGTGTGGTAGGTGAAACAGGTTGTTCTTCCCTTGGCTACAGATGAGGAAACCTGGGATGAGAGGGATGAAAAAAACCTCTCCAGGTCACGCAGCTAATGTGTGGAGGAACTTGGGTCCACACCCAAGCTTTCAAATCCGTCTGTTGTCCCTTCTGTTCAACACAGCTATTTGCCAGTGTCCCATATGAACATTATGCTGTTAGGGCAAGGATGATGAAACAGGGAGACTAAACTTTGGCCGAGGTTCACGACTATTCAGTGTTTAGAGGTAGCTGGAAGGTAGGTGAATGGACAAGAAGAAACCGGCCAAAGATTTTTCTCATTCTCCTTGTTGTATAAAACCTGTCATCCGGTCATTTCCCTTCCTCTTTATAAGCATGGCCTCCTCTGGTCACTCTCTCCTACTTACCGTTGTTTCAAAAGAAATGACATCACATCAACTGCTGCTTTTTAAAATTATTGCCATGCTGAATTCAATTCCAGTGAACATCATCACCACTACTAGTTTGTTTACTTCCTCTAAACTTCTTAATCGGGATTGTCATTTACCCTAGGAAAAACTGAGATCAGGGTGACTTGCCCGGGATCGCGCGTTAGAATGGAGATCTTTCCCCCTAGCCTGGACTGCTTCCAAAACAAACACAAGTAGCCAGACACCTTTTTCCATCTCAGTTTTTTTTCCTGTTGCCCCAGTTCTTCAGTGAGAGATGTCACTGTCTTCCTCCAGGGTTCTCCATAGACCTCCTGTACCAGCTCTGCTTCGTTTTAAAATACGACAGTGAGCGTTATGCTCTAATCCAAATAAGAGTCCGCGTGTTGGTTCAACCCGACACAGTCGTCAGCCGTAAGAGGAGGATGCCACAGCAGACCGCCTGAAACAAGCCAAAATAAACCCATAGCTTTAAATTGGTACAGGACCTAGATCTGCAGGACAGCAGGCACATCCATGAAAATTAGGACTATTCCAAGTATTTTAGGTAGAATAGCAGCCTTCTACCAAGGCAGAATACTGCTTAGGCTTCCTTTTCTTGTTTTTTGTTGGTTTTTGGTTTTGTTGTTTTGTTTTGGTTTTTGGTTCTGCTTTATGAGTTCAAATCTTTCATACTCAGATGTTGACTCTCAGCTGGGTACCCAGAGCCAAGAACCCCAGGATGTGGGCATTTCGGTGAATTCTGGCATATCAATTTTCTGTCATAAAAGACAGTCAGGGCTTCCCTGGTGGCGCAGTGGTTGAGAGTCCGCCTGCCGATGCAGGGGACGCGGGTTTGTGCCCTGGTCTGGGAAGATCCCACATACCGCGGAGCGGCTAGGCCCGTGAGTCGTGGCCGCTGAGCCTGCGTGTCCGGAGCCTGTGCTCCGCAACGGGAGAGGCCACAACAGTGAGTGGCCTGCGTACCGCAAAAGAAAAAAAAAAAAAAAAAAAAAAAAAAAAGACAGTCAGTCATTCAACACGTTACCTTGGATTCCTACTATGTACCAGGGACTGTGGTCGGTGATGAAAATTTTGAGACATGTTTTATAGTATCCTGGCCACTAACTATCTGGGAGACCTTGGGCAAGACCCTCCCCCTTTATGGATGGAAATTCCTGCCTCAGTTCAGAGGAATCTGTGCTGGTGGAGTAGGCCTAGGAACAGCACCTAAGGAGAATAATAATGTCCTCTTAATTTACTTATGTAAAGAACTGGAAAAGGAGGTAGAAGTGGAGACTATATTTTGCAAGGACATCAAGCTTTGCCATGTAATGTGGGGCTGGTGGGGGGCAGGGAAGAATGGCTACTGAGTTTTAAAAATCCATTATATATGTCACAAAAAAAATTCTCAAATACAAATATGTGTATCACTTTATGCTCTTTTCTGGTACATGTTTTATTTAGCTGTAATCAGTTCTTGCATAATATCCTTTGTTTTATCTGTTATTTTGTATATACATTTTGTATATCATAGAGTGTATGCTTTTCCCATTGCTTTTAGTAGATAAGAGCATTCCATCCTATCATACCTTAGGTTCTTATTTTCTCACAAATGGTGGGACATTTGGAATATATTGGTTTTTTCCTTTTATTAATAGCACTGGTATAACTTTCCCCCTAAATTATTTCCTTTGGACATTCACGAAAAAAATTAAATTTCTAGATCAATGATGTGATCTGTTTCCAAATACCTGATCCATTTATAATAGCATCAGCAGTTTATCAGCATTTTGGGTTTTCTGTAACCCTTTCTACATTGCATATAATAATTTAAATTTCTTTTTGATAACCTAAAATTGTATGTTTCCACTAACTTCTAGGAAATTGTTTATATTTTAATTTCTTTCACTATTACTGAGGCTGATCTGTTTTCTATGTGTTGAATAATTTTCCATATTTCTTCCTATGTGAATAATTTATTCATGTTTTTTGACCTCAGGTACAGTGATTTTTGAAAAACATGTTAAGGCTTTTGTGGGCCAAATTCTTAAGCATTACTGATGTTGTGGATACCCAAATGTGGAAACATTCATCATTAGGAAAGTAGAGATTTTTGTCTGTTTTGTTCACTGAAGTATCCCAAGCACCTAAAATAATGTACACAGCAGGTGCACATTACATAAGTATTGAATAAGTGAATAAATATTTATAAGATACCCACTGTGTATTGGGACAAATATGAGCTTTCAATTTTGGCATGGAAAGTGAGAAGAAAGCAAGGTCAGAATAGCTGGGAGTGGGAGAAGGGGTGTTTCTCACTTGAGAATTTTAAAAATTCACACAAGGTAAAGTGGCAGGGTAAGAGGCTACTGAGGAGTCCCTGTAGTTAATACCTTGACATCGCCAAAACATGGCACAGGTATTTGTGTGTTTTGTCTGCCTCCCTCGTTACTATTTGCATTAAAATGTCAGGCCAACTTCAGTATTATCACAGTGTGAACCTAATTCAAGCAACACACATTTTCTCAGCTTTTACTGTAATATGCAGGCACTGAACTGGCCACAGGATACTAGTCCAAAGAGCAGAGTCCCTGTGTGTGCATGCAACAGAATACTATATATCAGGAAGAAGGAACAAATTACTGGTACAGACTACAGTGTGTATAAAACTCAAAAACTTCATGCTAAGTGAAATTGAGATGCAAAAACTATGTATTGTATGATTCCACTTGTATGAAATTTCCAGAAAAGATAAATCTATCAAGATAGAAAGTAGATTAGTGGTTCCCTGGGGCTGGGGAATGGGGTGACTGCAGATGGGCACAAGGGGCCTCTTTGGGGTGGTAGAGTTGTTCTGATACTAATAGATTGTGGTGATGATTGCACAACTCTGTTCAATTACTGAAAAACCATTGAATTGTACACTGAAAATGAGTGCATTTTATGGGATTTTAGTTATACCTCAATAAAGCTGTTTAAAAGAAAAGAGTGGCTACCATGACCTTTACCCTGTCAAAACAAAGCAAAACACAGTCCCCAGAGGAGGCAGGCAGTTAGAGCACTGTCAGTTAAGGGCTGCCATGGAGGTGAGCCCTGGGAGCTCTGGGGGCACTCAGGCACCTAACCCAATCCTGGCGCTCAGGGGAAGTTTCTCAGAGGAGATGATGTCTGCCTGGGATAAACTGTTCCAGGCAGAGTAAACGGGAGTGGGAGAGTAGGAGAGGCACCACACCAAGTCAGTGGCAGCAGTATCCACGTCATGGGAGGCAGTGCTGAGACCAATGCCCATCTTGTTTTGAGTTTAGCAGGTTTCAGAGGAAGCTAAACGCTGGGAAAAGCTTTGCACATGAATGATAACTACCATCTACTAAGTACCTTGCCATGAGGCAAGAACTGTACCTTCAGTAACAGCAACCCTACAAGGCAGGATTACAGCTGAAGAAACAGGCAAAGCGAGGCTACTTGCGAGGAGTAGCTTGCCTAATACAAGCAGCAGAGCTGGACATACGCTTGGGTCTGAAGCCATGCTTTTCCCATTCTGCTATCTCCTTTACCACTGTGCAGACACATGACTACTACCAGTGTGGAATCAATTGACCTTTGCTGAGAAGGACGTAAGTTTTGCTGATTTACTCTAAAGAATTCATAAAACTCATCTGCAAAGAGTTTTGCAAATGCAGTTGGACAGGGTCTCAGAGCCACAGCTTTGTAATTTATCACCATCCTTAGCACACTGCTCTGTATACAGCAGGCAGGCATTGAAAATATGCTGTTCCCTATTTAGCTTCAGATGTGTGAGTAAAATCCAATAATCTTGGTCACGATAAGTTAAAGAATGTTGACTTCCTAAAGAGCTAGAAAATTCTGAAAGGCCACAGAAATCTAATCCGTATCGCATAGCCATACTCCAAAAATCCTCATTAAATGCCTTTCAATAATATTTTTAGATGATCACACAAAGAGCTTAAAATGGTAAGACCAAAACAGAAACATGATTTCTTTTAAAAATGTGTTTAATCTCTCTTTTAGATTATTTGAAAATTGCTCCTTTCCGTCAACTTTGGCCCAAGTGTAGCTACCCCTTTTGGGAAATTGTGAGTCAGCTTGGGTGAGGCAAAGACACACATTCTTCTCTTGAAAGAATAGACTTGCATTCCTATGAGTAAAATAAATTAGGTTCGGTTTCTCTGTCCATTAATTATGTGGAATAAACAACCTTCCCCTGCTCAGAAGGAAGCCCAAGAGACCAACACAAATTTCCTCCTCAGACTCAGGGGAAAGATCACTTGACCCTCCAGGAAAACGCCTGTGGTCTGAGAGGACTCAGAGCGTTGGAACAGGCAAGGTTCTGCCGCCAGATGTTTGTAAGAAATACACTGATGGAGACAATCCCATGATACAATCCACAGAGGACTGCTGCGTTGCGGGGAGGGGCTGGAATTGCAGAAGAACAACAGAGTGAGAAGGAATTTGCGTCCAATTCTGCCCCTCAGGAACATCCAATCCTCAACCCTGAAGACAGCCCATAGAGTCGAGGGAAGGTACTGCCCCCTGCCCCCCAAGCACTTATGTTATTTTAGTTAGAGTCTTAAAAAATGCCAGGAACATCACTCCTGGGAAAGGGGGTAGGTAGGAGGAAGGTAATGCAGGGCCTCTGACATTCCGTAGTCAAACTGAACCGGTTGGGATTTGCAGAAGCGTGGAACGTCACCAGTGCCAATCTACAGACAAGGAGAAACATGGCTAATGAGAGGGAGGTCTCAGAGCTGGAAATGTGTTTGTGTTTTTGGCCTTTACACACTTGTGACCAACACTTCTGTTCATTATCCGCTTCTTCCATACTAAGAGAACCTTGATTTTATTATGAGGTGCAACAGTGCTGTCAGTTAAACCACTCAACTTCCCAGACTCCACTGTGGCCAGGGCAGGCCACGTGTTCCAATTCTGGCCAATGAGATAATGAACAGAGCTCGCTGGAGTCAGTTGTGGAGCAGTTGCCACGCTTCGGCCTCTTGCTCTTTGCGCTGCACTTCAGATGCGAGTGTGGACGCCGGGACCAGCCTCTTTCCCTGAGAGAAGGACCACAGAATGGCAGGCTGGCGAGCAGAAATGCTGAAGCAGCCCAGATATTTGATGATTCCCAGCAGACACTGCACTAACGCTGGCCTACCACCTGTGAGTCATATCTTGTTTAAGGCGCCGTTTGTTGCGTACGTCATTGCCTGCAGCCAAACGTAACCCCTAACTGCTAGCAATTTGAAATGAGTTAAATTCAGCAGAGATCACCTATGATGTGCTAGGTTTGGGAATACGAGGATGAGAATGATAAAACCCACTACCCTCAGAGAGTTCAAGAACTAGTGCACAAGAGAAGATACATAAGCAAACTATTCTAGTGTAGTCGATACCTTCTAAAGTGGAGGTTTGTTAAAATTGTTATGGGGGCTTTCCTGGTGGTGCAGTGGTTAAAGTCTGCCTGTCGATGCAGGGGACACGGTTCGTGCCCCGGTCTGGGAAGATCCCACATGCCGCGGAGCGGCTGGGCCCGTGAGCCACGGCCACTGAGCCTGCGCGTCCGGAGCCTGTGCTCCGCAATGGAAGAGGCCACAACAGTGAGAGGCCCGCGTACCGTAAAAAAAAAAAAAAAAAAAAAAGTGTTATGGGAACAGTCATCATTATTAATAAGGAAGCAAAATGTACTGGGGTAAACTGCATGGCGTTATAAGTTATTCTCACCCCTTATAATACATATACATATATAGGTAAATCCAATAAACTCACTGAATAGCCACAGTTCATATTATTGATATTGCCTGTCAAATCATGAAGTCACAGTTATTTTATCCCCCTATAAGTACCACTTTACACGTGTTTATTTTCTCTTGTGGGGTCAGAGGACCTCCATATTTCGTAAGTAAATTTCTCAAACCTTTGTCAATTCCTTATATACAAGAGAAACCCCAAGAAGTCCATGGAAAAATAAACTCAGTCTCAAAGAGCACTAGTAACAAAGGACAGTCTGGTCTGAAGCACAGCCAGAAGTGAATGGCCAAAGTGCAGTAGCAGCATTTTCACCCAGGGCACCTACTGCAGCAAAGGCTGCCCTGCCTTTCTCCCTAATTTGTGATTCTCTCGGGTGCATTCCTCTTTCCTTGTCTGCTTCCTGCCTCATTCCCCATCATCCCTCCCTAGTCTTCTGGCTGGCATCTATTCCTCCCACTTTCTCACACGGTCCATCTCTCTCTCCCTTATCCAACCATGAGTTAAGAATAATAATTTTTTAATGTTATTTGCTGCTTTTATTGAAGAGATTTTTATCCAAGATTTTAATTTTTTGAAGTTGATGATTAAATTAATTGATATTTCGCAAAAACAAAAACAAATTGCTTTAAAATTTTTGAAGAGGTAATACATTCACATGTTTCAAAATTTGGGAATTTTGAAAGTATATATGTAAAATATCTCCCTCACATCTGCCACCTAGCTCTCTTGCTCAGGACAACCAACATTACCAGTTTTGTGTGTATCTTTGCATAGCTATTTTATATACAGGTAAATATGTACACCTATTTCCCCACTTTGTTCTACAAGAAGATGGCACATACTACATACCTCTTTTTTTTTTAACTTAATATATATTTAAAACCTTTCAGGGACTTCCCTGGTGGTCCAGTGGTTAAGACTCCACACTTCCAATTCAGGGGGCACGGGTTTGATCCCTGGTCGGGGAACTAAGATCCCACATGCTGTGGGGCATGGCCAAAAAAAAAACATAAAAAAAATCTTTCATAGCAGCACATATAAAAGCATTCTCATTCTTTTTTAAGCTGAAAATGTTTCTTTCCATAAATGTATCATAATTTAGCCCCCACTGATGGACATTTGTTTCCAACATTTTATTATTTAAAATAATGATGCAATAAATGGCATTATATATACATCATTTCACAGATGAGAGAGTATTTTAGGATAAATTCCAAGAAGGGAGTAAAATAGTATGAACACTTGTGATTAGAATAAATATTGCCAAATTTCTCCTCATAAAATATATTATTTTATGCTTCTACTTACGGTGTATGGAAGTGCCTATTTCCCTAAACCCTCACCAACTCAGTTTATCAAACTTCATGGACTTAGTCAATCTGATAGGTGAAAAATGGTCTGTCAGTGTATTTTTAAGTTTCTCTTATTATGAATGAGATTGTTCATCTTTCACACATTTCAGAGCTATTTGCATATTCTTTTCTATTAAATATCTATTAATATCCTTTACCCTTTCTTCTATCGTGTTGGTAAGATTTTTTTATTGCTATTTTCCAAGTTATTTATTCATGAGGGAAATTAACCATTTGTGATATAAGATGCATATTTTCCCCCAGTGGGGCATGTATCTTTTGATTCTGCTTATCAAGGACTTTTACCTGGCAGTTCATATGTAGTCAAATTGATTAATCTTTTCACTTCTGATTTCTAGCTTTGTTTCATGCTTAGAAAGGCCTTCTGATGGAAGAGGAGTTTTTTATAATTACCTTCTTGATTATACATTATATTGAATGTCAATCAATAAGTTGTTTCTTATGTGACTAGTGCAGGTTAGAGAATGATCAGGAATCAAAGCAGATGGGGGATGGGGTGCAGGTGGTGAGAATCTGGGTTCAGATCCTCTCCACTCCTGGTAATGTTGCTAGGTAAGAGGGCTTGGACTTATTCTGACATCCACTCCATCCACTTGTCTGTCGTAGGTGAATGAACGTGTCCAAAGCTCCACGGGCTAAGTGTATGTGAAAGTGAAAGGAGGATTCTAAGATGCTTTGATGACATGTGTGCATAAACATTTGAATTTCTTCACCTCTGTGTATCATAGTGTCATGTCTTCTGCTGGATGTGTAGATGCTTCCTGTCTACCTAGTGTTGATATTGTTTTTCCTCAAAGATAAAGATTCTGGCATAGGAGTTGTAGAAAAACTCATTACAGCTGAAAAAGATCCCCCAATACATTGCATTTCAGTGGAAGTTGAGGGAGGTGGGAGTGAAGGGTGGGAGTCATTCAGTCACCACTCCTTGGTTGAGCAGGGCTTGAGAGGGAGTCAAGCTTAGACGTGTGTAATGAGGTGCCTGTAACACGCTAGAGCCATCCTGACTCTTCGTCTTCACCAGCCATAGCCTCCCAGCCTTATGGGTCCTAGCTCCCTCCTTCAGATGAAGCCAAAATCCCAGACAGGCACCTGAACAGGAAAAGCTGCCCTCCTGCAGGACTGGAAAGCCTCTGCCAGTTCCCAAGATGGCAGCATCTGAGTTTGCAGAAGCAACAGCCAACCCCCCCCCCCCGCCCCTGCCCAGTGTCCTTACAGCCTCAGAAAAGCAGAGAAGCTGGCCACTTATGACCCCAAACTGGGCTCCAGAGCATCTTGACTTACTTCCAAGGAACACCACTCAGGCTTTAAGGATTTGTCCTTTGGTTTTCTCATCTTTTGAGGGCATTTTGAGATCATGTCCTGCTTATACAAGGTTCTAAACTGAGAGGAGTGGTCAGAAGCTCTGCTGCCATTGGGTCACACATGGTGGGTCACTCTGAAGATATTAGCCTCATTCATCAGGTGCTCCCAGGGCTTGGGCTATGGGGAGGTGAATGGTGGGGCTGCTTGGGGTCCAGCAGAACAGAGTGATGGGCAGCCACAGAGAGGAGATTTAGGAGATTTGGGTGCCAGGAGGCCAGGTCATCTCAAGTCAGGCTCATAGACTGTATCATGGACATAGAATCTTGGGGTAGAGTTAGAAGTGGGGGCTGAAGGATAGAGGAGGTTTGTTATAGTCATGGTAACAGCTCTGTGTGAGAGCCAAGATGGTAGAGGCCTGGAGATGCTCTTCTACTGCCGCCCTACACCGTCAGCAGCTAGATATATCTGATAAGGTCCTTTAGCATCTGGGTCATTAGTTAGCACACATGTGAGACATGGCTAGCCTCAGTGGTTTTAACAGAGCCCCACCTGTTTCTGATGGGGTAGAAAGAAGAGAGGGTTCATTTGAGTCAGGGGATTCAGAATTGATGAGGAAGAGGTCGTGTCCAATGGAAAGGCAGCTATATCCAAGGAAATTCTACAGGCAGGTCCTTCCGTTGTCCCCTGAGTTGGGATTCAGGTGGTTTGAGGGCATTTTCTGTCTGAAACTATGGCAGTGACTTGAGACTTAAGTAAGAAAAAGAGATTGAGACATGAGAGAAAAGGCTCCAAGTTAGGGACTGAAAGGTAATCAGCCAGCAGGAAAGGAAGGAGTGGCCATTTATTCATTCCACCACTGTTCACTAAACCTTGTATGCTAGATACTGTTTAAGGTACCAGGGATATAGCAGTGAACAAAACAAAATCCCTGCTCTCCTGGTACCTATATTCTAGTGGGGGTGACAGATGATATCTATCTATGTATTTTAATATATATTTCTATAATTATATATTTATATATACCTTCCCTCCATCACTCACCTGTGTATCCCCTTCCCTGGTTCTATTAGCACTTTCCCCTAGTGTTAATAGGTAAGTGATGGAGGGAGGATGCTATTCTAGATAGAATGGACATAGAATGCTTCGGTGGTAATGATGTGACATTTGAGCAGAACTGGAATGAAGTGAGAGGGAGCCATGCAGACAGAGGTAAGAGCATCCAAGGCAAAGGGCACAGTAAGCCCAGAGGCAGGCGGGAGTGTGCTGGTGCCACAAGGAAGCCCCTAGGGCTGGAAATAAGTGAGTGAGGGTGGCATCATAGGGGATAAGGTCACAGAGGTTAGAGGGGATGTCGTGGTACAGGCCACATGGGGCCTGGCAGAACATAACAAGGATTTAGGAATGTATTCGGAGTGCAGTAGCAGGCAGTTGTAGGATCACATACTCATCAGGTTACTGGGCAGCCTGGGAGACACTGTGCCCACATGTACGTGTGATTCTCCAGTGCTGTACTTGCCTCCTAGCCTGTGAAAGGTTGTGCCCCCCAAAGCCCTAATTACAGGGAAAACAGATGTGTATTTCAACCGCCGATTGTGTAGTTGTAAGCCAGAGAGAGGCCTGAAGCGAGGAGAAAGACATAAAGCCTGCAGGTCTCAGGCCACTTGAGCAAAGCCTTCCTCATCTGGATGATGGCAGATGCAGCCTTGCAGGTGGGGGTAGCCTTGGCCTCTTACTTGAGTTGTATCTTGTGCTAGTAAGTGGCTGTGCTCCAGTGTTCAGAAAACAGTGTCTGCTTCCTGCTCCCTGAATTCTTCCTCCAAACCTCTCCATAGACCAGACCTCTGCTTAACAGAGCCTAGGAGGACACCTGCTACGTCCATCTTCTTCCGCCTGGGCCAAAGGACTGGGCAGGCCTTTACAAGCTTCTTCCTTGCATAGGAAGTGAGATATCCCCCTAAGTCCCCATACAGTTAAAGAATGGGCTTTGTCTAGAGAGTTTATAGATTCAGCCTGGAAAACCCCACCCTCCTCATTAGATTCAAATGCATTAGCAGATATGCACAAGGCAGGAACCCAGATTCCAGAAGCTGATTTCTTTCACAGGGGTCCTTCCTAGAAGTCTTAGGAAATGCAGGTGGTCTGGTCATTTGTACATTTTGTCCTGTGTTTGTGTGTGTGTGTTTGGCTTACAACACAAAGGTCTATTTCTTGCTCATGCTACATGTCTACCATGCATGGCTGTAGGCCCATACTGTCTTCATTCCAAAACCAAGGCTGAAGGTATAGTCCCTATTGCAACATGCTCATCATCATCCTCAGGATCATTCCCAAACACTGATGGTTTTTGCAAAACAGGGTGCAACTTCTGTGCTTTCTTTGGCAAAATAAGCCCATACTGTCTGCCCAGAATCACATTCTTGCCCCCATCTCCCTATTTTGTTTTCATCATAAAGTTTTTGAACACACTGGCGTACATGCACGTGCACACGCACACACACACATCATGATAATATTGTTGAAGACTAATGACCTAGAAAGATATTCACATGAAACAGTACACTCAGTATAATCTAAGTATACGTAATTATGCATAGCTATAACTACCAGAGTAATGGCATTATGGGTGATTTTTATTTTCATCTTTTTTATGTGCATTTTCAAATTTAAAACATATTTTAAAAAATCCTTATATCCCATTTACCTGGAAATATAATAATATCAGAAAGTTACCATCTCAACCTCAGTACTTCCCGTCTAACAGCTCTCAACAAGGCAGGGCCTTGTCAGTCCCTCCAACAAATCCTCTTTTAAATAGAAAACTTGTGTGTGGTAAACATTGACAGACTGATCCCCTGACCCAGTGACCAACCTCCTTTTGTTAGGTGCCTGCACTCGGTGTAGAACCATTCACAGGCAAGGTCACAGAATTGAGAGAGATTTCAGAAATGATCCTGCCTGATTGCCTGCTCATTGCACAGCTCTCCTTTCTACATGTCTGACTGGGGCCTGTCCAGTCTCTGCTTAGTCATATCACAGGGTAGGGAGACCAGCCACTGTTGGGTAATGGCCTTAGTTAAGAAGGTCCACCCTATAGAGAGGAGAGATCTATCCCCACAGAACACGCACCCTCAGATCCTAGCCCCCATAGTTATGGCACCTCATGGCTGTAAGAGCTCATCCCAAGGAAAATACAAGGGAGTGTGAGATGAAGAACTGACATTTTCTGTTGTTTTTCGGTAGTTTTGTTTTGCCTTAAGAATCTCTTTTCATTCATCTAAGTTTCTTTTCCATGCTGTCTGGCAGCACTCAAAGATTTGCCTTGTTCTCTACTTCTCTCTTTTTATGTCTGAGGTTTCTTTCTCTCCCAGATGAAACATTTATTTCTCCCCACTTCATCCTGGCCACCTTTCTTTGGTGACCATACCTGCTCTTTTATTTTCTACCCTATAGGTAATTGACTTTCTTTGACTTTTCCCATCACCCTTTTCCTTTCTTCATCAGAACTTCTTATTCTCTCTTTCCCTTTTAGGGTCATATTGCAACAGTTAGAGACATTATAATACCACCCCTCCAAACATGAATAAAAATAAAAGCAGTACCTAACTATAAAACAAATTTATGGGAGAACAAATTGTTTTTTTTCAGATTTTGACGATAATGATTATTTCGATGATTTTGGGGGGCATTTTTTAATTGTAAAAGACATACCACACAAAATGTACCATTTTAGGGGCTTCCCTGGTGGCGCAGTGGTTGAGAGTCCGCCTGCCGATGCAGGGGACACAGGTTCGTGTCCCGGTCCGGGAGGATCCCACATGCCGCGGAGCGGCTGGGCCTGTGAGCCATGGCCGCTGAGCCTGCGTGTCCGGAGCCTGTGCTCCGCAATGGGAGAGGCCACAACAGTGAGAGGCCTGCGTACCACCAAAAAAAAAAAAAAAAAAGTACCATTTTAAAATGTACAATTCACTTTCACTAAGTACATTCACAACGTTGTACAACCATCACCGCTATCTAGTTCCAGATCTTTTGCATCACCCCAAATGGAAATTCCATGCTCATTAAGCAGGCATTCCCCATTCTCCCCTCCCCCAAGCCTACAGCAACAACTAAAACTGCATTCTGTCACTATGGATTTGCCATTTCTAGATGTTTTATATAAATGAAATGATACAATACGTGGCCTTTTGTGTCTGGCTTCTTTAACTTTGCATAATGTTTTCAAAGTTCGTCATTGTTGTAGCATGCATCAGTACTTCATTTCTTTTTTATGGCTAGATAATATTCCACTATATGAATATACCACATTTTGTTTATCCATTCACTCATCAGTTGATGGATATTTGGGTGGTTTCCATCTTTCAGAGACTGCAAATAGTGCTGCTATGAACTTTTTCATACAAGTTTTTGTTTGAACACAAATGCTTTTTTGGAAGTATTAATTTTTTTTCTCCAAAACGCAGGCTTGTTTGTTTCTTGCTGGGGGCAGGGGTGGGTGTGGCACTGCTTCACTGATGCCCTAAGCAAGTTTCAGCTTGTCCACTGGTGATCTCCATCTGTTCCTGTTCTTGTGCCTCTCCCTATTTTTCCCTTACTCTCTCTTCCCTGCACAAATTTGCATGTATGTGGACTCTCCCACACTCAAACAATTTGGAATTCATATTGGCAAGTGGATTTCCTCCTCTTACACGGGTTTCTTTATATATATATATATATATATATATATATAAGTACAATGAATGTGTACAATTCAGAAAGCCCTTAGGCCTCAGTTCTTAGCTTCCCCTAACGAGGCCCCTCTCCAAGTCGATTCCAGGAAATCAGGCTCCCGGAGCTCAAGCCAGGGGAGGCCCTTCCTCGGGCCTGAGCTCATAAAGCCAAGGTGTGTCTGGGCCCCCAACTCTGTCAGGCTTGGAACTTGAGCCTTCACTCGCTGGCTGCTGTCAGAGTTCAGTGCTCCCTGCCAAGCCCTGGGAAAGCTGGGGGCCAGAGAGAACAGAGAGGTGTCAGATTACTGCCTGCAGAAAGGAGGGGGCTGCCCTATCTGACACACACACCCTCCCCTGGTGTACAGTGTCACTGTTACATGTACAGCGAGCGGGTGGGTGAGCAACCCCAGGCATCGTTAGCGTTGGATCGCATCACAAAATACAGTGCGATTATCTTGCCTCCTCTCAGAAGTACAGAGGCCCTTTCTCCCTTCCCTTTTGCCTCTCCCACCCCTTTTTCCTGGGTTTGCAGCTCTCCCCCTCCTCCACATCCCCTGCTTTCCCCCATCTGTTTTTCTGGTGATTTCCCCCAAAAAACCACTCTAGTTCTCTCCTGTCCCTTTGATTCCCTCCCCCTCCTTTCATCCTCCAAACCTTTTCCATCCACTCCCTGTCTCCTTGCCTTTCTCGGTGTGCCTTTTGGATCTGTTTCCTTTGACACTGGTCCCAGGCCTGCTGCCAAGTTTCAGACCCATTAGTGAGGTGCCTTGCTGACTGAAACACAAATCAAGGCTGATCCGGGTACAATTAGCAGCTGCTCGCACCTCATCTGGAACGCATTAGCCAGCCCTGAGTGGAGGGAGCGAAACAGGAGGGAAATATGGATGCCAAGCAGAGCAGATCTCCTATTTTGGAACAGGGATCCTGACCCAGTAGATGTATAATTGAAAATAAGATACAAGTAGACAAAGAGGCCCCCCATGAGAGGCAAAGATGAGTGACCTGTTAACTGACCTTGGGTATCCTTCAGCATCTATGCAAGCGATACAGACTCCTCCACATTGATTCAGGTGTAGAACTATCACCCAGGAAAAGGGGTGTCTGTGCCATTTAATCCAGATATTTGAACACTCGTGTGATCCAGGAGTCCTCCGCTCACTTGCTGCGTACTGTTATCTTAGTACTGCTTCTAGAAATCTAATATGCATTAAGAATCACCTGACACTGAGTTAAAAATGCAGATTCTGATTCACTAGCACTGGGGAGGGGCCTGAGATTCTGCATGTATAACAAGCTGGTGGACGGACCACACTTCAGGAGTCTAGGACAATTCAGCTCATGTAATGTTGGTCAAATGCCCCTGCTAGAGGCTTCTCCAGGACCCTGTCCTTCTCTTTGTTAGTATTCACAATTACAATTAAGGATAAATGATGTAATTAGCTGTTTGATGCCTATCTTCCAGGTCAAGTGCAAGCTGTCCAAGGGCAAGGACCAGTCCTGTCTGGTTCACTTCTGTATCCCCAGTACTAGCCCAGGGTGTTGCTTATAGTAGGTGGTCAATAAACATTTCACAAGTGAATTTTCACAAGTGAATGAACCAACTCAGTCCTCAAGGCCCATCACAAGTCTCTCCTCTTTCAGAGAGCCTTCCTAGCCCAGCATTCCTTATCTGTACCTGCCTGGTGACAGTTGATAATTTCCCATGTGTTTCAGCCCCTTAGCTAGATCATTAGCTACTTGAAACTGGGACTTGGTCTGCTGAGTTTCTGAACTTTTTTATGCCCTTCCTCCTCCATACACCAGCCCCCCTGTACTGCCTTGCTCTAGTAGGCATTTAATGTCAGTTGATTGATTGAGAGACCCTAGGATGATGCCAAGTTCTATTTAGAACTCAATTGTAATGCCCAAGGGTTGGCTGAATTTTGGCTTGGACCAAAGCCAAGGTTTCACATGCCCCAGTGGAAAAGTCTTTAATACTACCTAACACATCTGTGGGTGGGAAGGCTGAGACATTATGTGTGCACAAAATCAAGAGATTGTGAGGCTCCCAGAGCAGCTATAAATCAGGCCACTCTGGAGGGTTAACTGGTGCGCCTGCAGCCATTACCTCACTCCAGTTTCTCCACTGAAAACCGTGACTCACGGTGTAGGGCGCAGTTGCAGGAGTGAGGGCTGCTGTTCTTTTCCAGGATCAGGCAGGCAGACCATTTACCTTGGAAATACAGAAAACTGGCTCGCTGCGTTCTCCCATAGATAGGAGAACCTGGTTTTGTTTGGAATTCATCAAATGTCCTATTTTTCAAACATTCAGGGATTCGTGAAACCCAGTGTGCCTTTTGTCAAGCACTTTCCCCCCATAACCTTAAAACACCTGTGTATTTGTAAGGGACATTTAATGCATATGCTTACTTACCCTTAAATCATCAAAATACTGTTATGCAAGATCTGTTTGATGTCTAAGAAACTTTATGAGCATTATTTGGAAGTTTAAAAACCTTGCTTTCAGCATAAAAAACAGGAAGCTGTGTTTTTCCAAAAACACATTGCCTTTAACACAAAAAGATGTGAGGGCCCTTCCAGAATCCTAATTTTGCAGGGCTTAAGGGGTTCAGAGCCAGCACAGTCCAGGCTCACATCCCTGTCTCTTCAGTGAATCAAAGCGTAGCTGAAAGTCCCAGGCTTGGCAGACTCTGTGACCCTTCAGTACCCAATGGTGACAAAGCTTAATCTGTCTGGAGACTCCCAAGCATATTTTACAACCAATACCCCAGATGCATGTTCCACGTGTAATCGTGCAAAATGCCTGGCTGTGGCCTGATTATCTTCTTAGGCAGATAAGACATAAATCCTAGGGTGTTAGAGACAACTTTTAAAGTTTGAAAGTGCCTGGCAAAGAAAAACCACCATAAATGCAGCTCAAAGATGTAGTTCTATGGGATGGATTTTCAGTGATCTGATTGATCTCAGGGCAGGGAATGAGGCAGGAAACGTAGGATGTCCTGTTATCTCTTAAGGCTCTGCCCCAAATTGGCCCTGAAAACTGAGAGCCACCACTTTGGTCTCTGAGTTCTGGTTCACTTACAGGTGAAATGGTGAAGTGGCTGGGGTGGGTGAGTTTCAAAGTAATGCTGATACACACACACACACACACACACACACACAATGTATATAAACACAATTAGTGAGCAATAGAGAAAGTATGCAGTACACCTAACAGAAGAAACTTAGTGAATAGTTGTTGAATGACGAGTGACTGCATGTTGCTGAGAATAGGTAACAGGAAATCTGAATCCACAAGCGTCAACTCTCAGATTAGGCTCCTGTTCCACCGTGGGGACATAGAAGTTTGGGGGTAACAGGAGAAAGGAAGATGGCCATTGGGCAGGTAGCAGTGACCTAAGCAAGTGGTGAGAAGCAGAGACGTAAGGAAACCCATGTTCCCCAGGCCACCTGGCCTGCCTCCCCATTGTCCTTTCTCCTCTGCGACCTTGGAGCCCAGCCTAAAATGAGCAGAGCCATGCCTGGGGAATGAGTCCTCCAGAAATGATATTCAGCTTCCGAGTTAACCACTCAGCAGATAGCACTGAAGGCCTGCCACCTGTCAAGCATGGCACAGCTGTCTCAGAGCCACAGTGGTGGCTAAGATACAGTCCCCACCCTCAGAGAGTTCACAGTCTGGCACAGGCGAGTGGCCAGCTTCCTTTTTGCCCGCCCGATATTCAAGGGAGTGTGAATGGAAATGACAGGACAGAAGGAGAGTTAAGCAAGAGATGGAATCAGCAGCACTGAGCCCTGAGCAGACGTGAGGGGCAAAGGACAAGGCAGCATTAAGGAAACTGTTGAAGGTTCAAGTCTCGGGGTCTCAGGGGATGGTGACGATATTAGCAAAAATAGAGCTTACGGAGGAGAAAAGCAGTTGAGAGGGAAGATGCCAGGGCCAGTTTGGAACCTACCTGCTAAATCTGGTGAGACATCTCTGTAAAATGGCACTAAGGGAGGCCTTTATTCATCTGGGGAAAAAAAAATGGCTGCCTAGAAAGTTCATACACACACAGCAAAAAGGAGAGAAAAATGAGGTGAGAGAGCATGAAAGCCCTTGTTGAAGGGGCTTCATTCTGGCCTGACATGAGGTCAGCAGAAACAGTGGGCTGCCTTGGCCTGAGCACGCCTAGATCAGAACTAGCACACCACTGTGTCTCACTTTTGATCACTCTAAGTGTTCTCAAAGTGAGAGAAACGAGTAATCTCACAGCCCCCAAAACTAGATCAGACGTGTGTGCTTCAGTGGGTAGCGGTGGCTCTACATATGGAAAATTGTATTCAGAAATGCCTGACTCCAGCACTTAAATTCCATGGCACACGTGGAAGGAATTGAGGAGATAGCCAGACTTAAATATTCCATCCACACAGTGTGGCGTCCTGACGCATTTTGGAAACAGAAGAGCACCATGGGGGGAAAACCTCTGCACAGTTAAATATGGACATCTTGAACAGGGGCTAAATTCTTTATGAGATTTCTGTGTCACTGAACACTTGGCCAGTTTCATCCTATGAAGAGAAATCATAGACTATCTCCTCTGGCTATCTAGACTGCTTTGGAAAATTTATTGTTTTGAAGAGCTAAACGTTACAGAGAGAAAAGGGTTTACCCCTTTAAGTGCCAAAACTTAACTTCAGTGATTTTGAATGAAATCTTTTCCAAAGGCATATACCTTTCCTTTACTTCTTAAATACAAACTTAATTTCACTTGAGGAATGCCAATTACAAACTATGTCGCAATAAGAGAAATACTAGACAATAAGTTCATTGAGAAGTGAATGCTGCAAAAACTACTAGTGAAATCCAAATGAGGTCTGTAGTCCATTTAGTGGCAATGTACTGGCATTAGTTTCTTCCCTTTGATCACGGACTAATGTAAAATGATATCATTGGGGGAAGCTGGGAGAAGCGTACATAGGAACTATTTTTGCAGCTTCTTGTGAGTCTAAAATCATTCAAAATAAGGTTTTTTTAAAGTACCCTGAGATCAGGGACTCTTGCTTCAGTTATCAAGTGGACGAATAGAAGGAAGAAAGGAAGGAAAGAAGGAAGGAAGGGAGGGAGGAGAGACAGGCAGGCTTGGGACCTTTAGAGATCTAAAAACCTATATGGGAAAGAGTGTGGAGTATCAAAAATGTGGGAGCTTTAAATGCAGGCAGGCTCTGAGGTACACCCCCTTCCTAGCTTGGTGACAAATGTCTTATAAGCTCAGTGAACCTCCACATTTACCTTTGTAATATAGGGATAAAATACACACTACAGAGGATTGCTGTGAGGATTAAATAGAACAATATGCCCAGTACACCCAATAGAGTATCCATCACCCATTGGGTAGTCAATAAATGGCCCTATTCTAAATGTCCCTGAATAGTGTGTGGTTGTAATTCTTATGTCTTAATTCTGTAGTTCTAGTTTCTAATCATCAGAATTCAGCTCTCACACAGTGATGCTCTGCACCTGCTGCCCTGTTCAGTTGGCTGCTCCTCATCTGCTGTGAGCTTGGTAGGATTCTACATGCAGTGTTAAATCTACATGCAATATTAAGTTGTCTGTGAATAAAATATTTGTGTTTCAGCCCACAGACACTAACTTTAGCTGCTCAGAGAGACCTTCTTCTTTTGACGTACTATTTTTCGGCTGAGTTCTCCATGGATAAGTTTCTTGTTGAGTTCCAGTTAGATGAGACAATGACATTAATAAAAATAACAATAGGGGCTTCCCTGGTGGCGCAGTGGTTGAGAGTCTGCCTGCCGATGCAGGGGACACAGGTTCGTGCCCCGGTCTGGGAAGATCCCACATGCCATGGAGCGGCTGGGCCCGTGAGCCATGGCCGCTGAGCCTGCGTGTCCGGAGCCTGTGCTCTGCAATGGGAGAGGCCACAGCAGTGAGAGGCCCGCGTACCACACACACACACAAAAATAATAATAACAATAGCCATCATTTATCGATCATTACAATGCTAACTGTATTGTGTTCAACATACATTATCTCATTTAATTCTCATAGCCCCTCTACTGTTTTCATCTCTACCCTGTAGATTAAGAATTTCATCCCTCGCCCAAGGTCCCAGAGCTAATTATCTGCAGACCCGGCTCCTATCACAGAGGATTCCAAAACAGTGTCCTCTTCCTTCATTGCGATTGAAAATACTTTTAAATGGCCCCCGTCCTTAGAGTGGGAGCTAGGTCCCTTTTTTTTTTTTTGCGGTACGTGGGCCTGTCACTGTTGTGGCCTCTCCCATTGCAGAGCACAGGCTCCGGACACGCAGGCTCAGCGGCCATGGCTCACGGGCCCAGCCGCTCCGCGGCATGTGGGATCTTCCCGGACCGGGGCACGAGCCCGTGTCCCCTGCATCGGCAGGCGGACTCTCAATCACTGCGCCACCAGGGAAGCCCTAGGTCCCTTTGATGAAGGAGGTAAAGAGGGGGTGAGAAGAAGAGGAAAGGAGGAAAAGAAAGTCGTAGTCAAGCGTCCAGTTCTTTTAAAATCTCAAGAAGACAACAGTCCTGGAAACAGCATAATTTTATACTGTAGCTCCTTAATAAATGTTTGTTGAGTGTTTCAGAAAAAAACAGGGTTTCCCCAAGCTGCCTAAAGAAAGAAAACTGTCGTATAGAAGGTTTCTCCCTTCTGTATCCTGAGACCCTTCATCCCCTGTACTGATTACCTCCTCATGCACGGCCGAGCCAGTCAGGAAACGCCTTCTGTCACAGAACCTGAAGCCCTAGGATTTGAATTACGGAAATTCCCTGTACAGGCAATCTCTTAGGAATTGTCTACTTTGCATTTTGAAGAATTCCTGTGTTTGGTGACCAGACCTCTGAGGAAATGCTAATGATCTCGCCAGAGGGTCCGGTCTGTAGGTGTTCATTGTTCACGTGCTTAGACTCAAAAGGGGAGCCCTGCGGATAGACACAAAAGAAGGAAAAGAGGGCAGAGCTGAGGTGGAGGGAGAAAGTGCCTCTTCTATAAGGGAGCAGAGGCCAGAATCCAGCAAGGTTGCAGACCTAACCAGCTGTAAAGTCAGAGGAGTCTTTAAACAGAAAAGGTTCCTGGGCCTTGGCATATATTTCGCAACAGGTTGTGCTGTGAGGGATGTTTGGGACAGCTGTAAACAGGAACTGCTGTGTCCTTATTAGGAATAATCACCTCTCCAGGCAGAGAAGCGGCTGTTGAGACTGTGCTCGCAACCTCCTTCCTCCCTCCTGGCCCCAGCCTGTCCTCCCCGTTGCTGCTGTAGGAACCCAGTGACGCTGTACTCTATGGTTGCTTCTGGAGACTGCTGCTCAGCAGGACCCTAGAAAAGAAAAAACCAGGGATTCCATCTGGCGGAGTCTACCTTGATCCCAGCTGCTCACAAGAGCTGTTTATTCCCACCAACACTGAGCCTAGTGTAGCCGTCCTCCCTACTGGGTGGCCTTAAGAGCTGTCCAACAGGCCTGGCAAATTTTGTCAAAGCCAGACACTGGGCAGGACTTCAGGGGTGGGTCTGGGTGCTCAGCAGCCTGGATTTGGAGAGGTCAGCACTCAACAGAAGGTAGGGGCTACGGTAAGAGTGGGTTGGTGCTTCATCTTCCCTGTTGGGAAGAGCCGATTCATCCTCAGGCCTCAATGCCAGAGGTCATTGCCTAGGGGTCACTCTGAGCCAGTATCACCAGTTTTTATCACAGAGGTGATTAAAAGTGTAGGCTGTGTCAACAAACAGTATAGGTCAAAATTCCGGCTCTGCCTTTCTCTGGATGCATTTTTCTGAGGATGAGAGTAAGACTTGGCAAATAGCTGAATTAAGGGGAAACAGAGAGTCTTTTAGAAGTCTAGGTATAGGCCAAACTGCCCTGGAGGAGCTGAAAGTTATTTATAAAAATTTGGAATTAGGTAGGTAAGCAAATTTGAAGATGAATATAAAGTCAGTTTTCCACATTTTGAGTTTCAAGAGCTAATGAAATAATCAAATGAAGATGCTAGTAAGCAGGTAGAAAAACAGGAATGGAGTTTAGGAGACAGGTTAGAACTAGATTTTCTTCATCATTGGTCCATGCATGACCCTATCTTATTTTATTTAACTTTTAATAATATGATGAACACTATGAAACTATAGCCCAACACAAGAACCAACCATTACCAGTAACCCACACCTACCCAATTGGTCATCCGTATCCCATCCCTCCACCTCACCTCAGAGGAAACCATTATCCTGACTTCTGTGTCTATAATTCCTTTCCTTTGTTTTCTGTTTTATTACACATATCTAAAAAAGTAAATCTAAAAAAGTAAATAGACTGATTTTTCTTGTTTTACAACTTTATAAACAGGTTATACTATAATGTCTGTTGGAACTTACTTTGGTCACTCAACATTATGTCACTGAGATTCATACCTGTTATGTGAAGCTGAATACCATTAGTTTTCACTACTATATAATATTCCATTGGGTGAAAAATACACTACTTATCTGTTGTCATTAAGTGTATGAGATGTTTCCAGTTTCTTTGGGTGAAAAATACACTACTTATCTGTTGTCATTAAGTGTATGAGTTGTTTCCAGTTTCTTGGCTACTCTGAGCAGTGAGCTATGAACAATTTTTTTTTTTTTTTTTTTTGCGGTATGCGGGCCTCTCACTGCTGTGGCCTCTCCCGTCGTGGAGCACAGGCTCTGGACGCGCAGGCTCAGTGGCCATGGCTCACGGGCCCAGCCGCTCCATGGCATGTGGGATCTTCCCGGACCAGGGCACGAACCCATGTCCCCTGCATCGGCAGGTGGACTCTCAACCACTGTGCCACCAGGGAAGCCCTATGAACAATTTTTCACATGTCTCCTGGTGCATCTGTGTAAGAGTTACTCTTGGGCTTAAACCCAAGTGTAAGTGGGATTGCTGGGTCATACAGCATACAAATGTTCAGTTCTTCAAGATAATACCAAATTGGTTTTCAAAGTAGTTGTGCCACTGAGACAAAGATTTGAGAGATATTACCAGGGAGGTGACTATTAAAGCCGTGGAAGCAGATGAGTTTGTCCTAGGAGACCATGTAAAGCAGGAAACAAAAGGGGGGATTGAGGTCTGATTCTTAGAAACATGTATGTTCAAGTATGTACAGGAGGAAGCAGAGCCAGAAGAGAAAACAAATGGGTGGTCAGAGAGGAGGGAGCACAACCAGGAGAGGTAGAGTCAAGCATGCCAGAGGACAGGGGTGACCAACATCAGAGGATGCTGCAGAGATGATTTGAGAAGGATGAAGGTTGAGAAAAGGTCAGTGACCTTTAAGAAAGCTATTTTTGGCTTTGTGGACTGCTGAGTGTAGAAGCCATATTTCAAGGGATTTATGGGTGAGCGCTGGAGGTGGGGTGGTGGAGAGAAAGATTGTAATTATAAATACCATCGGGATAAGTTTGACAGTGAGTTGAGGAGTAGATCTCCTCCAGAAAGCTGGAGGAGATATCCCAGCTGGGATGTGATTTTTAATTTGTTTTTAAGGATGGGGAAGACTTGATGTGCTTGTAGGTTCAGAAATAGAAGCCAGTGGGAAGGAAATGTTTGAAGTAAGAGAGGTTCATTGTAGAGGAAGGTCTTCTAAGGAATGGGAGAGGATAGAATCCGATGCACAAGCTTGTTCTTGGCAACTCTATTTCTCTGAAACAGAGAAGATAAAACAACTTTAAAAGGCATAAAAAATTATCATTGCCATCACAGCAACTAACATTTA
This sequence comes from Mesoplodon bidens, assembly GCF_964165515.1. Taxonomy (NCBI): domain Eukaryota; kingdom Metazoa; phylum Chordata; class Mammalia; order Artiodactyla; family Ziphiidae; genus Mesoplodon; species Mesoplodon bidens. The sequence continues at coordinate 60,132,356 of NC_138161.1, forward strand.
TAGAGTACACTGTGCAAAAGATCCTGTACTAAGCACTTCACATATTATCTCATTTAATCATCTGAACAGACCTATGGCATGGGTACTTTTTATAATATCTATTATAATTTCCATTTTTACAGAAGAGGAAACTGAGGCTTAGAGACATGACTAGATCAGGCTAGTTGTCTGAGGCCATGTGCTCTCAAGCATTATGTGTAAGCTGAGAATTTGGAAGTAGAACAAGATTGCGCAGGATGGCAAAAGCTTAGGCCTGAGACAATCAGAGATGTGAGAGGAATAAAAAAGGCTTGGATTAGGCATCCTTATGTGATAAGGATTCAGGGGAAGAGGAGAGAGGGAAGTGAACATTTTGAGCTTTTACTATGTTTCGGGCTAAGTGCTAGGCCCTTTGCATACATTGACTTATTTCAATGGGAACAAATTAAAAAGATAACTAAGAAGTAGCAAGGGCTCCTTGGCAATTGGAAAGCATCCAGTGTAATGGAACTAAGCAGTCTGGGCTTTCTGTAGGTTGCACAAATGACAAGCAGGGATCTGAAGAAGACAGTGCAGTTGAGCAAGGGTTGGAGATACGTAAATGGAAGCCTAGAGGTAAGGGGGTGGATGAGGCCAGAGAGGCCACTTATTTGCTGACCATGGCCTCTCACAGGGGGAAAAAGGCAAATAAGGTCATGAATCAGATGAACTGAGCTGGGGAATATCAAGGGACTAAAGTTCACAGAGGGGATACGGAGGCAGTCCAGCATTGACATGGGTGGGAGAGAGGTGGGAAGGTGAGAGGCTCAAGGACCTTCGTGGTTTGAGATCTCAGAAGTTGAGCAGCTGAGCACTGAGAGGTCTGCAGTGTGGTCACTCAGGAGGGTGCTGAAGAGAAGAAGATACAGATGAAGGCCGCTGGGACTGAGAAACCAGAAGGCTGGGCTACATATAGCACTTTTTAGTTTATGCTGTTTTATAATCTTCATAACCTCCTGGGGGGTAGTTCTTTTTGTGCATTAAAAAAATTCAAAAATTAAAAAAAAAATGTCTGTTACTAGAGACAGTACATAGATGACCAAACTTGGGCTCCCCCAATTTGGAAAAAGCAGTCCTGGGATGTGAACCAAGTCGTCTTCTCCAAGTTCCCCTTTTCCTCTTTAGTGCCTGCAACTCCCACTCACCATTCAAGAGTCAGTTCAAATGTGATCTCCAAGAAGTTTTCATCTCTCTTAACACTGAGTCAGGGGCCCTTCTTCTGGGATTTCGTGACTCTCTCACCTTGTATCCCAATTGCTCACTTATTTGTCTCTCACTAGGCTAGAGGAAAGTGACTGTGTCTTTATTTCCAGTGCCTGGCATCATTTCTGGCCCAGAATGGGCTCAGTAAAAGTTTGTGGAATTAATTAATATATTTGAAAACAATAGACTGGGCCCAGAGACATACCAAGCCAAGAGACTCTTTCCAATATTTGGACTTACAGTCCCCTTAAGTTTGGTTTGAGAAAAATGGTTCTCTATTAAAATAAGGTCAGGCTTCCTGGCTGGCACAGTGGTTAAGAATCCGCCTGCTAGTGCAGGAGACATGGGTTTGAGCCCTGGTCCGGGAAGATCCGACATGCCATGGAGCAACTAAGCCCATGTGCCACAACTACTGAGCCTGCTCTCTAGAGGCCGCGAGCCACAACTACTGAGCCCACGTGCCACAACTACTGAAGCCCATGTGCCTAGAGCCCATGCTCCGCAGCAAGAGAAGCCACTGCAATGAGAAGCCCGCGCACTGCAACGAAGCGTAGCCCCCGCTCGCCGCAACTAGAGAAAAGCCTGCGCGCAGCAATGAAGACCCAATGCAGCTAAGAATAGATAAATAAATACATTTATTTAAAAAAAAATAAGGTCAGTGTAATGGGGCTGGTAGAAGGGCAGCCAAGATAAGCTGGGTTTGGGAGCCTGGGAAGGGGTGGGCTTATCTGGACAGGAATGAGTTCCGAAGGGAGGAGGAGAGACAACTAAAGCAGTACTGAGTATACATTTGTCAAATTGCTTAAGTTATTAATCAAAAGCCCAAGTTTCCTAAGAAGCCACCAGATAAAACCTTAGTGTATCCTGCCTCCATCACCCCACCCCAACCCCAGAAGAAAGTAGAAGCCACCCACCACAGCTGTGCTTCATTCTTCATTCTTCACACCCACCTTCCCTCTCTCCCCACCACCCCCGCCTCCCCCGAACCTCCCAAGCCCCTCAGATGCCTTCAGTTTACACACACAGACCACGTCGCTCCATCCCCAGATGCACACCACGCTTGCTCTCTCCTGGGCTGCTTCTCCTCCCCGGTTTCCCAGCCTGGGAGCGGAGACAGCCTGTTTTCAGTTAAGCCTTTGGTCACACACAGATGCCTTTTCCATTACTCTTGTTTTTCCTCTTGGAGTGTAACATTTCCAATTAATTCTCCACAGGGGAGGAGGCCCTGTGTTAACCACCTCCACGTGGGCGTGGGGGGCAGGGTCCCTGGAGGCCTGCCCTGGACTGCCAACAGCTGACCCCTGGGCAGCCTGCAACAGGAGCTTTCTTCCCTTTGGTGGAGGGAAAGTGACCCTGTGGACACAGTTTGGGGGCATATCGCAGGTTTGCCCACCTCTGTAGCTAAGGCCTATAAAGGGGACCCTCTTCTAAGCTCCTTTCCTGACCCTCTGACAGCCTGAAAACACTAAATGAATCTTGTCTGCAAGAGGACATGGAGTTTGTCTTGCTCTGTTTTAAAACCTAGGGGAAGAGTTAGAAAATAAGGACCACAACAGACCCATGAAAATCAAGAGGATCTCCTTGTGGAGCTCCACTTTTGTCCATACCTCTATAGTGTATAATTTCCCCCAGAAATTACAGCAGGGTGTAAGTGAAAAGGTTAGGAGTCCCTTCTGTCCTCTAAGGAGAGTTTATATCCCTGCCCTTGTGATATAAGAAAATATACCAAGTTGCTTTGAACTCTGGATGCTGAGCAGTCGACTCTGCTCAATCACTAGTCCCCACGGATTAGCCTCACAGAGAGGAAATTCAAATTGGAGCTTCAAGAAAATGAAAGACTGGCATTTCATGGATCCTAAAGTTTGGGCAGAATTGTCAAAACTGCAAGTTCTTAATCTGTGAATGTCAGGTGTCGGCTGTGATGAGTCCTTCGTGTGGTTTTTTGAACTCCAATAGGCCAGCTGGGAGCTTGGCAGCCACTGCGAAGTTTGCCAAGGTAGTTATCGCCATGATCTTGTGTTGCACAGGGCTGCTGTGGACAAACTCCATCTGTGCGGAGAGCCCGGACTCCATCTCTTTGCCCATTTGGAGCTCCACCCAGGAATCCTTGATACTGGGTTTCACGGGCTGGAGGTACATCTGATTGATTCTGGGTTTGGGAAAAGGGATTGAAGCAGTACCCCTTCTGCAGCAGGAGGAATAAAAGCCATGGGAACTGGGTTGTGGGAAACAGCAGGAGGAGGCAAGGAATTGAGTCTGAAGGGAAGAACTGGAGATTCCTGTCAGATTTGAGGCCCAGAGAGCTCTGACAAGCAAAGGACACATGCTGTTTATAATCTTACATTGAGTAGGCTTGATTACACCTTGAAAGCTTTGTGGCCTCTCTCCCAGACACCTGGGTCCAATTATCCAGGGCCCCATCTACCTAGAAGAAAAACTGCATCTGACTCTCCCAGGCTGACTTCACTCTCACCAGACTCTCAATCCTCTTTCTGACATGAATTGAAAGGAATGCAGGTGGTGGAGAGGACCATGGCTGTTGACATACACCCTCCAGAATTTTGTCACTGTTTCATGTGTTACAACTACCTTAAGTTTGATCATCAGCAACTTAATTCCTCTGCACGGGTTGTCTTGGTAACAGTGTCTCCACACTGAAATGCTTTTTTTCCCCAACTTTATTGAGGTGCAATTGACGTATAACAATGTTTAAGGTGCACCATGTGATGGTTTGATATTCGTATATATGTGAAATGACTACCACAGTCAGGTTAGTTAACACATTCATCACCTCACACAGGTACACTTTTTGTGTGTGGCAAGATCTTTTAAGATCTACTTCCTTAGCAACTTTCAAATATACTACAATACAGTATTATTAACTATAGTCACCATGCTATGTATATTAGATCCCCAGAACTTATTCTACTTATAACTGGAAGTTTCTACCCTTTGACCATTGTTACGGTGCTCCCCACCCCACCCAGCAACCACCAAACTATTCTGTTTCTATGAATTTAGTTTTTTAGATTCTACATATAAGTGAGATCATACAGTATTTGTCTTTCTCTGACTTATTTCATTTTAGCATAATGCTTCAAGTTTCATTCAAATGGCAGGATTTCCTTCTTTTTTATGGCTGAATAATATTATGTCATGTATATAAAACAGAATATTACATATGTATATATATGTATCACATTTTCTTTATTCATTCTTCTATCAGTGGACATGGGTTATTTCCATGTCTTGGCTATTGTAAATAATGCTGCTATGAACATGGGGGTGCAGATATATCTTTGAGATAGTAATTTCATTTCCTTTGGTTATATACTCAGGAGTGGGATTGCTGGATCATATGGTAATTCTATTTTTAATTTTTTGAGGAACCTCCATACTGTTCTCCATAGTGTCTGCACCAATTTACATTCCCACCAGCAGTGCAAGAGGGTTCCCTTTTCTCCACACCCTCCCCAGCATTTAACTCTTGTCTTTTTGATGAGGGCCATTCTGACAGGTGGGGTGATAGCTCACTGTAGTTTTGATTTGCATGTCCCTGATGATTGGTGATGCTGAGGACCTTTTCATGTATCTGTTGGCCGTTTGTATATCTTTTTTTGGAAAAATGTCTGTTCAGGTCCTTTGCCCATTTTTAAATAAGATTATTTGGGTTTTTTTTTGCTATTGTGTTGTATGAGTTCCTTATATATTTTGGATCTTAACCCCTCATCAGACATATCATTTGCAAATATTTCCTCCCATTCTGTAGGTTGCCTTTTCATTTTGTTGATAGTTTTCTTTCCTGTGTGGAAGCATTTTAGTTCGATGTAGTCCCACTTGTTCATTTTTGCTTTTGTTGCTTGTGCTTTTGGTGTCATATCCAAAAAATAATTGCCAAAATCGATGTCAGGGAACTTTTCCATATGTTTCCTTACAGGAGTTTTATGGTTTCAGGTCTTACATTTAAGTCTTTTATCCATTTGTTGGTAATTTTTGTGAGTGGTGTAAAATAAGGGACCAGTTTGATGCTTTTGCATATCGATTATTTAAAGGATATATCAGGTGACTTAAAATTATTAGGAAATGGAAAAATGGGTTGGGCAATATTCAGTGTATATTCAATGCACTCAGATCACAGGAATGGGTGCTTTGGGAAGAAAATAGAAAAAATATAGTCTCAGATGTCTAGGAGCAACCCTTCTAAATGGGTAGGCAGAATTCATCCATGTGGAATGGATAATTAGATACTTAAACATGGAGACTAATGACGGAGGGGAGCTAGATCTCCTTTTAATAGGGTAGTTAGGGAAAGCTTCTCTGAAATGATACATTTAAGCAAAGACCTAAAGAATGAAAAAAAACAGCCTTATAAAGAACAGGTGGAAAAATGTTCCGGGGGAAGAATCAGAATATGCAAAGTCCCTGAGGCTGGAAAGAGTTTGTTCAAGGAAATGAACAGAGGCCACTATGACTAAAGCTAATTTTTAAAAAACATAATGAGATAATATTAAATATATAATTTTATATACTGTGTTTTCATGTAATATAAAAATGCATTTCCTATGTTATTACTTTTTTTCAAAAATATGGTTCTAATGACTTACAACATTCCATTCAATAAATGTAATATAATTTGCATCACCATACCTTTCAAAAAATACTCTTTCTAACTTTTTGCTTTTACAAGTAGTGGGAGCACAGCTTTATACATAAATATATAAATGTACATATATACATAAATATTTGTCTGAATTAATTTTTCATCAGGAAAAATTGCCAGAAGTGGAACAACTTAGGTAAATAAACATTTTCAAACCAAGTTGCTCTCCAGAAAGTTGGTCTATATTACTCTTTCACCAGCAGTATATGGAGTCCATTCTAGAGTTAGTAATAATTTGAGCAGGATTGTAAATGTAAACTATTAAATAGAAACCCTTAATGTGGGAAACAATTAACTTTAAATTATTGAGAAATGTTAGTATAGAAGTTGCTTTGTAATATGTAAACCCAAAATACACAGAAGAATCAGTATAAGAGGAAAGTATTATCTCAAATCAATATGTGGCTTTGGTGAAATTATTTATTTGGAAAAACATTAAATTATCTCCTTACCTCATACCATATACACTCCTGATGGATTAAGGAGGTAAACATTTAAAAAAAGGTAAACCATAAAATAACTTTAGGAAAATGTAGGTATATATATTTTTTTGTTTTGTTTTGTTTTGTTTTGTTTTTGTGGTACGCGGGCCTCTCACTGTTGTGGCCTCTCCTGTTGCAGAGCACAGGCTCTGGACGTGCAGGCTCAGCGGCCATGGCTCACGGGCCCAGCCGCACCACGGCATGTGGGATCTTCCCGGACCGGGGCACGAACCCGTGTCCCCTGCATCGGCAGGCAGACTCTCAACCACTGCGCCACCAGGGAAGCCCTGTAGGTATATATTTATCATATAATAGGGGAGGAGAAACAAAAATGAAAGTAAAAGTTTGATGGATCTAACTGCATATGGATTCAAAACTTCTATTTCAAAAGTCCTGTCAATATAAATCCATCCCCTGAGAATAAAATAGGTATACTTAATAGATTTCTTAATAGTGATAGCTAACATGCACTGAGTACTTGCCAGGCACTTGCTAAGTACTTTTTTTTTTTTAAACATCTTTATTAGAGTATAATTGCTTTACAATGGTGTGTTAGTTTCTGCTTTATAACAAAGTGAATCATCTATACGTATACATATATCCCCATATCTCCTCCCTCTTGCATCTCCCTCCCACCCTCCCTATCCCACCCCTCTAGGTGGTCACAAAGCACCGAGCTAATACTTAATCTGCTTTTTATTACTTACTCCTTGTGAGGTGGATACTATTATGTACCATGAACCCCTGGCTCCGAGGTGCTGGGGTCACCAGCAGTCAATAGTAAGCTGAGCTGAACAGGGGTGGTCTTGGTCAAGCACCTGTCAACTTGCCCAGGACACTTACTGGCCCGGAGACTCTGCTCATCTGCCCCTCACCCTCCCTTGGTAGTTGTCACCTGCCCGTCAATGACAGCAGAATAGCACATTGTGATCTCACTCATTTCGAGGCCAAAGACTGCTGTTTTGTGGACACTGGTCACCTCTGACTTTCTTCTCTACTGTCTAAGCCAACCCAGAAGAAGTCACCATAGAAATAGAAAATATTATTAGAGCTTGTATCACAGATCCAGGGATCTTCTCCACTGAGCTGAGACAGAAAATTAATATGTTTATCAAGAAAGATTACACTTGTCTGCAAAGAGTCTTTTTTAGGCTGTAAGGATAAATAGACAGAGTCGCCAGCTGCCCTCAGGGCTGGTCCCTGGGCAGGGTGTCTGCACAGGGCTGGTAGTATGTGCTCTCTCCATCTCAGCAGAAAACAGGCTGCAGACTTTATCCAACCTCCAGTCCCGCCCCAGACAGGCCCCAGCTCTCAGCCACATCTTCCTCTGTGTATTTTTATTATAAGAAGATATTCAAGGATGATTAAGGGATTAGAAAGAAATGATTTGTCAGAAAAGATTTAAGAGGCTAAATATGTATGATATAGCTAAACAATGACTAACACTGGCCCCCTCAGCTCTTTGGAAACTCTGCTGGGCCAAGGCCTTGTTTAGGCTGGCTTGTGCGCCAAGGATCAGAAGATGGCTCACCCTCAGGTGCCCTTCATCCATCAGTTACCTCTTCCCCATTTACTTATGGCAAGAGCACAGACCCAGACTTGCGTTCAAATCCTATGCTGTGTGGTCTTCAGCAAAATCCTTAACCTAAGAGTTAATCCTAAATCTCAGTGTCATTACCTGTAAAACGAGGACTAAACTAACACAGTGGTGCCAGGACTGGTCTAAGGATAGGGGCAATAAATAGGGTTCTGAGGCTGACTCCTTCAATCACCAGTGGGCCAAGAGGACACCACCATAAGTGATGTGTGTGGCACAGATGGTCACACAGTAGCCATCCTATCCCTGAAGGTTTCACAGGAGATAAAAATGTCTCCATGGAGGGTGATGCCACGGCAGGTGCAGTGAGTCAAGAATTTGAAAAACCACGTGGGAAACAGTGTCTACAAAGAGAGTGGAGCCTCTGGTTACCGATAAGATGTATTGACTCCCTGCAGAGGGCTAATGAGAAACAGGGCCATCAGTAAGCAGCTAAGAGCTAAATGTACAAGCCAGAAGGCTTCTTTGGAAGCTGACAAAGATGCAGCTAAGAGTAGAATGTGCAAAAAACAAATCTCATAGTTAAAGTTGAAGAGCTCCAGAGATATTTGAGTGCTCAGTAAGGCAGGTCTGCTATGCTAAAATCAGGGGCCTCGTTGGAAAATACTAGGACCCTGAATCAGCATGGGATCAATAGGACAGATGCCCCTGAAGATTTTGATTTTACAAGCACCACTTCCTTAAACTTTCAGAGTTTGCAGAGTTGGCTCCCTCCTTGTTAGTCAGAGGTAACATTTCGCCTGTGCTGGAAGATGCTGCAGAGTTCCCTTCCCCAGAGGCCACACCCCTTCAAGAGCTGCTCCCAGCTCCTCTTCTGGATGATAGGCTAATAACTGGGGTTAAATCCTAGTATAAGTTGGCTGGGGAAGTGCTGAGCTTGATAAAGAACGAACAAGACAAAGCAGATGGGCAGCGAACAAGGATGCTGCTCAGCATCTACAAAAAAATGTCAAGAATGAAGGAGCAGGAGACTGAGGGCAGTCGCCCTAATAAAAAGTCATGATCTCTGGCTCAGTTCCCAGACCTGAGCCTATTTTCATACCTGGAACCCACTGAGTCATGAGATGTGACATCGTAGCAAGGTTATACTGTGATCATTCCCCTCATCTTTCCCCAAAGGGATCTATTTACCCCAGTGACTATACATTGCAATGCGGGAGATAATCAAATATTTGGAGGACTGTTGGACACAGGGTCTCAGTAGACATTGATACCTAGAGACCCAAAGCATCATCATGCCCCCCACGCCGTTAGAATAGGAGACTATGGGAACCAAGGAATAATGGAGTCCTGACTAAAGTCTGGCTCACAGTGGACCCATTGAGTCTGTGGATACACCAAGGGGTCATTTCCCCAGTGTCCAAGTATATAATTGGAAATGATATGCTTGCAGTTGGAGTAACCACCTCATGGGTCCTTAGCCTGCTGAGTCGAGTTGCTATAGTGGAGAAAGCCCAGATGGAAACCTCTTAAACCTCCCCCAACATCCTCCAATGCTGGGCCAATATGGGAAATCAAAACCAATATCCTATCCTGGGGAGGGAGTGTGGCAGAGATTACTGCCAACTTCAAAGACCAAAGCACACAGAAGTGGTAGCCCCCATCATAGCTTCATATAATTTACCAGTCTGACCCCTGAAGAAACTGGATGGATCCTGAAGAATGACTGTAGACGACTGCAAGGACAACCAACTAGTAGCACTGACTGCAACTGCTGAGACAGACCTGGTATCAGTTTTAGAACAGATTAACGTGGCTGCAAGGACATGGCATGTGGCCGTTAATCTGGCGAATGCATTCTTTTCAATCCCAGTGAGAAAAGAGAACCAGAAACAGTCTGCATTCATGTGAAATGAACAGCAATATTTATTTACAATTTGCCTTAAAGCCATGTTAACTCCCCTGCATTTGTCGTAATATAACCCAAAGAGATCTAGACTACCAGGCCATCCCGAAGAATATATCACATCTTCCATGGACGACCACACTGATTAGGCAGGAAGAACAACAGGTGATTAGTTCACTGGAGGTCTTGTTAAAATTCATATGCTCCAGAAGACGGAAGATGAATCCTGTGAAGATTCAAGGACCTACCACTTCTGGGAAGTTTTTAGGGATCCCAAAGTAAAAGACAATTTTTTTTTTTAAATTAAGCACCCCCAGCGCAAAGGAGGAGGCTGGCCACCTGATAGGCCTCTCTGGATTCTAGAGGCAACACATTCCACTGTTTCAGTCTATATACTGGGGGACACAAAAAGGCTGCCTGCTCTGAGTGAGACACAGCAGAAAAGGGCTCCGTAGCAGGTCCAGGCTACAGTGTAAGCAGCCCTGCCTCTTGTGCCATGTGACCCAGAAGACTCGATAGTGTTGGTGGTGGGAAACCTTGCTATTATGACAGATGAGAAATTAGTTCACTATGTAACCCAACACTTCTTCTATTTTCAGTTTTTCTGTTTATTTCCATTATAGATTTAAATGACACTTTTATGCATAGTTCTGTCCCCTGCAGGCTATATTTCTTGACTTCCCACTTTGAAAATAAGGGTATTAGCATCCTTTTTCCATTTTTCCATATCCCAACTTCCATCCTCTTGTAACTTTTACGTTGTCAAGGTTGATAACATTTATATTCTGTTCTTCAAGTGTAATTAAGTTTCCATTTTTCGTCTGTAGATTGACCCTAAAAGTTCAAAATCAATAAACTATGTTAACATCATTATAGCTCTGTAATATTTATTCACTGCAATGCCAGGTGCCTCACAATGATTATATTTCCTTACTTCTTAGTGTTTGATTCTTCCTGGAGTTTCTAATTGCCTTTGTGAGGTATTTTCCCCCTCTTTTTTATTTGCCTTTGTTACAGCTGCATTTAACAGAACCCCTTCTTTTGATACCACCCACTTGTTTTTCTGGAAGATATTTCTTCTAGACCCTTCTGCCCTCCTGCTCTGCTTTTTAATCTGCTGCACAGCTGTTGTACTGGAACTACTGGAACTGCACTGATCTAGCTTGGATCTGTTTTTTTCTGGATACCATATATTTCTCCTCTCGCTGCCTCCCCTCCCTCCCTCACTCCCTTTTCCTCCCTTCTTCTCTCCCACTTTTCTCTCTTTCTGTATATCCTCAAATAAGATGTTTGGACAGGGTATAGAATAAGTTTAAGTAAGTTTTCTCCTAAAATGAAGACACTGTTCTCTACATTCAGTTGTTTCTGTTGAGAGATCTGATGCTGATCCTAGTCTCATTCTCCATTCTTTTTTGTTCAGTTTTTGTTTCTTGGAAGTTTTTGGATCTTCTGTTTCACCTTGATGCTCTAAAATTTCACAACTAGGTGTCTAGGTGAGCATTTTTTTATTCACCATGCTGGGTACTCAGTGGGACCTTTAAATATGAGGATTCATGTCCTTCAGTTCTGTGAAATTCTCTTATTTATTTTATAATTTTATTTCCTTCATTTCCTCTGTTTCTTATTTTGATATTTCTATTAATCAGATATAAGAACAATTGGGGTAATATTTTCTGTCTCTTTTATCTTTATACATTTTTGTCTTTTAAATTTTATTTTCTAGGAAATTTTCTTTATATTTTACTTTCCAACTGAGAAGAGAAATTTACTATTGTTTTATTTTTCAGGTAGCCATAGTTTTAAGTGCTTTTAAATAGCATCCTGTTCTTGTTTTGCTTAGGCTATTACAAATTATTGTATTCTCAGAGAGATTTGAGAAATCATTCATAAAACAAGACTTGTAGGTCCTTTTTACAGTTCTGTTTTGATTCTCTGAATTTTCTCCTACTTCCAGTCTTTTCATATGAGTTTCTCTTCATGTTTTTCCTTCACGTTATAAGATCTTTGGTTCCTCATTCATATTTAAATATAAAGCAACAGGCAGATACAGTTTGAGCTTTGTGTACACAAGTGAAGCAGATCAAAAGGGAGTATTTACTCCAGGGGTGATGGAACAGTTGACAGTCCATTTGCTTTGAGACACCTAAAGGCCAGAGGTGCCAGCTTCCACAATAGTTCCCTTGGCTTTCCCCAGAGAGCTTGTTCTGTTTCTTTAGAGTAGACCCCCTCCTTTCTCCCATTTGGAGTTACATATCTGACTACCTGGCACTTTTGCAGGCAGTTGGTGGGGTGTGTTGAAAGTTGACTGTTAAATCTATCGAGTCTTGCCTTTTCTCCCTATATGTAGACCGCTTCCTCCTTGGCTGCAGCTGTCTCTGCATGTACATTGTCAGCCCTCTCTCCCCCGCACTGCTCCATCAGTCACTGCTCTTTCTTCTGCTTTTAGTCTTCCACCAATATGTTGAAGCCTCTTGTGCCCTTTTCCATCCTGGTTAAAGAGAACTGATAACTTTTTTATTATTCCTTTAGTATTATTGGATATATTTTGGGGAGTGAAACCATAAAGGTGTATGCTTAATCAACCACCTTGAAGCCGAGATTTCTATCTTAATATTATTACTTTCTAAAGCCTCAATTATGATTTTACTACTACCTACAACACACATCAATAGAAATTAATATCTCTCCCATTCACCTATTCTTTTATTTAACCTTTTTTTTTTTTTTTTTTTGCTGTACGCGGGCCTCTCACTGTTGTGGCCTCTCCCGTTGCGGAGCACAGGCTCCAGACGCGCAGGCTCAGTGGCCATGGCTCACGGGCCCAGCCACTCCGCGGCATGTGGGATCTTCCCAGACCGGGGCACGAACCCGTGTCCCCTGCATCGGCAGGCGGACTCTCAACCACTGCGCCACCAGGGAAGCCCTAACCATTTTTTTAATTGAAATATAGTTAATTTACAATGTTGTGTTAGTTTCAGGTGTACAGCAAAATGATTCAGTTATACATATATATGTGTGTGTACATATATATATATATTTTTTTTTTTTCAGATTCTTTTCCACTATAGGTTATTACAAGATACTGAATACAGTTCCCTGTGCTACAAAGTAGGTCCTTGTTGTTGATCTATTTTATATATAGTAGTGTGTATCTGTTAGTCCCAACCTCCTAATTTATCTCTCTCCCACCCGCTGCTATCTCCTGGGTAACCATAAGTTTGTTTACTATCTCTGTGAGTCTATTTCTGTTTTGTAAATAAGTTCATTTATATCATTTTTTTAGATTCCATATATAAGTAATATCATGTGATATTTGTCTTTCTCTGACTTACTTCACCTAGGATGATAATCTCTAGGTCCATCCATGTTGCTGCGAATGACATTACTTTATTCTTGTTTATAGCTGAGTAATATTCCATTGTGTGTATATAATATATATATATATATATATATATATATATATATATATATATGTACACCACATCGTCTTCATCCATTCATCTGTTGATGGACACTTAGGTTGTTTCCATGTCCTAGCTATTGTAAATAGTGCTGCTATGAACATTGGGGTGCATGTATCTTTTCAAATTAGAGATTTCTCCAGATATATGCCCAGGAGTGGGATTCCAGGGTCATATGGTAGCTCTGTTTTTAGTTTTTTAAGGAACTTCCGCAGTTCCATATGGAACTGTTTTCCATAGTGGCATTCCCACCAGCATTGTAGGAGGGTTCCTTTTTCTCCACACCCTCTCCAGCGTTTATTACTTGTAGACGTTTTTTTTTTTGCGGTATGTGGGCCTCGCGCTGTTGTGGCCTCTCCCGTTGCGGAGCACAGGCTCTGGACGCGCAGGCTCAATGGCCATGGCTCACGGGCCCAGCCGCTCTGCGGCATGTGGGATCTTCCCGGACCGGGGAACGAACCCGTGTCCCCTGCATCGGCAGGCGGGTTCTCAACCACTGCGCCACCAGGAAAGCCCACTTATAGACTTTTTAATGATGGCCATTCTGACTGGTGTGAGGTGATACCTCATTGTATTGATAGTTTTGATTTACGTCAGTGTTGAGCATCTTTTCATGTGCCTGTTGGCCATCTCACCTGTTCTTTCAATTCCGACTCCCACTATCCAGTCCTGACTCTCACTACATCGCACCTAGGTTATTACAATTAACTGACTAGTCTTCTAGCTTGAATCTCTACCTTCTTCCATAAACCATAACTCAAATCATGTCAGTTTCCTGCTCGAAAACCTGTAATACTCCCTACTGACTTTAAAAGAAAACCTAACTTTGCCTAGCGTTGAAAGGTCTCAATAATCTGTCCTCTGAGCAATTTTATCTCTGTCATTTATCAGATTACTTCTTCCTCCTAGAATGTCCCTACTTCCCATCTCTACAACTTGAAGTCTTCTTCCCCTCCCCCCTTTATTCACACCACAGCTAATGTGCTACCTCCTTCTGGAAGACATCATTGATTTGTTTACTCTCTCTCCATGCCTCTCCCTCAGTCCTCCAACTCTGAGGTCTCCCAGCCCACTGGCTGAGCCACTCTCAGAGCATCTGTCACCAAAGGCCTGTATGAGCTTCCGAGGGCAGAGACCTGTGTCATTCTTGTCTCTACGACCAAGCAGAATGGCTGGCACATAATAAGAATTCAGGGATTATTTGTTCAAGCAAAATGACTGAATTTGCTTTTCTCTTTTTTTAAGAAGTAGCCACCTTCTAAGATTGCCATGCAGACCCTCTGCCCCCTGCATTTAGAGCTTGGCAGATGATAGTATTTGAATATTATTTGGTGAATGATTGGATGTTATTACTACCTTGTTTTTCCTTAGGGAAACTTTAAAGCCCTGCAATTTATCACCTTAGTATCAACCAGGTAAATCTAATTTATGCTAAAATAATAATGGAAAAGGGCTAAAATTCAGGCTCTCGGGACATGGTGAGCATTTGAACTGAGGTTATTTAGAAACCCAGCCTTTATTATCTCAGAAGACCCCAACAGTCAGCCATTAGCCTGGCTGGGCCCCTGCCTACCTGGATAATGGAGCTGGAGAGACCAAGAATCAAGGGGAGAGAGGGAGAGCCAGAGACAGACAGTACCAGTGGGACAATGTTTAAATAACCAGGCTGCAGCCCTATGAAACAAGGACGGTGATCACTTTCCAAACAGCTAGTAGTGACTAACGTGGAGGTATTTAGGAAGGCAATGGGGCTAGGGAATTGAGTAAGTCCAAGGGGACAAAACAAAAATGGAAACATGAATAAATACTGGGAATTATTTCCATCTTTCTATTTCATCTACATGGAGTGTATCAATCATTTTTTTTGGTTAATTAGGTCAACCTGGGTAAAAGTTTGTGCTGTTTAGTAGACCAAATTCACTAGGTAATAAATCAAGTGCTGTTTCTTGTCCTACATACCCAGAAACTCTCTGAGCTGGGCAAATCCTTTTTAATTGGATGTACTTGGAGGGGAAATAGAAGCAGAATGCACTAGTATGTTTGTATGTTCATGCATACATGCGTGTGCATATATGCACACCCCCTAGATATTGGATCAGACATGCTTTAAAAGGGATCCTTTTTCCTATCATTCATCCTTCTCTTTACAAGCCAGAGCAGTTTACCCAGGCTTCTTTCCTAAGATGCCCTATGGCATTCCTTCAACAATCCAGGTCTATTTGAAAGTTTGTGGCCACTCACAATTTTAACCCAGGGGGCTTTTCAGGTAAAGAGCCAGAGAATTGGGCTGTTGGGGAAAAGTCTCTTGTGTAGGGTGCCAGGATGGGAAGGAGACTTTCTAGTTTCTCTGCTTTTCTCCCTTGGGTTTTCTAGGTATGATCCTGTTGTGGGCCCTGGGGACCTGGAGCCAGGAAAGGGGTTAACAAAGGTTCCCCATCAGTGTTTCTCAGGGATTCCTGACAGAGCCCATCAGAGCTGCCTTTTGTCACTGCTGCACGCTTTAGTGAGTCTGTCAGGGCTCTCAGACATCGTGTTCCTTGCTGGATTAATCCTGCCTGCATTCAAACTCAGGATGTGGGCCACAGGGAGGGAGAGGGCAGGGGGGAGGGAGGGAGGGGGAAGTGGGATAGGGAGAGGAGGGAAATAAGGTGGGAGAAGGAAAAGAAACTTTGAAAGTACCAAGTAAAAAACCTAGGAAGAAAAAAATTAATTTGCAAAATTAAGGGAAGAATATAGTTCGGACAAATTAAAGCTAAAAATCTGAAAAGAACAGGGGACCCAAAAAAAGGGGGTAGGCCCAAAGTCTCAGAATGTGAGGGACATTCAGTATGGGAGCAGAGAGACTCAAGCTCCAGGCTAGTTCTGTCAGAGGTGGTTTATTATTTTTTTTGTTTATTTATTTTTTATAAATTTATTTATTTATTTATTTGCTTTTGGCTGCGTTGGGTCTTTGTTGCTGTGCGGGGGCTACTCTTCGCTGTGGTGCACGGGCTTCTCATTGCGGTGGCTTCTCTTGTTGTGGAGCACAGGCTGTAGGTGCGCAGGCTTTGGTAGTTGTGGCATGTGGGCTCAGTAGTTGTGGCTCACGGGCTCTAGAGCGCAGGCTCAGTAGTTGTGGTGCACGGGCTTAGTTGACCGTGGCATGTGGGACCTTCCCAGACCAGGGCTCGAACCCCTGTCCCCTGCACTGGCAGGTGGATTCTTAACCACTGTGCCACCAGGGAAGCCTGTTTTATTTTGTTAGAAGATTATAAAGCAGACCGATCATTCACTGATTCACTCTCTTACTTGGAGCACATTAAGTAAGGGCCGATGACGCGTGGTCCCCATGCCAGCACACACTTGGAGAAGTTCTCATATACTCAGTTCTGCCATAGCTTACTTGAAGAACTACAGAAGGAGATTCAGTACACCGGAGCCTCAGTTTTACCGTCTGTAAGACTTATACCCAAATCAAACCTACTAGAAGAGCACTTTGGCATTCCCTCAGTGAAAGCAGTTTTCAAAAAGAAAAACACTGCTGGCTTGACACGTGATGAACTCCAGGTGTAAAAGTGCCTGTGCATCTTGCAGCTAGAAAGCCCCTCCTCATCTGGGCTGGCTGACACTCCAGTCTCTTCCAGTGCTGTGGTTATGGTCTCTCAGCTGAGAGACGAGGACAGACATATGAGATCTCTGTCACTCTGAGTGAGCATCTTGAGGGCAGAAACTAAGCCTAATTTATTTCTATTTCCTCTCTGCACATGAAACCTGATACTTAGTAAGTGCTCAGTTACTTTTGTTCATTGTTGGAGAGGGATCAGGAGAGGCATCAGAGAATCCGTGAATATGACCTAGGCCTTGTAGCATTAATGTACAGGCTGCATTTGGCATACAGAAGGTACTCAATAAAGGAAGCTTTCCTTAGTAAGTTTGTGGAGAGGAAAAGAAGAGTAAGGCAGAGGGGCTGAGAAATAAAATGCATGCCGAGTTCAAGGAACAGCACAAGTGTGGCTAGATAGGTGTCCCCCAACCTTTTGTGTTTGTAAAAATGGCTAGAGGAGCTAGTTTTGATCTGCGGAGTCCTGAGGTCTCTATACTCAGAATTTCGGATTCAGTAGCCCTGAGGGCCAGCGAGGATATCTGCATTTTAAGCAAACACTACCAGTTTGTTTTCTTACAGGTAGTCTGCCAACCACACTTGGAGAGCACAGGCCTGGGGATGTGGGAAGTGGGGGCAGTGGGAGTGGCTTGAGTGTGTGGAAAGATGAAGCTGGGGTTGGTTGAGAAGATCTTGTCTGGACTCTGTCCAGGAGGGGAGCCCTCCAGGGCTTCTAAGCAGGGGAGTGACAGGGCCTGATCTGTGATGGAAATCAACTGTTCTTACTAAAGCTCAGGGCATTTTCTCTTTGCTTCTGCTCCATTAGATATCATTGCTTCAAGGGCCCTGGACAAATAACGTTCCATTAAAGCTTCCAGGTTTTGTAGGACCCAGAGTTCCAGTTACCAGTGGAATGTGAAGTTCACAGGCTGTGTTCAGGCTTGCAAGAAGAGGATTAATTAGGTAAAAAGGCAGTTGCACACATAAGTGGGTGCCCACACCCCAGTCTGGCCTGGTGTTTTGGTGCACTCATTCAGGCATACAATACTCTTTTCAGTTCTAAGCGCCACCTCTTGAAACAAGTTAAAAAGCGAGTTCCAAGTGAGATGCCCAAGTGCTGTGTTTTACGCAGGCTAATGATCAACAGCCTTCTGTTTTTATGGTCCTGGCAACCACACTGGGCTCGCCCTGCTAAGGATACCATAGAAAAGAATCCCGTGTTTCACATCTGACTACATAGCTAAGTGCAGAAAATTATGTTTTAGGTTAAAAACAAAAGTGATGGGTTTACTGAAATTATTGGTTTCTAAAAATTTGTGCCTATGGGTTTTTTTTAACATTTAAAAAATGCCATATGTTTCACTGTGTTGGGACAGTGAAATTAAAATTAACATTAGTAAAGTACTTTACCCCTTGAAAAGTACTTTCACATGTTATATCTCTATTGATTCTTAAAATAGCCTTGTTAGATAGGTATTATCATTATCCCCATTTTACAGATGAGAAAACGAAGTGTGTCTTACTGATTTGTTTAAATCCATACAGCTGGAAATTGTGGCTCCAGAAGCCAATCTCAGGTCTTCTGATTCCAAGATCCATGATTTCACAGTTGCTGCAGAAACCCTGGCAATCAGTGGGAATGCAGATATGTCAGTTATCCCCCTCACACCTCAACACTCTCCTATAGCTCCGCTTCACAGCTAGTTGCCTCAACATTTTGTTCCTTTCAAATATCTTTGACAGAGAGGTGAGTGAGGTCATGAAAACTATGTCTAAGTTGATGGTCAACTAGATTGGAAACAAGATTGCTTTTGAGAATGAAACTGTAAAGTTAACTCTGGTAGACAAGTGATATCCCAAATCACCTTATAGGTGTTAATAGAATGGCTCCCAAACCTGTAAGATGTGTGACACATCTAAGAAATTATATGGCAAGCAGAAAGGAGAGTTGGTCATCATCCCAGAGACAAATGTGGCAAGACCCACTTGAGCTCAGCTTAGAGGAAGATGTGGCCCAGTGACTTGACCCATACAGGCCCAGTGGCATGGAACCCTTTGCTGTGATAATAGATGCTTCTTAAAATTTGGACCAAAAACCCTAACCCCCTTGTGTTGTTTCCATGCTCACTGAAGTAACTCTGAGATTTGACTTCCCTACTTAAGTGTCTGTGGGGTCTGAGAGATACAAGTCCCCAGGCTCTCCAGGTGAGCCCCAACCTGGGTCCTGGCTAAGCACTCACTTGCCCTTTTGAAGCATCCAGAGCAAGTCCTGGAGGTGCTGTCCATAGCTCCAGAATAGGCCTTAACATTTGTGAAGGCCAGCACTAGTCCATGGCTGCTTGAATGGGCCTCCAGTTTTTAAATGAGCGACTTAAAGTGAGAAACTGATTTTTCCATTATGCTTCAAAAAAAAAATTTCCCACCTCCCATCTCTGTTGAGACATTCTGAACTTGCTGCCATTCCTACAGTGCATTTTGTTCACTCTTAGAGAACTTCAGACATGCCTTTCTCCCTTTTCTCGCTTGTCTCCATCTTGCTTTGTAACTGCATGATCCCCACTCATTTTTTCAACTCTGTATTTAAGTAACTTTACAGAAAAGTTGCAAAGACAGTACAGTGAGTTCCCTTAGATCCTTCACCCAATTTCTCTCTTATTACCATCCTTAACAACCAACTTCAGTAATCAAAACTAAGCAACTAACATCATTACAATACTATTAACTAAACTATGGACTGTATAGATTTCATCAGTGTTTCCACTAATGTCCTTTGTCTGTTCCAGGAGTCAATCCAGGATCCCACATTGCATTCAGTTGTCATGGATCCTTGGTCTTCTTAATCTGCAACAGTTCCTTAGTCTTTTCTTGACCTTAACACTTTTGAGGAGTATTGGTCAGTTATTTTATAGACGGTCCCTCAATTTTTATTTGTCTGATGTTTTCCATTTGGGGACAAGAATACCACAGAAGTGATATGTCCTTCTCAGTGTATCATACTGGGGATGCATAACATCAAAATACCTTACCACTAGTGATGTTAACATTAATCACTTGGTGGTATCTCCTGGGTTTCTTCACAGTAAAGGCAGGTTTTTTCGTCTTTGTGACTAATAAATATATTGGGGGTGATACTTTGAGACCGTGCAAACACCTTGTTTCTCTTCAAACTTTTGCCCACTAATTTTAGCATCCATCACTCGTTCTTGGCCTGAAAAATTATTGCTGTGGTGTTCTAATAAAGATTTTCTATTTCCCTAACTGCTTCTACATTTATTATTTGGAGTTCTTCTGTAAGGAAGAGCTGCCCCTTCTACCTCATTCATTCAATTATTTATTTATATCAGTATGGATTCATGGATATTTATTTTGTTCTATGAGTTATAATCCAATACAATGACTGTTTGTTTTGTTGCTGAAATTTTTCCAGCTTTGGCTGCAGGTTGGCCATTTTGCCCTTTCAACACTACCCAGCCTTTTTTGGGTACTTCCTTGCTTCTCTAGCAGCATGAGATGCTCCTGTCTCAACTTGTATTTATCCCACCCCAGCCCTGGAATCAAACACTTTTCTAAGAATCCCTAATTCTTTAGATTGGAGAATGGGATGTAAAATCCAAGACTTAGGTGGTGGGTGTGCTCACTGCTACTGGGATGTCACTGCTTCTAGGCCCTCTCGGCAGATAGAGCTAGGAAATCTATGGATGAATACTAGGAGCATACTAGGTATGTATTCAAATCTATATTTATTTCTGTATCTCTCTCTCACTATATATATAGATATAGATATAGATATAGATATAGATATATATAGTGAGAGAGAGATATAGATATAGGTATGTGTGTGTATATACATATATTATATTACATATATATATATATATATATTTTTTTTTTTTTTTTTTTTTTTTTTTTTGCGCTATGCGAGCCTCTCACCGCTGCGGCCTCTCCCATTGCAGAGCACAGGCTCCGGACGCGCAGGCCCAGCGGCCATGGCTCACGGGCCCAGCCGCTCCGTGGCACACGAGATCCTCCCAGACCGGGGCACGAACCCGCGTCCCCCGCATCGGCAGATGGACTCTCAACCACTGCGCCACCAGGGAAGCCCCATATATATATATATATTTTAAACCATGAGTTCATACTGATACCTCTGACTGTTATCTAAAACCATAGATTTCATTCTAGCCTTCCCTCTTTCCTTATTTGTAACTTATTACTCTGACCGTGAAAAGCCTGACTTTCATCATCTACAGTGTATTAAAGTATTTGTTCAACCCTAGTATATACACCAAGTAGTTTCAGAATTGCTAATCTGTATATCCATGAAAAATAAATTTACTAACTAGAATGCAGTATTTGTGTATAGTTCTTTTTGCCATTAGCTTTACAGTATCCAGCCAAAATACTGATTTCCAAAGTAACTTAGTTCTTTTCTTCCCCACTCCATTATGGTTCTGTTATTCATTTGCAATATAGTTAGGTTCAGTTGTTGTAGTTTGTATTCCGTTTGGGGCTCTTCCTTCATCCTGGTTCATTTTTTAAAATTTATATATAGTAAAATTTTCTTTGTGAAGTATAGTTCTATGAGTTTTGACAACTGCATGTTATGCATTTTTAAGTTGTTTTCTATATTCATAAAACTGACATTTTTTTTCTAGCTGTATATATCTAGGCATTTCCATTTATTTTTCAAACTGTTTTAGAACTTTATGGATTGGTCATTCCTGAGGGAGAAAAGTTTCAGCATCTCTGTGTTTCACATCAGAAGGGCCCAAGTTGAGGAGCCAACTTGTGTCTGTAATGCAGCCACTGCCTCAAATTTGGTCAAATCATGATTTTCCATCACCTAAGGAACCCAGGTCTGCACAGTCAGATTGGCTGTGCTGTCAATCTATATTGGCTCTTAAGACATCAAACAGCTGATGAGGGGAGGGTTTTGGGGACCAGGGTTGAGAGAGAAAGAAATATTACAGGCTGGCAGCTGCAGCGCTTCCTTTCTCCTTTTGTTCTTTTCCTTCCTTTCTTCAGATAACAACTACCCACTACCTACCATATTCCAGAAGTTGTGCAATGATGTTTAAGGCCCAGGACCCGGCTTCAAGAGTTTCACATCAAGTAAGGAAAATTGAAAATACATCACAGTGTGAATGGCATCCCCTGTGGTTGAGAAACATGACAGGCTGAAACAATTATTAAAATGGTGAGTAGGTGCTATGATAAGGGTAAACACCAAGTGTTATGGGTCCTTGGTTAACAGGCACCTCTCACATGCTGGGGAGATGAGGTGGGCAAGGAGGGCCAGAGGAGTTAACACTTGAGCTTAGCTTTGCAGGACAAGTAGGAGTTTGGCGCAAGAGTCAGTAAAGGTACTCCAAGCAAGGGCACCACATACACAAAGACCTAGAGAAATGAATGATCTGGAATGATCTAAGGAAGCTCTATATGGTGAGGGAGGCATTAGGGTCAGGAGTGGGAAATGGTAGGATCATATTGAGGAGATACTTGCTAGGGACTGTGTGAAAGGTTTTGTGTGCTTTGCCAAGGAGTTTGATTTCACACTAAAAGTGGTGAGGTCACTGAACAATTTCAGGAGGAGAGACGGATATGGCATGATCAAATTTGCCATTTCTAAAGGTGTCTCCATCAGGAATGTGGAAAATGGACCAGTGATGGAGGCAGATGGGACATAGGGAGATTAATCAAGAGGCTTTTGCAATATGAGAAATGATGCATGTCTGGATTAGGGCACTTGCAGAAGGGACTGAATGCAGGTAATGAATTCTGGGGAGACTTTAGATGTGGCACTGCAGGAGTTAGTGACTCCTGAATGAAAATAGTGAAGAAAAAGGAGGCACCAAAGATGATTCCCAAGTTTTTCTGACAGCTAGATAGATCATGGTGTTACTCACTAAGGCAGTTTGATTTCAGACTAACTTTTTTTTTTTTATATCAGACAGATATAAAAAAAAGAGAGAAAGAAGCAGATTTTTTTCTGCTAAATAAGTGGGGTTTTGCTAATATTACTCATATTCATTGAGGAGGAACCAAATAAGAAAGTCTCACGGCTCCATGCCATCATTCTTAGACCCCACTGTAGAATAAAGGAGATGATTCCGTCCCAAGGGAGAGTAGAAAGTTACAGTTTCAGGAAAGTTTGCCTTTGGTGTGTTCAGGCAACTTCATGGGAAGGTGGTCAGTGTGCTTACACAGAGCCTTATACTCAGAAGGGCCTCTTGCTTGGTTTTAATCTCTGTGGCCGCCATCTTGAAAGTCTGTCTTTGAATTTGTGTTTTGTAAATGAAGTTAGACTGGACAATGAAGCATACGCTGGAGGCTTGGAGTCTCAGCTCACATGTGGTCCTGCCGCCCTCTTCCTCCCTGGGATAATTTCTCAGCTGTGCATTCCTTTGAACCCTCGTGCCCTAGTTTCCCCCAGCCTTCCCCTCCCCATACCTGCTCCTCAGTTGCCTTCTGCCCCAGGTGGGGGCCTGAGCATAAATATGGGGAAGGTTGGGGTACAGCATGTACTCACCCTGCATCTCAGAGAAGGGCAAAGCAGTGGCTGTCCCCACCTTAGGCTGGCAGGTTCACAGACTTTCAGCAGAAACCTGGACATGGGCCTCTAGCCCATCCCCTAGTGTGTCTTGGTGTAGAGATTACAACCCCTTGGGGGTCACCTTTCTGCTGTGGGTATGAAAAAGGGAGATTGACTCCCTGACTCCTGACTGGGACCCTCCCTGCATTTTCATTTTGCACTGAACTCTGCAAATAATATAGCCTACCCCTGGGTGTGTTGACCAATGGCAGAAAATGGTGTATGGAATTGTTCCAACTCATCATGCCTCCTCCAGAAACTAGGAACTTTCTTGACCTGTCAGAGGAAGAACAAGACATTCAAGGAAGGGTCAAAGAGGGTGCAAAGCAGAGACCAGGTCAGGAATGAATCCCGTTGCCACAGACTTTTGGAAAAGACTCAAGCCCCTTCTTTTTGGGACCAGAGGGGCATGGTCCTGACTCTTAACTGATTGTGACCAGACTTTTAGGGGCTGGGCTGCACACACACAATAACCTACAAATCATTTTTAAAACATTCAACTACTCACAAATAAGTATGCAAGTAAAAATGGCAAAACCTGAATAAAGTCATTGATTGATTGATATATCAAAGTCAGTTATTAAGATATTGTTAAGATATCTTTAAGATATTGTACTACAGTTAGGCTAGATATTGTGTTCCAGTTAGGGGGAAATCTCTGTATTATTTCTTACAACCCACGTGAATCTATAATTAACTCAAAATTAAAAGTAAAAAACATATATGCCAATCATGTGCTATCGTTTCAAACGTACCGTTAGCATCTAAATGCAAAATACTAAATAATAGCCATCCAACTTTATATTTAAGACAAATCAGTCTTTACATGCTTTAGGCAAGAGCCTGGTTTTTGATAACTATGATTTCGCCTCAGGTGCAGTACCAGTTATTGGTATCCTTTCAACATTCCAGACTGTATAGATCCATCAGGCTTCAACTGCTATGACAGAGATACTTGATTTTATTAATTCTTCGTTCAACTATTTATATATGGGGCACTCACTTTGGGCCAGGTATCAGGCTGAGCACTGGGGGTACAAAGATGAAGCAGGGATCGCCTTTGTGCTTGAAGATATTCCAGTCAAGAGGAGAAGTCAGATGGACCCACAGTTAACCACTACAGTGCTCATGATAGATGCTGTAATAAAGGTAAGAAGAGGGGTCCATGGAAGAGAAGTGAAATTGGGGAGGGGAGGTTCAGGCATGCTTTCCTAGAGGAGGTAATGTTAGAGGAAAATCTTAAAGAGTAAGTAGGAGTTAGGGGAACACAAAAGAGAAGAAAAGGTTTAAGTCAGGGAAGACAGGAATTGGGCAGGCTGGGAAGCATGAGAAATTGTGGTGCTTTGAGGAAGGGCAAGGAGATGCCGGAGCACAAGATACAGGTAGATGGGCCATGGGCGAGCCAGGCTGGAGAGGTGGGCTGGACCAGAGCAGGGAGCACTTGTCCCCTTATACCAAGGGATCTGGGAGCCACTCATAAACTTTAAGTAAGGTAGTGACATGACTGATCCTGTCTTCACCTCTCCTGGATAAATAAGGACAAGGCTTATGGATTTTTTTTTTTTTTTTTTAAGGAATAAGAGAATCAGTGGGCTGTGTGATTCATTTTCTTAGTCCTTCCTTATCCCAGGCAGAGATTCATAGGTAAGGTGCTTCTCAAATTGGGCCCACCAAGCCTCAAATGATTCCATTTCCTTGTTGATGAATCCAACCAATAGAAGGCAAAGAAGATGAATCTGGGTTCTGAATCTGAGTTGGAGAGGTAGTGGGGAGGCTCATACAACATCACCAGCCTAGTATCTCTGTCTTCCTCTCAACTCCCCTTTCTTCCTCATGGCCTCTGCCCTGAGGGCTACTCCCTGAAACCCAAAGAAGTGGGGTGGGGGAGGTTAATGTGGGGCACAGCTGGTTTTCTGTTGCTGTGACCAAAAGTCCTAGTAAATCCCTGGTAACTCATGAAAGAGAAAGAAAATAATATATTGAGAGCAAAACAAGCAAGCACACTACCTGTCTCTAAGCTTGCCATGGCAGCTTTGGCATTTGATTCTGCTCTGCTCAGTCCCTGAAACATTGATTCCCCTCCGTGGAAGCATCTCATCGCTAAATACCCTTCCAGGATGTGTGAGAAACTCCTTCCCTCTTAAATGGCTGACTGAACAAATTTAACGGAGGCTGTTACCCACTGAGTTCGGTATCAAAGCTCTGAGGTCAAGTTCTCCTTGAGTTTTTGCTTTTATCTGGAGTCTTTCGCCTCCTGCCCTCCACTGCCATCAGCTTCACAATATCAGACAGATGGAGTCTGGGCAGCTCCAGGATCCACGTTTCTCAGCCTAACACACGAGGAGGGTAGGGGGAGAAAGGATGGAGGGAGTTGACGAATGTAGGGGTTTCATTCGGGACTAACTGGGGCCTGTGCTTGCATCAGAGGATCTTATATCGTGGAAAAATGGAGTCTCTTAGAACTCAGTGTCAACAGACAGATTCCATTTGTCTGAGACTTAAGGAGTGTGCAAAATCAAGCATGCAGCATGGGTAATGGAAATGGCCTTGTATTACTCTATTTCCCATTTCTCTGTCCTAGCTGTACCTCTGACTCAAACTTTTACTAATATAACTACCACTTATAGAGTACCCACCAAGGGTTATATTAAATATATATGTAAAATAATGGTCAAGGCATTGGAACTGACCAATCAGAATAAGTGCTAACTGTAAACAACTGGTATAGTTGCACCAGATGACCCACTAAGAGTCATATACTGAGAGATACTTCATATATATTATTTTGAATTTTCACAGATAGAGAAAGTGGGATTCAGAGTATCCAAGCTCATAGAGCTTAAGACTGGATCCAAATCCAGATTGATCCCACAATCTTGCATTTTTATGTCATCCTCCCCCTTTGTCTGTAGGTACCTTTGTCTGTAGGCAGCCTCAAGGGAATCTGGAGAATGATTCCTTAAAGTCAAAGAACACATGGCCAGTAGGAACACCTGAGCTGGCAGTGCTGGACGACAGAAGTCAGTCCCAGCCAGCTCAACTTGAATGGGGAGTAGATGGCATTGTACCAGGCTCACCTGTAATCCTGCCTCAATCTGCAATTTAGGGTTTAATTACACACTGTCTTGCATTGTTTACTAATTGTTGCAGAGGTCAGTCTTATACTTTCATTCATCATTCTTCATTCAGTCATCAAGTATTTTGGAGCAACTGGGCACATTCCTTCTCTGGCAGCCCTTGTGATAACCAGCATGGAGAGGTAGGCTAACTCAGATAACTAGTTAATGGCCCACTAAAGAGCAAATGAGGGCTAATTTGCCTTTTTATTTTTTTTCTTTTTGGCCGTGCCATGCACCTCATGCGATCTTAGTTCCCCAATCAGGGATCTAACTCATGCCTCCTGCGGTGGAAGTGCAGAGTCCTAACCGCTAGACCACCAGGGAATTCCCTAATTTTCCTAATAATAAATTAATGAATTAACTTTTGCATTTATTTTGAAAATGTTTTCAGATATTGCTTTAATAAATAAAAACTATACATTCAACAGCTAGAATTTGAAACTAGGAAGTTGGACGCACAAATATTTTATTTCTAGCACCTCTGATCAAGATAAAATGTCTTTATCCAAACATTAGCTTTGGGAATAAGAATGTATACAAAAGCCAGTTTTCTTATTATTGTTAGTACTGTGAATTTTAATATCTAGTCTTTAATCTAGATATCTTAACTCATACGTCAGAACAGCATTCTCTTAAGGTATACAATCCTTGGACTCTTCTGTTAATTACAGTTAGTAAGTCACCTTAGCTCTTTGAATGTATTTGGATGTCCTATTAAAAAAACAGTCATTTGGAAGCCCACAAAAGATTCCTTAATGGCTTGACAAAATTCAAGCATCTTCTTAATATGCCTTTCTTACTCCACTAAGAAGCCTGTAACTCATGAAAACAGTTGCAGGGAAACCATAGGTTGCACTTGAAAAACCCCAGGTTTCAGAATTAGTACCACCACTTAGTTGCTAGGGATCTTAGGCAAGTTACTTGAGTTTCCATATCTGTAAAATGGAGATAATGAAACCTACGGGAAAGGGTTGCTGTGGGGATTCGAGATTACACATACGCACAGAATCCAGTCCAGAGGCTGTGAGCAGTAAGTGCTCAAAAATGTTAGTTTATTTCTCAGGGGGTTGTTGGGAAGGTTAAATAAGATCATAAATATAACTGAGCTCACATAGTAAGAAATTACTGTTCCACCCTTCCCACTTGAGCATTGTCTCCACTGTAGTGAATATTTGGCAGTTGTTTTCTTTATCTGTGTAGTCATCCAATCTGGACAATTCAATCAAGTCTCCACTTGGAGCCTTGTGTTTGATGATCTCATTGTTGTGGAGATCTGAGAGTTGAAAATATATATTGGAGTCACGACAGGACAGTTTTGCAATAGCAGCCAAAAGGCCTTAAAACGTTCTGTCCGTTGATCCAAAACTCCTACTCATAGGAATTCACCTTTAGGAAATAATCAGAATTATAAATAAAGATTTATGACAAGATGTTTAGTCAACTGTGATGCACGATCATAAAAAAAATAGAAATAATCTAAATACATGACAATAGGAGAATGGTTGAATAAATAACAACCTCTCTGAATAGCACACAGCTGTTTAAGTTGAACTTTGGAGAAGATTTAATGACATGGGGAAAATAATCACATTTCAACGTTAAATTTAAAAAGTAGGATCACAACTTGTGTATACAGTGAACACAATTTTACAAAATACGAAAGTACCAGATGAATCAGTGAAGAAACTGACCCCTAAGTTAATAAATGCATAAGAAAAAAATACAAAATATTGAATAAAGGTATCCATTTATGCTGCCCTTTTAAACATCTTCCAGTTCTGATCAATTAAAATCATATACTCAGTGAAGATGAACTATGGATTTGTATGATGAGAAACAAAAACGAGAAGAATGACTAGAAAAAACACTCTGTTAACAGTGGTACCCGTGGGTAGTGGGATTAAGGTAATTTCCCCCTTCTTTGTGCTTTTCCATATTTTCTAGATTTTCTTCAATGAACATATTTTATCATGAGGAAAACAGATTTATATTAAAACAGGGGAGATTATCAAGTCCCTATTTCTCTCTGCCTATGTGTTAGTAATTTTCTCAGCACAATTCTTTCCAGATATCCTTCACCACCAAGGTGCCCCCGTCCATATGATACAAATGGAGTGTCTACAACACACTAAGGAGGTAGCATCCTCTCTTCATGTCACTCACTGTGATTCCTTCCAGTTCACTCTGCACAGTTTACTGATATGCAACTTATATGGATCTACAGTCCCTGCCTACCCATCCCCAACATAATAAATGTGACGATCACTTCCACACTAAATGCTGCTTTCTTTTTTTTTTTTTTTTTTGCGGTACGCGGGCCTCTCACTGCTGTGGCCTCTCCCGTTGCGGAGCACGGGCTCCGGACGCACAGGCTCAGCGGCCATGGCTCATGGGCCCAGCTGCTCCGCGGCATGTGGGGTCTTCGTAGACCGGGGCACAAACCCGCGTCCCCTGCATCGGCAGGCAGACTCTCAACCACTGCGCCACCAGGGAAGCCCAATGCTGCTTTCTTGATAGAGGCCCAGATAGCCCCCAAGGAAGCAAAACACCAGAGGGATTCACCATGAACAAAGTGGAGAGTAGCAGAGAGCACCTGATCACAAGCCCACACTCTGTTTTGAGATGGCTGGGCGGTTAGAGTGGGGTAGGGATGGTAGGGATAGGGAAACTAATAAAGAGGGGAAGGGAGAATTAGGCAAGGAGCTTGCTCCAGGCAAAGGGAGAGAGTTCAGAGATACAATGTTCTTACAGGGGTAATAATAATAAACACAATTATGTTAATACAAAGAGCCATAAAAACAATAAACACATGTCAGTTGCCAACAGTGTGCTTGGTGCTGCGGCAGAAATAAGCCCTCTCAGTTAGGCTGTGATCTGCATTCTGTCTGAACTCTGTGGGAAAGATGAGCAGCCCCACGAGCAGCCTGGGATGGCGGGAAGCACGGGCCATGGGTCTTTCTCCTGGTGAAATAATGTTGGTAAGGACTTCAACCTTCTTTGTTTTCTGTTGTGCTCTGACTGGTTGACTCAGGGTTCAGGGGACACCCAAAGGCCAGAATGGAGGAAATCAAGAGTCCTAGGAGAAAGTCTTTGGAAGAAGACAATGGGAAGGGGTAAGAGGCATCTTTGAGATGTTGATCAATGAATAGTATGTAAAAGAATATAGATGAATCAATATGAGAGTTTCATACATAGTTTCCTCATTGGTATCCCACATTATCAGTGAGAGTGGTACTTGGAGTCATCTTTGAAAAACAGACAGCTCAGTACTCTGCTGGGGGCTCTGGGGAGAAGGAGTGTTTTCACTGCAGTGGAAGGCTAGCTGGCCCATTCCCTTGGGAAATTGAGAGTTCTGTACCCAGGATGGGCCCCAGGCCTGTACTCGTGAGTTGTGCCCTAGAGCAGGACAGTAAGAAGGTGGAAGCTGATATGGGCATTGAGTGGAGAGAAAAATAGGCCTTGGAGAATGTTAGGGGGAGAATGTTGGAGATTAAGAGAAGGAAAGTGGGGAGGGAGGGAACTGGAGAAGAAAGGAGCGGAAAGAATACAAGTGCGTAGTTCAAGGAAGGAGTTTATAGTCTTTTTCACCTTGTTGAAAATGATCATCCCCTTTATCCACTTTCCCCTGGGGACAGACCCAAGAATCCAGGCATGTGGAGCTGAACGTTCCAGATACATCAATAAAGGAACTGGCTCATGCCTGGATTTCCAAAGGCATGAGAAAAAAATAGTACAACATATTAATTAAAAGATCTTTGTGTTGCCCTTTTAAACATCTTTGGATTCAGCTTCAATTAAAATCATATACTTGGTGTAAAGTATGCATTTTTACTGATGAGAAACTGAAGAAAACAAAGTTGAGGCCCAAAAAGGTTAGGTGACTTTCTCAGAGCCACATGGCAGCTTGCTGCCTCCCGGTGCGGCTCTCCTGCCATAAAGGAGGCAGCACCTTCCTTCCCCCGACTGCCCCCACCCCCCGCCTGTCCGCTTTCAGAACGGTTCCTTCCCACTTTGGCACAAACTCCAGCAAACGCCTGCCTTCACCCTTCTGGGTCTCGGTCTCCTCAGCCTCAATATAAGGGTGTGGGCTGGATGACCCTTCACTGTGTTTCATCACTTACAGATTAAGAAGGAGACCCATTTGCCACCAACTCAGTATGTGCTTGACTTCTCAATACCGTGGAAAAGTAGTTTTTAAAACGTGGCCCTGGACACACAGCATCAGCACCACCTGAGAACTTACTAAAAATGCACATTCTCGGCCCTACCTCAGACCCTACCGAAGCCGAAACTCTGGGCGTGGAGCTCAGCAACCTGTGTTTTAGTAAGCCTGCAGGGGGTTCTGATGCAGCTCAAGTTTGAGAACCGCTACTCTGGATGTTTTTCTGCCCAACACTAAAGGGAGGGCTTAACACGCACACGCGCACAAGGACGTAACTAACTTTTCTCTGTGGCCGCTACCCCCTCCCTCGCCTCCCCCCTCCCCAATCCTTTTCCTCGCTCTTCCATCCTGGGATGATGAATGGAGGTCAGGGCAGGGCGCTGTCAACGGAGGAGGACGCGGCGAACCCTCCCTTTCCCGACCCACCGGGTGGGTCGGCGGGGAGGTAGCATTGGGGCTGTGGTTTCCTTATAAATTTCTCGACAGACGCTGCCCCATTTTGTGTGTGTGTGTGGGGGGTAGGGGCGCGTTTAACAACAGAGTTTACTTTTAATGATTTATCCAATCATTTGTTTGCAGAATGAAGGAGACCATTAAGAAGGGGGGGTGTCCGAAAAAGACTTGGGGAGAAGAGACTGGACGAGAGGAGGGAAGGATAGCGTAGCAGAGCAAGGGTCTGAGGTGAAGCTAAAGAGAAGTGGGGGTTCCGGGGAGCCCGTGGGTGTGGGAGAAAGGCGGAGGACTTTGCTTTTGGTACCGGAAAGAAAGTGAAGTTTGGGGAGAGCACGGGACTAAGGCGCAACAGAAAGAAAAATGGGTATTAGGAGAAAAACTGAGTTTGGGGGGACTGTTTTTTTTTTTTTTTTCCCAGCTTCCTTTCCAAGACTTTCTTTGCTCCACTTTGCTCCTCCCCCTCTTCCCCGCCTCCTCTCCCCCCTCCCCCTCCTCCTCCTCGCGCGGTAATGGGAGGCTCCTAGGCAGAAGCAAAAGAAGGAATTGTTTGCGAGTTCAGTCATCCAAAAAAGCTTCTTCCATATGGAGGGACCGGGTGCGCAGGGCGCGGCGTCCCCTGCCTTGTCCTCCCGCTGCTGCCGCCGCGGCCCCCGCTTCCTGCCGCAGGGACCCTGAGCCCCGGCCCGCCGGTGTCAGACGCCGCGAGCGCACACGCACACTCACACTTACACACACACGCGCACACACACTCCCACTCACGCCCGCCGCAGCCGCACGCACCCGCACGCGCCCTCCCTCCCCGGCCCGCAGCTTCTCGGTCCGGGGCTCCTTTGTTGCTCCCGCGGCCGCCGCTCTCCCGTATTGTGTGTCCCCGGGTGTCACTGTGCGGGTTGTGTGTCCGTGCGGCACCGGGCTGTGTGGCTCTCTCCGCGCCCACCGCGCCCCCGGGCCCCGGCTCACCCTTCCCAGGAGCCGGCTGCACCAGAGGTGAGTCACGTCGCTGAAGTTTGTTTTCTTTTCATAAAAAGTTGTGTTTATTTGTTGGTTTGGGGAGGGGAGGGGCGGGAGGCGGCCGCAGGCCGGGCGATACCGAGGAAGCGCCGGCGGGTGGCTGGTGGGGACGCGCCGGCGGCGGGAGCGGGTCCCAGCGCTCGGCCCGCGGGCTCCGGCGGGGGGCTGCGGCCGAGGCGGGCGGCGGGGTGCCGGGTTGCCGCCTCCGGGCTTGGGGGCGCCGCATCTCGTTCCGTGCGGGTGCGGTCTGGACGGTCGTTCCCGGAAGCTTCCCGGTGGAAGAAGGGCCCGGACAGCCTCCCAAACTTTCCCGGAGGTTGACACCGGTCTCCGGCTACCCAGCGCGGGGCTCTGGGGAGAAACCCACATGGGGTCGGCAAATACACAGCACCACCGCACACCCATTTGGCCTCTTAGGGGGTGAGGGTTTACCGTCTCGGCGTTTAAAAATAATAATAATAAATAAATTAAAAAAAAAAAAAACTAAACCCAAATGAGGGACCGAAGGGACCGGGAGCAAAACAGTCCCAGAAAAGCATCCCCCGCTAGAGGGGTGGAAGGGCTGAGGCTGAAGTGAGGGTGTCCAGAGGTGTCTGTGGGTTTGGGGCAGCGTCGGGAGGAAGTGTGTGTGTGTGTGTGTGTGTGTGTGTGTGTGTGTGTGTGTGTGTGTGTGTGTGTTCGCGGGCACAGCGTCCTCCTGGGGTTGTTCTCGTGGGGGTTTTTCTTGGTGTAACTGTGAGAGGTTGGGAAATGATCCTTTGGAACAAGTGGGAAGGGGCTGTGGAGAAGGGCAAGGAACCCAGGAAGAATTTTCTGCTGGATTTTTGAAGGCTCTGCTTAACTTTCAGGGTGCCCAGCGTTAGTTTGCTCTTCCAGATGGTAGGAGGATTTTGAGGGCTGGATGTGCAGGCAGACCTGGTGGAGTTTAAGGAGCCCTAGGGATTTGTTTGCTTAGTTTTGTTTTGGGTATGGGATTGCAGTGGCAGTGTTACTTGAAAGGTTGTTGTGTGCCTCCTTAGATGTGGCAGTAGAGCTAAGAATACCCAGACCACACACCAACGATCCTAAACAGGCACTTTCTGGGCGTGGTGGGGTGTTCTGCCTCTCCCCCGTCCCTTCTCAGCAAGTTCAAATGGGTTTGCATAAGTTTTTGACCCAGAGTTACCTCTTTGAGTGGACTGAGTGAAAAGTACGTTTTGGTTTCAGGCCCTGGTGCCACCTCCAAGTGCCTGTACCCAGCTCACATTTGTCACCTAGATCTTTGTTACCCAGAACTTTGCAAACGCTGGCCATTGAATGAATGAAATTTTCAAAATTCTTCAATGCACAAACATTTCTGATTTATTCCACAATTGGGCCCTAAGCAGGCAGCCTAGCCCTGTGATGGTTTTTCATCTCTTTGGTTACAGTCAATAAATCAATATCCATTTTCTTAAGGGCAGCATGACAGTATTTAAACAGTCTCCTTGGACTAAGGTGGGGACTGATGCCCCCATACATCTGTCCAACCTGTTTTCTGAACTTAAAGTGAATCTGAGGCAAGAGTTTGGCCGTTTTGAGGTATGTAACAGGTTTCCCAGGAACGTTTCTGAGGTCTCATAATTGGTACTTTTTAATGGTTTCATAATTGAAATCTACAAGTTTCCCATGGTAATCTTGAAGCACCTTGGGGTCAGTGGGACAGACGGCAGGGTGAAAACAGAAGTGGAGTTATGATTTTCCTGCAGGATGAGTTTTTGGAGCGAGTGTATGGAAAATGAAAGAAGTAAGAGTTGCCGCTTTGCTGACATTGCCTGCCCCCAACTATCGCTTAAAGTTTGGCCCTTTAGGAGGCCGGAGGCTGTCTACACCTATGAAATCTGAGGATTGAGATGTCAGACACTGTCTCATTCATCCTCTGTCAAGAGATCTCAGAAGAGGAACACTGCAAAAAACAGCTTCTCGGGAGAAATTGCCCAAGCCACAGCATTGGCTTTACTGAGGAGAGGAAGTTGATAGAGTCCAGGATAGTTGGTTCCTTGACCACAGTTGGGTTGGGGGGGGGGCGGTGGGATAGAGGGAACCCTGCTTAGCTGTTGATTGGTTGGCCAACTTGAATAAGAGGGTGATGTTTATTCCTTTATATTCTCCAAATGGGTCCAGAGATTTTCCTTTCTTTGAAATGCTCTTTCAAATGTTTGGGCTCCTAGCTCTCTTCAGCAACTTATCTGTGGTTTCCATACCCTAAGAAGGAGTAGGAGATTTTACTCAGGAGATAATTCAGTTGACTTCCCCAGGGATCCCTAGGGTATAAGCAAGGATGGTGAGAAGTGAACCTGGTGGTCACAATATTCCATGGGACCTAGGGTTCTGAGTTCAGATTTCGACAAAGTCACCAGTATGGTTAATGAATAAGGGTTTTCCTTTCTGTGTCTTTTAAATAAGCGGATAGAAGCTGAAGAGGACCCAAGTGCACCAGATAATTGCTTCCAGTACTCTCTGTCCTCTGAGTAAGAAAGTATTAACCTGGCACCAGAAGATATTGTACATTGGGAGTTTGCTTTCTTTCCTCCAAACTCCAAGCCTTCTTGCTATCTGTGAAAATAAGGAGGAGGGTGGATGGATATTGGGGAGGGAGAGAAAAGAAAGTGATTTGTTACATTTTTTAAAGTGTATTTACTTTAACATATGGAACTTATTGTCATCTCCATACTTCAATTCAGCAAAAGTTTATAGCACATCAGACCCCAGACTGGGAGCTTTTTTTGTCCCAAGAAAATAAGCTTTCTTAGTCAAAGGATGTTTCTCCAAACGACCCTCCCCTCCCAATTTTTATTTTTTGCACAAGCATCTACTAATAATAAAAAAAAAGTGTTTTAAAGTTACCCACGTTGCCACACTATAACTGTTTTTGTTCATCCATGTGCGTACATACTTTTCACATAGCTCCGATAAAAGTAAAGACTTGTAGTCAGACAGTCCTGAAGCAGCTCTACACTTTTGACCAATGACTCATAGGAAGCAGGTATATCCAACCACTTCGCTATTGCTGGGAACAGCCTAAATCCTGAGAGTGCTCCCACATGGAGCCTTAACATGTAATATTTTCATCATTTATGAGGCTGGATCAAATATTTGGGGCTGGAGGGTGGGATGGAAGAGGGTGTTTGTTTTTAATCTAGAAATCCATGTTTACAAAAAGCCTTCCTAAATAGGACTCTTGCCTCCTTGGAGCCCTCAGGGTTGGAAATGGGTAGAGAAGGGGAGGTGGAATCTGGAAGTAAGACTTAAAGGATCCATCTCAAGTGGCACTGCCCTGAGGATTAGGAAACTTGGCTTGGACCCCTGGCTCTCCCTGTGGACTCCATTCACACGGACTCAATCCACTGAGCTAATTGATCACTAAATCTCCATGACCACTGAGTTAGCTCCTTCCCCAAGCTTGCCCAGTCTCTCCCGCCCTTCCTTTTATTATTCCGCCATCCTACCATCTTTTCCATTTCTGCCACCACCATGCTTCCTCATGCCTTTGACAATTGCTGACACATGGCTGGACTCCCCACTGTCTACCCATCACCCCCCACCCTCACCCCCCCGCCAACACCCATCGTCCGTCAGTCCCATAAACTCATCCCCCAGTCTAAGCTCACAATCTAAACTTCTTAGCCCTCTCACATGTGGTTCTGTCTCATCTCATGATAATATTACCTTAATAGGACCCTTCTGCTCCAGCCGGACCCATCTATTAGCCGACCCTTGATTTTGGAGGGGATTCACTCCTGCTGCTGCCTTACCAGCCCCAGCCCCTTCCCTGTTAACCCACCTTACTTCGTATGAGGGCTGCTGATAATGTGTTCTGAACAGATATTTGGTGAATATTGGTGAAAATGGACCACTGGATGCAAAGGTAATGGTTTTGTAAGAGCAACAGACTGTTTTCAATGTAATCCTTGTCCTTCACCTATTGTTCAGTTCATTTCTAGCGAGGGGCCAGGTAACTGGAGATTTAAGGAAGCCTGTGGTTTAGAAAAACTGCTTTTTCTCTGTTTTCTTATTTGTAAAATGGACTAATAAGGAATTACTCTGGTTTATAGCAATGTACCTTATCAAAAGCAAATACTTTCAAAGTGTTTATTTATTTTGTTTGAGACACTTTCTTTTTCCTCAGGCCCAGAACAAGCTTCCTGGAACCCGTGACTCATGAAGTCTTGTCAACATTCACATTGTCTGAGGGTATCAGCAATGAAGTAGAAGAAGCAGGTGAGGTTTTCTGCCCATAGTCTAATATCTCTAGCCTCTTGGGTCAGTCATATTTTTATGTTTTATGTTTCTGCTTGAAGATAAGAGTGTTTCCCATCCTTCAGTATTGAAAGGGTCCAGTTTTGAGTGGAATCTGAACTAAACAAGTTGGTTCTTGTTCAGCTCGGATACTCTTATAGTCAGAGCCTGTGGTGGCCTCTTTCCCCTGGCGTGACCATGTCACCCCCCCGTTCCCTGTGGCAAATTCTGTTCCACATGTTGGTTATAAACCATTTACTGTGGATTTGGAGCCCAAGACTGCTGTGGAAAAGTCCTGCTTAGGTTTGGATGAGGAAAGTCCCGTGTTTATGTGTCTACCGATGGTATTACAGCAAATGCCTTGTCATCTGATGTACTGGGTGGTGTTTATCTCACAAAACCCAGAGGGATTCCGTGTCATACCATCTTCTGAAATAAAGTTCGGAAATAGTTTCTCTTTTCCTAATGGTGAATTTGGCCTTATCTTCAAAGAAGGCCTTTGATGTTTGGGACGGGGTTATTGGGCAGTAGAGGAAATTGTAGGAGAAAGATCAGAGCCAGTGATACACAGTCAACTTAACTTGGTTGCCAGAGAAAACGTTGAGGAAAGTCTCAACTAGTTCTCCTAGTTAGTAACAGGAAAGTATATATTATGGGTTGAATAAAAAGTCATCCAAAAGGAGCTGAGCAGCAGAAAATATGGAAAAGAAATGTTTATTCTTCTCCCAAATGAGTTTGGACAGCATTGGACAAGATGAGGGTGATGACTCATTTGTAGGTTGGAGCCTTCATCCTTTCAACAAGCTTTTATTCGGCGCTCGCTGTGTGCTCAGTATCCATACCTGAGCCCATGCCTTCCAGAATTCCATGACTGAGGGGAGGGGACATGCAGGGCACGGCAATGCAAACTCCAGTGTGAAAGCGCTTGGACTGGGTCATGAAGAAAGGCTCCTGGAAGGAGGAGAGCCTGAGAGCCTCTCAGGCTAAGTCCTAGAGGCAGAGATGGGGCTGGCAGGACTGAAACGTTCTTTTTTTACCTCTGCCCGCATGTGGTTCATTATTTTCTCCCTGCAAACTTACTTTTCCTAAGAGGATAATAGACTGAAGTATTCTTAAGACAGGAGATTTCAAGTTCAGAGTGTTTTTTTAAATTTTAGTAAAGTTAAAAACTGGAATCTC
Organism: Mesoplodon bidens; assembly: GCF_964165515.1. Lineage (NCBI taxonomy): Eukaryota > Metazoa > Chordata > Mammalia > Artiodactyla > Ziphiidae > Mesoplodon > Mesoplodon bidens. The sequence continues at coordinate 60,169,976 of NC_138161.1, forward strand.
TGCATTAAATACAGAACCTCAGAAATGCGAGTCTTCGACAAGTTTCTAAAAGCAGTTACTGAGTAGCTTTCAGGGGAAAAAGGAGAAATTTGTGATCTTCTTTTCTTTCTCAGCCAGGTCAGATTTTAGCTGAGAATGCTAGAAACACATGCCTGAATTCAGCTTTTCACTTTTAAATTCCATTTGCCCTTTGTTCTGCTGTCTGGGGTAGGTTTGCTTGGCTCTGAAATTATTCCCAGAGTAACAAGTGAGAAGACGTTTATTTTAGGGGCAAATAAAAGTTGCTGGGCTCTCCAGTTGCCCAGGAACCTCCTTGGCTGCTAAGAGGTGGCTGTCACACAGGATGGGAGCTACAGGTAAGAGGAGAAGGGCGTGTAGAACTGGTTGGCCTTGGAGGCTGGGCTGGAATTGGACTCTTTTTTTTTTTTTTTTGCGGTACGCGGGCCTCTCACTGTTGTGGCCTCTCCCATTGCGGAGCACAGGCTCCGGACGCGCAGGCTCAGCAGCCATGGCTCACGGGCCCAGCCGCTCCGCGGCATGTGGGATCTTCCCGGACCAGGGCACGAACCCGCGTCCCCTGCATCGGCAGGCGGACTCTCAACCACTGCGCCACCAGGGAAGCCCTGGAATTGGACTCTTGAAGAGAGCACTCCGCACCTCTCCCAGCCTGCCAATATTTTTCCAGAATAGTCCCAGCCAAGTGAACTTACCTAACCTTGCAATCCCAGCAGGTCTATTAGGTATGGGTCACAGTTAATTGGAGAGGAAAACTGGGGGGTTCTAGATTTCTTACTTTTCTGTGAAAGCAGAGGCTGCTCTTAATTGCTTCACAAAGCATCTCCCCCCACCCCGCCCCCCGACTTGGCTCTCTGCTTTTCTGCCTGATGACTGTCATCCCACAGAGGTGTTACGGTACCTTGTCCTTTTTTATGTACTTGCGCCCACATGAGGGGATTTCATCATGCAGTCAGTCAGCACAGTACCCACTTTTGCAAGTGAGACCACATAAAGTGATGGAGATTCACGGCTGTTTACTTGTGTCATTATGAATGGATATTTTGTAGTGAACAAGTTACATAAAAATCTGCTGTGTTGTAGCCAAGGGTTAGAATCTAATGGCTCTTTGCAATGTACAGGCCTTCCAAGCAATCACCTGCAGCCCTTTCTGGACAGCGCTGGTGGTCTGGCCATCGTGAAGGCCGCGTCGGCTCCAGGTGAAAGCCCCGCGGCCAGGTGCCTGCCGTTCTATAGCCTTCTGTCGCAGAGATGGAGGCTGGGTCGTCAGGCCCGGCTTTCGCCTGCCTGGACGGTGGCAGCTTGCCAGCGCGTTTCACTGGGTGGTCTTCAACAATGGGAGGGGTGGGGAGCTCAGCTCTCCGTCCTCACCAAAGGGGAACGAGAAGGTTGGCAACCAACCCCGTCACTGAAACACCACAAAGGTCCTGAGTGTGCATGAAAAAGATAGAACAGGTTGCTGAAAGCAGTATTGTGATGGAGTTCATTTTTGTTCCCCTGATTTTACAAACCAAGCCTTACACGTATGTGGTGATTCTCCCTCAAGAGGGTGAGCACACATGAGCAGCAGGTGCCCTCCGTCACGGACGTTCCCGTACCCTTCCTTCCCTTACCCTCTCAGGGAATCAGCTGTGGACCTGAAGGGCAGGCCGAGAAGGCCGAGACCGGCGGATCCCAGCGCCAAAGAGGCGGCCGTACCTGCCTCCGTCGTCCTTCTGATGACGGGGAGAACGAGAGCTGCCATTTAGCGAGACCTACTGTGTGCCAGGCCCTGTGCTAAGCCCTGTGAGCACTGTCCCTGCAACCCCCCAGCAGTCCTGTGAAGGTGGGCAGCGTGATCCTATTGGGCAGATAAGAGAGCTGAAGCCTAAATAATTGTAGGGACTTGTTCTGGTCTCACAGCTGGTAAGTGGCAGGGCCAAGATTTCGTGGCAGGGCTGCTGACTCCAGAACTCGGGCTTTGAGAAAAAAAAAGTATCCAGACAATCTCTCCTCTCAGCCTCTCTAAGTAGAGCCCCCTTAGCTTGGGAGAGCTATTTCTTTTGCAACTAACAGAGTGCAAGGGGCAGGTGGCAGCCTTTATGAGACTTGCCTTAAGAGACATGAATTGAAAACCGGGGCCACAACCGGAAGGTTTTGACTGGCTCCACAGCAGCAGCCTGAGGGAAGCTGGGTCCTGAGGTCCAGCTGATGTCTGACTTCGTAGGCAGTGCTGAAAGCTGCCTCTATCTTGGGTCTCCTCTTGGAACGTGTCTCCTGGCTTTTGCTCCCCCCTGGGACATCATCTGAATTGGCTGTCTGAGTCTCTGTTTCCACTACAGGTGCCAGCTGAATCCACATGCTCCTTGGGTCTCTGCAAGTCTGATCAAGGTCCTCTGAGCCTCGGCAGGCTGAGGGGGGAGAAGGTATTCTGCCCAGAAGGTACTTTTCCTGGTCAGGAGAAGTGGCAGCTTGTGCAGAAAAACACCCTGGGGAAGGAAGTAGCAACTTTGACAGACAGGTAACTGACAGGAGATGGTACCTTCCAGGCAAATACAAGGCAGCCAGCAGAAAGATTGCTACAGGCCGTTACCTGCAGAGCAAGACCAAGTCTCCCAGCTGGCTTCAGAGAGTGGGGAGATTTGGCTGCCATGAGCATGGAGTTGCCCTCAGTTCCTTGTTTTTCTTTAACAAATGTGGAAAGCCTGAAGCCAGGATGTTCTGGCTTTGCATGTGTGTGGGGGGTGGGGTACAGGATACCTGGGTTTAAGATATAATTATGTGACCAACTAGTTGGGTAACCCAGAGGAAATCATGGAAACTCTCTGAGCCTCTCTCTCCCCATCCTCGCAAGCTGCCTTCTCAGGGCACTATGGGGATGCAGAGAAATGGCACAAGGGAACACTTTTGATGCAGAAGGTTCCTGCCCACCTCAAAAGCCTCTGGCATCTCTGTTCACCCAAGATGAGTTGGGAGATAAGACATTTGAGGGAACTGGCCAGAGGTCAGAGTCTAGGCACAAGGGCTGCATCTGCTTCTGTGGTTGTGTTTGTTTTCTAAGAGCAGAGGCCTGAACTGAAGGCAGTTAGGTCCTATTGCCAGATAAGCTGCTTTTCCCTCTCTTGTGGGAAGAGACAGTGAAGGCCTCAGGGAGAAGAAAAGCTCTCGTGGCAAGAGGATCCTGGTTCGCACTCTTCCTGAGAGGGGAAGGAACAGGGGAGTCTGAGGAGAGTTGGGGTGACCCCATCTGAGAGCAGAGGCTTGGAGTGAATCTTATCAGCAAAAGGAAGTGCTGGAGAAAGACGGTTGTTGCAGGAGGGATCCATGTTTCTGGGGCCACTTCCAGGTTGGAGATGGTGTGGCATCCTGGTTAAGGGAGGGCTTTGGAACCAGACAGGCCTGGATTTGAACATAGCTTTGCCAGGTGGTAGGTGTTATGACCCTGGGCTAGTCACCTCCACTCTGAAACCCTAGTTTCTTAAAGTTGTTGCAAAGGGAAAGCAAGATACTGCATATAAAGCGCACAAAATGCATTGTGAACATTCAGGAGAAGGTGGCCGTTAATAGGAAAGGAAAGGGCTTCCCTGGTGGCACAGTGGTTGAGTGTCCGCCTGCCGATGCAGGGGACACGGGTTCGTGTCCCGGTCCGGGAGGATCCCACATGCCGCGGAGCGGCTGGGCCCGTGAGCCATGGCTGCTGAGCCTGCGCGTCCGGAGCCTGTGCTCCGCAACGCGAGAGGCCACAACAGTGAGAGGCCCGTGTACCGCAAAAAAAAAAAAAAAAGGATAGGAAAGGAAAGGAAAGAAAAACAGACTGGAAGGAGAGTTATCGATGGATTGGGCAGCTGGAAAGAGGAGTAGGTGGAAGGCTGCACTGATGGAACCCCCCACTGGCTCAAGGCTCTATAGAGATGAGGGAATGAGAAGATGGGGAAAGAGAGGAGCCCACAGTGGGGCAAGGCTGTGCCCCAGGTGCCCCCGTAGGTGCCAATCTTCAGGCCTGGTCACTGGGAAGACAGCTCCCACCCGGCCTTCTCTGCTTCTTCCCTGATTCAGCATATTCCATTCTGCTGGTGAGACCCAAAACCTGAGAGTCACCTTGGACTCTGTTCTTTCTCTCATACTCCACTTTAAGTTGGCAAATGATGTTGGCTTTATTTTTAAGATGTATTCAGAATCCTGCAGCTTCTCACCATCCTTGTCTTCCAGCAACATTTCTTACCTGCTCTATTGCAGTAGCTTCCTAAGCGTTCTCCCTGCCTCCACCCAGCCCTGACCTCCCTGCCCACAGTCTGTTCTTCATGGAGAAGTCAGTGTCAGCTTCCAAAAGAGGAGCCAGGCGAGGTCAGTTCTCTGCTCAAAACTGTCCATGGTTTGCTTTCATGGAGAGAAAATGCCACACACTGTCCGTGCCCTCACCTCCCCTATTCGCTCCACAGCCTCAGTGGCCTCCTTGCTGCTGCTCCGCCTAAGCAGGACAGCCTCCCTTCCAGGGCTTTGCCTGCTGCCTGGGAGGTACTTCCCTGATAGCTGCACAGCCCCTCCCTCACTTCATTCAGGTGTCTGCTTCATGGCTGCCCTCACTGGACTGCCCTTTATTAAATCACACTCCCACTGTCATTCTCTCTTCCTTCAACCTAATCTGTTCTTTCTCAGCGTTACACCTGCTGACATATCTCTACTTGTTCATCTCCTTATTGCGTGCTTAGCCTCTAGAAGGAGAGATCCACGGGGTCAGGGACTTCATTTTGCGCCTCACCACCTCCCCAGTGCCTGGAGTAGACTCTGGGATATAATTGGTACTCAATTTTTCTTTTTACTAGTCTACAGGTCTTTCCTGAATCTCAAAATGAGTATAATAAGAGTTTCAAACAGAATGAAATAATTACCTAAGGATTTATATAAGAAAAATGCATTCTGGGTATATGTATACAGGGGGACTGTGGGAGAGAGGGGCAGGGAATTCTAATACTATGAGGGCGTCTGTTTTAGAAAAGCTGGAAAGCAGCGTGCTAGGCCGCAGCAGAAGTAGCTCCGTTCCTCTGTCTTCCTCAAGGTGACTGACTTCAGGAATGTCCGTGGATGTGCCTTTGCGCCACTGTTCCATCTGTAAGAGGAGGGTGAGAATGGATGCCTCTCTGGCCCTTCTGCATCACTCAAGAGGAGTTTACTGAGAATGGACTTTGTGTCCAGCACTGTGCTAGGCCAGGCTGGGAGCTGCAGAGAAGCCCAGGGCATCCTCACCCCATCAAAAGTTTATAGTCTAGTTGTTCATCTGGAATTTCCTAAGTGTGCCTGGACCATCCACTGTACTGCTCCCTTCTCTTTGCACAGTTGAATGGGAGTTCTGTTGCATCTGGGACGTGAGGAACACGGGATGAATTTGAGACTAGTTCAGTTCCCTACATATGGGGGCCTGGTGGAGTCAGGCCCCATGGTAGGCACACAGGTGACAGAAATTGTCTCTGTGGCTGGAGAGTTGACAGCCTGGAATACAAGGAATAGGAGGTTTGGATGTCTACCCAGAGGGGGATAGATCTGACTTCAAATTGCATCTCAGTCATTTCTAGCTTGGCTCTAGATTTAGAAGCTAAGGAAGAGTAAAAATAAGGGCAAATATCCCAAGAGGTCTCCTGCTGACAACAAACGTGCCTGAGAAATTACACTACCAAGATCCCCAGACCCAACATCTACAGCATCTCAGGGAGCTGGGGAATAGTCCAAACCTCCTCCTCCAGGTTTTTTTAACTTAGAAAGAAATTAATAGGCTTTTTAAAAAAAGCAGTTTTAGGTTTATAGAAAAAAATTAAGTGAAAATTACAGGGAGTTACCTCATACCCCTCCACCCCTACCAATTTCCCGAATTACTAACATCTTACGTTGGTGTAATGCGTTTGTTAGAATTGATGAGTCAATGTTGACACATCGTTATTAATTAAAGTCCATAGTTTACATTAAGACTTATTTTTTGCATTATACAGCCTGTGGTTCTGACAAATGCATAATGATACATATCCACCATTATTATAGTATCAGACAGAATAATAGTTTCACTGCCTAAAAATCCCCTGTGCTCCACCTATTTGGTGGAGCAGCAACCACTGCTCTTTTTACAGTCTTTGTAGTTTTGTCTTTTCCAGAATGTCATGTAGTTGGAATCCTACAGTATATATAGTCTTCCCAGGTTGGCTTCTTTCACTTAGCAATCTCCTCCAGTTTTAAACATGGCCTTCTCCACGCCATGCCCCCTCACACCGTACATCCAGCTGGGGTGCAAGGCGCTGACAACGGAGGAGCCCACGGCCAGTGCTGAGACCCACCTGCCCAGAGCCCACGGGTCTGCAGTGCTGCTTCTCTGTCGTCATCCACTGGACACGCCTGGCGCTGGTGCTACTGGAGTTCAGCCCAGGCTGGTAAACTGTCAGTTGCTGCCTGTGTTTTGGTTCCACATCTGGAAGTATCGGCTGTGCAGACCTTCTGTCACGCTCCTAAGTAGAGAGACAGGAGGAGCACCGGGCTGTTTGCCTTCCTCCTTGCTAGTTTGGTTTAGTTGCTCTGGAGCTTTGGACAAGCGGCGGGGAAGTGAGCCTCCCAGGCAGGCAGGGCGGGCAGCACTCCTTCACGCCGCATCCGGCGGCAGCCACAGCTCCCTCAGCCCCCGAAGTTGCTGTCTCAGCCCCAGAGGTGTCTGTGCTGAGCCCTGGGAGGCACTGAGCTTCAGGGCTTGTTTTGTGGTCATTAAGCAGGAAGACCGATCAGGCACAAAGAGAGTGAGAACGCTTCCCCTGCCAAGAAGTGCTTCTTTCTTCAGTCAGCCTCACAAACGAGGATTCCTTGGCGGGGGGGGGGGGGTGGCAGGAACCCCAGTATTCAGTGCCCTCACCAGTCATTAAACAGTGAGGCTCTTGGGGGATGAGGGATAACGATGGATTTTATCACTAGAACAGAAGGAGGACCTCCTCCAGCTGGGCTCCAACTCTGGGCCCCAGTTAGAGGAAAGGGAAGTGCATGTGAATGGGGGTCACGTGGGCCATCTGGTTGAAGCAGGCTGAAACGTTCCAGGGCTGAGAGGAAAGGGGTGTACTAGGTGAAGAGGGTTCCAACCCTGAGGAGCAGGGACTGAGACTTAGACCCCAGCTTCTGTTGCTTCTATGTGGAGTAAACGAAGAGCTGAGGCCAGCTGGCACCTCTTCACTTCCAAGGACACCAGACAGGTGCCTCAGAGTTCAGTAAAAAGGAGAAAGAAGACATGGCCTCCTTGGAAAGTCAGCTCTCAGACGGTAGAAACTCCATGCCAGTCATCCCAGTCCTTACCACCTCGTCCTCTGGCTTGCTCTTTGCCTAGCCCACCCTCCCATCTGTATCCTGTTCAGGGACTTGCCGAGAGCTCTTGGGCTGCCATTCAGTGGTTCTTCCGACTTGCACCCTGTGTAAGTGGAGACTAATAGTACTTGTCCCAGGTGTGTCATCAAGACTGTGAGCGCTAATGCAGTGGAGTGTTTAACGCTCCTTAAACTCTTCAGAGAAGTACTGTCTACAGGCAAGCCATCCTTGCTTTTGTTGTTAATTGTGGAATCAGGGTGGTGTGCCTGCACCCTCTTGTCTTCCTGGGTCTCGCTCCAGCATCTGGAAGGCTGTGACTGATGACTGACCGTCAACACATGGGAGGCCTTGGCCCCTGTCACAGTTTGCCTGTGGAGGCTAAGGATAGAGAACTGCTGAACATGGGAGGGTGAGACCCATGTTCCCTGCCAGATCCAGCCTTCATTCCTGAGTCACCTCCTCACGTGCTGTCCCCCCAGGAGGTCCTGTGGGAGAATCCCGGACCGGCTTCTGTAGGTGCAGCCAGGCTGTGTGTGTCAAGGAGCAGGGACCACGTTTGCTAAACCAAAAGATAAGTACATGATCTGACAAAGCATTTGAATGAGACTTTTTCCCCCTGATTTTGGGGGGGAAAAATCTCAGAAATGCTGAGTTTATAAATATCTTGTGATGTATTAAAAAATAACCCTTTAGTACGAGGAATGGCATTCTGTCCAATTGGGGGCCATGCCAGGACCTCCCAGCAGCGTGGTCGCCTGTTAGGGCAGGTTGTGCAGGGAAACGCGGCGTGGCCTCGCCACACGTGTGAAGCTCCAGCAAGTGTTGGTGGAAGGAAGTCTCCAGGGCAGTCTGGGTTTTCTCTAGCACTTTCTCTACAGAACAATCTGTGGGAAACCAGGGCAGGGTCCCAATTTTACCCACCACTGCCCAACTCCCCTCTCTAGAAAAAGCCTCCATGGCCGTGGAACAGGGAGGCTCCTGAACAGCTAAGTTCTACAGCTTTCAAAGTCACGAGGTAAAGAGGACCAGCCTGCCCCGTTGTGATGGAGTGTTAGCCAGCAGAACTCATTTTCCCTCCACAAGGACACTAACCAAAGTGCCAGCGCTAATGCCCGTGGTCTAGATGGGGGAAAGGCAGTGAGGCCTTGTTTCTCTGAACCTCAGCCAAAATGAGGTGTGTTACCCTTCCTCGGGCAGGGGGTTCTGACCTGTTTCCCACCCTCTGAAAATCACGATGCCCGCTGCAGCCAGCCTCCCTTCAGTCACTGAGCTTCCACACTGAGCTGTTTCTGGTTATCCAAAGACCCAGCAAAAAACCTTGCCTAGGGCTTCCCTGGTGGCACAGTGGTTGAGAATCCGCCTGCCGATGCAGGGGACATGGGTTCGTGCCCCGGTCTGGGAAGATCCCACATGCCGCGGAGCAGCTGGGCCCGTGAGCCATGGCCGCTAAGCCTGCGTGTCCGGAGCCTGTGCTCCGCAATGCGAGAGGCCACAACAGTGAGAGGCCTGCGTAACGCAAAAAAAACAAAAAACAAAAACCTTGCCTAGAGCAGTGCTGTTCATGCCTCTTCAGGCATTTTCCACGTGGCCCCAAAGACATGTTTGTAACCATTAAAGAGTGGCCTTTCAGTTGATCAGCCAACAGATTATTGAGTGCCATGCGTGCTGCCCTCAAGACACTTACAACTTGGATTCTGAATATTTCCCAAATCCAAGCAAGAGGTCATTTCACGTTGAACTGCATTATCTACCTTCTCTCATTGGAAGAGCCCTTGGCTCAGAGGAGGTGCTAGATGTCACCATTATTATCATCATGATTATTATTACTTTGGCTTTTGAGATAAGCTACTGATTTATAGCTCCTTCCCAAGAGCCCATATTCTCGGAGAATTTGGCTCTTTAAAGAGCTGTGTCACCTACGGTATGTTTGGGAATTTTATAGGTAGAAACATGGAGGTCCAGAGGAAAGTGATGGTCTTTCACTCGGACCTTGAAGCCTGTGCACTTGGTTGGTTCTGCCATCAGGAAAAAGCCCACCAACACTGGGGACCTGTCATTGGAGAGATATGCTCAGGGTTCTGGGGAAGGCCCATCCAGGACAGGGAACCCAGAAAGGAAGCAGAGGGCATGGGGGGCAGCCAACAGGGTCCAGGTTCCCAAGCCAGAGCACCAAGGAGATAGGCTTCTCAGGGCCTCCTCTGGCTGCGGCCAGCAGTACCCTTTCAGGGGTGGGGCTGCCTCTTTGGCCCAACACTAGGGAGCCTTTAAAGGTTGAAGAGAGGTATACTGCCCTCCGTTACCAGAACCTGGGCGCTCGTGGAAACCTGCCGGACAGCGCTCTTTGGCTTAACTGAGGTGACATGGGGGCTGGGTGGGGGTGGGGGTGGGGCGGGCGTCCTGGAAGTTGGTGCAGGACTGAGAAGGTTTGGGATGATCTTGTTCTAGTCATCCTATTGAAAAAGCAAGTTTCATTATTATTTAAAAACTCAACTACACAAAAGCAGAAAGAAGAGTATCATGAGCCCCATGTACCCATCACCCAGATTCAACAATTATCAAGACAAAAGAGTTTTTTAAATACTACTTTGTTTTCATTACTCTGCTCTGTGTGCAGATAGGACAAGGATGAACGCCACAAGGGTACTTTTTCCAAAAGAAGTGTGTGATCCGGTCTTCCCACGCCCTCCTAACAGGGGCGTGGAAAAGAAAGAACCCCAGCCCAGGGCCCTCGGGTTTGATTCTCAGTCGCTCCACGGTGCTCTGAGATGTTTCTGTGTGTCTCCTTTACCAGATGCTGAGCTCTTAGAGAAAGCTTGAACTTTATCTTTGGATCCACGGAGCTTCGTATTGAGTGAGTGTTCAATAAGCGTTTATTGACTTGTAAGGCAAAGGATTGTATGAGTCAGAGTGGACAGGTGTAAGTGATGTGAGTACTTAGTTCACCATTTGGGGAGGCAAAGGGGCAGCTGATGGCGTTTAGAGTTGAGTAAGGGGCCATTATCTGAACTCTGGGGGATCCTGAATGGGTGAAAGGTTAGGCGTGATCATTCTGCAATGCAGGGGCTCCTGGTTTGGCCAAGAAGGAAGAAGTCAGCAGCAAGAGATGACAGGAGAGAGCTGGATCAGAGCTGCTCTCTGCCTGGTCCCCAGATCCAGGTGTCTGCAGACCCGGGTATGGGGGGTCAGGGGTCTAAGAACAGAGGCTCCAGCTCCAGACCCATTTCTCTGGGTGGCCAGAAGCAGTCCACAAGCCACCTATGCCACCAGGGCCCGCGTGTCATTCCAAGCACTGTTTTTATTCATTTTGGAGTTGGCAAGGAACGGGCTCCTCCAAGTGTGAGGACCAGAGTCTGCTTCCAGCCTGTGGAGTTCTGGGCAGCTCGGCTGCTCTGTGGCCCCCTGGGCAGCGTTTGGGGTGGTATGAAATGGGTGTTGGAGGAACAGGAGGGGAGATGCTGCAAACCCCCGCTCAGGTCTGACCCTGGGTGTAGCCAGCAGGGGCCTCAGGCAGGGTGTGCCAGGGCCCACACAGACCCCAGGGAAGTCTCCAGGCCCCGACTTGGATCAGCGACCTGCCCCTCCCTTCCCTGCCTGGTCTTTTTCAGTTTAAACTTCGAGCTCTGTCCTCGCATACACGCGTGATGTGTGTGTGAGTGTTTTAATTTTTATCCTTGGCAGAAGTTAAGACACAAAATGGATTTGGAAGGAGAGGAAACCAGTCTTGGTATACGCTGGGTAGCAGCAGCTTCATTCCTGGAGTGGGAGGGCCGCAGGTGGGGAGGGGCTGGGCGGGACCCAAGTCTCTAAGGTTGGGGTGAGGTGCTGCTTCCACCCCGGCAGGGACCAAACTGAAAATCCACTTCTTGGGGAAGGGAAGGCCGGAAGCTAGAGGCTGAGCTGTTAACCCTTTGGGATATCAAAAAGCCAGTTCCAGGGGAGCCAAAGCCCACTGGTGCAATCTGGTGTTAAGTGGATGTGGGACCCCTGGACAGCCAACACCTGTTCTACTTCCTGGTGGTCTGTGAGCCCCTGAGACTGTTCTCAATTTGTTAAGGGAATCACTGACGGGCACTTCAGGTTTTCATGTGCAAACGCTAAAATGTGCATATGCTTGGAAAACTTCTGTCTCCTGCTAAGCTCTCTGCCCCCCAGAAGTGGTGGTGGCCCCAGCAGGGGTGACTGTGGCCCAGGGACCTGTTTAAGTGTCACCTTTGCTACTCTGGAAGCCGTCTTGGCCCCCAAAGTAGGTGCTGTTTGCAATGGTGGTCTCTTCTTGGGTTTTTATTTCTTTGTGAAGAGGAGAAAACTAGGAATCTGAAAGTCCAGAAAATATCTGGGGATATCTGAGAGAAACTTTGAGAAAATGTTTTATTCGTTAAAGTGTATTAAGATATTCAATTTGTGGAATAAAAGAAAATAGCTTTAAAAATGGCAAGAATTTCACTAAAAGTAATAGAGCAGGGAACATCTTTATACAAAACTCGCAATTTCAACCGTGGCATCCAGTGCAACCAAGGCATTTCTGGCAGACCTTCTCTGTCAAAATGACCCACAAATCCATGGCGGAGACTCCCAGGGGTTCTCAACCCTGGCTGCACATTACGGTTTCCAGGAAAGGGTTTTGAAAATGCTGCTACCTGGGCCCCACTTCCACAGGCTCTAAGTGAATTTGCCTGAGGTGCTGCCCAGGTGTTGATGTGTCTTAGTGTCCCCGAATGATTTTTCCATGCAGCCAGCGTTGGGAACCTCCAATCTTACGCTTATGTAAGAACAGAAGGAAGATGAGAGAGGTCAGATTAAGAAATGGAAGAATTTTATTGTCTCTCACTACAGGCTGGTGCATATTACATGGATCCAGACTCAGAGGGCCATGGCCAACTTGTGGATGGGATTGAGGCGCTCACTCAGGGCTGACTCCCGCTGGGGTGGGGGACTGAGCATCCTCATGAGTTGGCCACAGAGTGCATTGTGGGACCTGATGAACCAGTCCCTCCCGAAACATGATGGCTAGTGCATGACTCCAACCCAGGCTGATTTTGTTTTTTTCAGCCTTCCTCAGTTTCCTTTTTCGGTTTGTCTGCTTGAATCTACCAAGGACACCGAGACCAGCAGGCAGGGAAAGCAGGTAACCCTGGCTTTGAATCCTTTACTTGAGCAAGATGTTTAACCTCTCTAAGCCTCAATTGCTGCATCTGTAAAATGTAGATGACGGTACTACCTCCTTCGCAGAGTTACTTAGAGGTTAGACAAGGTAATACACGCACATCATCGCACACAGAGTAACTCAGCAAATGGTCACATACTCTCTTTTATGCTAAGATGGAATATTTCTTCCAATTCTAAATATTTGCCTTAATCTCATATTACAACAAAACCTGGTGCGTTACATTCACTGAATCTGAATGACTTTTAATTACATTTACAAATCAGTTAAGTTAGGAAATTAGTGATTTAGCAGGAAAAGAAGGCAGTCCTTAAATGTTAATATGCCCAACATCGTAATTGCAGCAAACGAAGTGCTTGGTGGATATTTTATACAATTTACTAAACAAAGTAATTTCACATTAGTAAAGGTTGCTAAAAGAATATTAAATGTGTTTTCATTTTTTCCAAAATACTTGTCCACATTGTGTGGATGCAACAGAATCCTGGAATTAGGGGAGGGGTTCTTTATAAGCCGAAGGAGTTGACTGTTGGATATAGACACAGGAAACACTTTAGATGTGATCATGGAGCAAAGAGCAACATTTTACAGCCCAAGGAGTTGTTAGGAAATGAGGCCCCTGGGCCTATGGGAAGATAAAATTTCAGTGATGACATGATAATATTTGGGGATAGTTTTTTTTGTTTTTTTTTTTGCGGTACGCGGGCCTCTCACTGTTGTGGCCTCTCCCGTTGCGGAGCACAGGCTCCGGACGCGCAGGCTCAGCGGCCATGGCTCACGGGCCCAGCCGCTCCGCGGCATGTGGGATCTTCCTGGACCGGGACACGAGTCCGTGTCCCTTGCATCGGCAGGAGGACTCTCAACCACTGCGCCACCAGGGAAGCCCTGGGATAGTTGTTTTTTTTTTTAATTTACCTTTTTAATTACAAAAATAACTCCACACTCACTTGGAATATTTCTTAAGTGTTTGGTATAAAAAGTGCAAATTTCCAGCCCTTCACCATAACTGATGTTAACATGTAAGTGTCTCCTGACCTTATCCTATGACAATCCAAATAACTGTACACCACATATTCACATGTAATTTTTAAAAATTACAAACATGGGATGCTGTTTTACAAGTTGTTTTTGGGATATTCTCCAGGAACCTCTTAGGCCAACATTTCCCGAAGTGTATTTGATGAAATTCTCCCCACTAATGGTACTCTGAGAAAAAAAGAGTAGTGTGGTCAAGTCAGTCCAGGCCTGTGGTCAAATAAGTCCAGGCCTGTGGTTGAGTGAGTTCAGCTTTCAGTGCATACTCTACCCCCCTTTCGGTGAGGTGACTCACAATACGTAACAGCCCATTAAAGGCTCTGAAAAGGCCTGCACTAAAGAAACCTAATTTGCCTTTCTTAACAGAGCATTTCCCTACATTCTTTTTGCTAGCACATTTTAACAACCGATAGATTTTTAGAAGCGCTGTTCTAGGCATTCCTCACTCACCTCCCCTCCACCTACAACAGCTCCTCCATCTGCAGCCTTGTGGGGTAGGCAGGAAGAAAAAAGCTCATCTATTCATTTAATTAACAAATACTTACTGTGCTCCTAGAGATAGATGCTGGGGCTACAGTAATGAGCAAGATAACAGGCCCTCTACCCTGGGAGGCTCAGCGAAGGTATTAGTCACACAGGATGGGTTGCACCTGGGCTGGCAGACCATCAGCAGGGATCCTCTGCAGCTGTGGAGCCTGGGAGGAGCATCTGGAATTATCCCTATCCCCTCCGCCCCCCACCCTTCATCACGCCTCCAATTCCCCACACTTCGCTCTGCTATAAATAGTGGTGCCTGACCCAGCTGGCAGGACGCCATGTGTTTGTTTCCTCTGCGTGTGCCAGCCCTGCACGGAGGCCACTGGGCTTCCCAAGTTGGGGAGGGCTGACAGGAGTTGGGGTCGGAGGCTTCCAGCAGAAGGTGGGGACAGACGGACTGGAGCATGCCTCAGGTTTCCAAACTGGTATTTATTTTAAGTTTTAGTTGGTTTAAAAGAGCTTTCTAAGTGAGGAAGATTGGGGGTGGGTCGGGGACTGAATGTGTATATTTGGGGGTCAGAGAGGTGGAGAAAGTCGGTTTGCATGAGGTCAGACAGGAAAAAAGTAAACTGTCATGATTCTAAATCATACTTCCCAGCTGGAGCTGGAGAGCTGGAGTTGTTTGCTGTGTGAGCACATGTGCACACGTGTGCCTGTGTGTGTGTGTGCGTGTGCGTGTTTTGTTCGTCTCTCTTAGAGGTGGTGCGTGTACATGCCCAGAGCAGGATGCCTGGAAAGCCTAGGTAGAGGTGTCTGGCCCCTGAGATATTTACCTCTTCTTAAACCTCTTTTGTTGAAATATTAGGGATAAATCTGTAACAAGGATCAGACTACAAGTAACCCTAAAGGAAGTGACTCAAATTGAATAAGTTGCTGTCATTTATTGAACAACTGCTTTGAACCAGTCATTGTTCTAGACCATTTACTGATGTGATCTGTTTCCCCTTCCACATGCTTGTGTGAGAGAAGTTACTGTCCTGCGCCAAAGTGGTTCCTCCTAAATGTCCGGGTTAAGGGTTTCCTGCTTGAAGGAAAGTCTAGGAAAGACACTGTGTCACAGTGCAGTCAGGTCAGGTGCCAGCTAAAGAGAGGCAGCTTCTGATCCGTCTTGGCCCTGACTTAGCAGTTCAGCCATTTTGCCCCATGGCT
Source organism: Mesoplodon bidens (assembly GCF_964165515.1). NCBI lineage: Eukaryota > Metazoa > Chordata > Mammalia > Artiodactyla > Ziphiidae > Mesoplodon > Mesoplodon bidens. Next base: position 60,185,178 of record NC_138161.1, read on the forward strand.
TAGCTTTTCATTTAAGTGCTTCAGATTTCCTGCCAGCATGCAAGAGCCTGTTAAGGGTTTGTGTGTGTGTGTGTGTGTGTGTGTGTGTGTGTGTGTGTGTGTGTGTGTGTGTGTTAGGGGTTGAGGTGTGAGTGTGCCGACGAGTTGGAGTTGGAGTTGGGGCTGGTTTAGCCCAGCATTTGCTTGAATCGGCCCCAGGAGTGGACAGGTCAAGAAGTGGCAGCCTGATCCTCATTCACTCTGGGTCACAGAACCGGAGACCGGTTTTGAGTCCTGGGGAGGGTATGGGTATGGGCCTGGTGCCATTGGTTGCTTAGTCATCATGAGGAAGGGGCACAGAAAATGGCTGCAGGCGACAGCTTAATTGGAATTGGTGGTAATCATGTTGCCTAACGGAGTAAGTCAGTCTTTTCAATCCTCAAACTTCCTAAAGGCCCAGCTTCCCCGCCTGAGAAAAAGCTCCCTCTTGACTATGTGACTACAGTTCTCTCTCCTCTCTGCCATGACCTTTCACTTTTGTGTTTTGGGTTGTAATTCGTTCACTCAGTGGGTGTTTGCTGATACTTCGAACCGTGTTATACGCTCAAGACGCCCCTGTAATAAGATCACCGCCATTCCTGCTCCCTGAGCATTTGGTCTAGCGGTCGGGCAGACCATAAATAATTAGCGTGATGGCGCTTCCATGGGGGAAGTGCAGGACTCCAGGGGACAAGAGCTGGTGGCCCAACTGCTGCCTGACGTAGAGTGGGTGCTGGGAGCTTGCCTAGCGAATGGAAGCGAGTTTCCCTGGGCGCCTGCTTCTCCCCACACTCTCCCCCGTCTCCTCCTTGGCAAGCCTGCCCTCACCCACATCATGTTCCGGCGCTGAGAAGGGAAACCCTGTGTCCTGCTTGTCTTCTCCCCTGAATAAGAACCCCATTGGGCTCCCCAGAGGCAGGGCGATAGGGACGGAGATCTCAGACACCCATGCATCACCTTCCCCTGCTCAAGCTCTGCTTTGCATCAGAAGCAGCCCTGGGGTTCACCGGATCCAAACTCCAAGGACCAAATAGAGTCAGGCCTGGAAGAGATCTTGGAGGTAGGTCTTTACAGCTTAGCAAACATTCACTGAGGATCTATTATGTGTCCAGGAGAGACTTGTATATAAATAAGGTACAACACAGTGTGAGAAGTGACAACGACAAAGCTTGAGGCTTCAGCAGTCCTCATAGGCTTCCATTAGCTCTAAGCCTCTTACCTACCTTCAGTGATGTACTTTGATGACTCTCTCGGGACTATAGTAGGAGTGAATGTGGATGATGGAAAGGAGGCTTCTTTTAGGACTTGCGAAGAGGACTAAGTCAGAGGACTGACCTTCTGTGCGGAGCAGGGCCTGAGTGTACAAGTGTGAGTGTGTGTGCGTGCGCTCAAATGTATGCCACATTTCTTCTGTCATGCCTCTGATGCCTTTGCTGGTGGTTCTGGTTCTTTGCCTGTACTTTGTAAAATCCAGCCTGTCTTTGATCTTTTCTTGAGGCCGTGCTGCATTTGGTATAATAGAAAGATGGTGTCAAAGAGGAGGTTAACTAGGTCCCAGGTTCTTTAAGGACGGGAAACTGCCTACTTTTCTCTATGTCCCCTCCACCCTCCATTCAGTGTGTGGCACCTAGTGGGTGCCAAGTGTGGTTTTGCTGAATTGACCTGAATTCTGCCCTGAGCCCACCCAGGGACTTGTACATCTCATCAGGAGTGACTTTGGAGTTGCCAGCTGTTTTGTCTGCTCAGCTTACCATGATCACTAAGCAAAACACCCTTGTCTGTCCTACTCTTCTTCTGGCAAGGTTTGTGTTCACGCACGGCTCACTTGTCCAAAATCCTTTGTCCTAAGAGATAGGACTTAAGCTATTAAGGTCCGCCTTAAGTTAAGTGCTGTTCAGGTCCTGGGACTGGTTTGCCTATGTACTGTGTTTGTGCTGTCTACCCACACTCTAATTAATTCCTTTCACATTGGACCTCATCAGCTGTGTGCACCAGAAGCCTTGGAAGTGAATGCTCCTGTTTCCTCTCCAGTCACTGTTACCATTTTACTTTGTTGTTTACCTGTGTGGCTATAGCCCTGGCCATAGGCTGTAATTAGAAACAGGTAGGTGTAAAAAGAGCGGGTGGTCTGTTGTGGCTTTGTGAGCTCACGGATGTGGTCGGAGGTGAGCTCCGTACTGGGGCTGAGAGTGGGGGGGGCGGGTCAGAGAGGGATTGGGAGTGTGTTTTCCTTTCTATAAACACGTCTCCATAACTTCTTGTCCAGGTGACCTACTGTCTGACAGGGATCTTCCCCCTTTCTCTCCAAGTAGAGACACTACAGAGAAATTATCATCATCAAGAGAGTGCAGAGAGAGGGCATAAACAGGGTGGGATGGTGGGAGAGGTTATTAGCTTAAGTGATATAAATGTTGACTAGTGTTGGGTGGAGATCGAGAGGCTAGCAATTGTCTTGCCACAAACTTGGGGACACTCTGGTACCACCCAGGGATCTCCTGTCCCATTGGGCTGTTGTGAGGTTCTGTAAAACACTGTATAGAATGTAGGTGTTACTGCTTTTTTCCGACAAAGAATGTTTCTTGAACTTCTGATGCATGTGTTGTAGGGCAGCAAAATCAGGCCATTGCTTAATTGTGTACAGCTGACGAGGAGCAATGAGCAAAGAGGATAGCACGTCTGTCTGGAGTTGTTCGAATGCAACAAGTCCTTAAGTCTTAAAGGACATGAATCTCAAAGCCCACCAGTGCCACAGTATGAAATTAGACCTCCAGTGAACGGCTTTCAGTAGAAAAGTTCCACGACACCTGTCCCCCCTCACTGCTATGTGCCAGGCTGCCTTCACACGTAATCCCCTTAACTCTTTTTTTTTTTTTTCGCGGTACACGGGCCTCTCGCTGTTGTGGCCTCTCCCGTTGCGGAGCACAGGCTCCGGACGCGCAGGCTCAGCGGCCATGGCTCACGGGCCCAGCCGCTCCGCGGCATGTGGGATCCTCCAGGACCGGGGCATGAACCTGCGTCCCCTGCAACGGCAGGCGGACTCTCAACCACTGCGCCACCAGGGAAGCCCTCCTTAACTCTTATTAGCAGCTCAGCAAAGGGGGTATTATCATTCGCATTTTCACAGAGAGTAAACTGAGGGTCAAAGACTAAGTAATTTACCCAAAGTCACCTTCTACCAAAGGTAGAAGTGGCAGAGCTCTTATCCAAACCCAAGGCTCACGGTATTTCAGTACCTGATCCTGCAGAGTTTCAGTGTTGTCACTTAGTAGAGAAGCTATGTGTGTAATACAAATTTGAGATGAGCCCTAAAATCCTTACGTGCTAAAGCATCACGAAGTGTTTTAATAACCTCTTTCCCCATCTGTAAAGGGGACAATAACACTCCCTGGGCTGTGATGATGAAAAGTGGACCATGTGTGCCCACCCCCAGCCCTGGGCTCGGCACAGAGTAGGCGCTTGGCATATTTAGTGCTCTCGTCCCTACTCCCCTCCCCACGCTCTCTCTTCAGGCCTGAACTTGTCCTCTTTCTCACTTACAGCTTTCTTCTTTCTCCTTCTCCCATCCCTCTCTGCCTGCCTCCTTCCACCCTGGCCTCAAGCTCAGGGCCATACTGTCACTGGCTAGATGATAGCCAATCACGGTATCATCCTAGATGAGGTTCCCTGCAGTTCAGTGGCTGCAGGAAGCCTGAAGTCTCAAGCTTATTTGGGTGTTTGTTTTGGGAGAAGAGACAAGAAGGAAAACAAAGAAGGTTCTTGAATGAAACCTCAAGCCATAGGAGCATCTGCAGAGGCACTGACTTCTGTCAGGCAGCTTGGCCTTCCCCAAGGGCTGCTAACTCATGTAAGGGCCATTTGGGTTTGAAAAATAAAGGCCACAGTTAGTCATTTCCCCCTAGAAAAACCCTTTGGTTCCACCACTGATAAGTGTGTCTGCTTGCGTTCCTCTTATAGGTCCACGGGTCAGAGTAACATCCCTTCCCAATCCCAAATTTCTAATCCAAATAGACCCTTCAGTTCAGCAGACATTGACTTTTCTAGGTGCTAGGGTTACTGAGATGAAGTGGACGCCTCCTTGCCTTCAGGAAGTTTAGAGTCTGGGAAAAGAGGCATATTGTAGACAGGCATAAATCATCGTGGAAATGTTGCAGTAGGTGTGCACAGCGCTGTGGAAAGTGGGATGAGGAATTATCACTGGAGGCATTATACAGTGACGCTGGAGGTACGTTTCGAAGGATAAGAAAGGGAGAAGCAGAAGATGGTTCTGGGAGAAGGAAGGTGTGAAAAAGCAGCTTGCCCGGGACTTAGGGCTCGTGGGAGGAAAACGAGGGGAAGGTTGGCTGCAGCCCAGTTAATACAGAGCCTGGAAGGTTGTGTGAAGAAGTTTGAACCTTATTTAATCATACTTGTTTGGGGAGCTATCAAAGGTGAGTCTATTAGCTCTTTTGCTTGTTTGTTTTTAACTGACCTCAAAAGGGGAAAAAAATCACTCCTGGGCTTCCCTGGTGGTGCAGTGGTTGAGAGTCCGCCTGCCGATGCAGGGGACATGTGTTTCGTGCCCCGGTCCGGGAAGATCCCACATGCCGCGGAGCGGCTGGGCCCATGAGCCATGGCCACTGAGCCTGCGCGTCCGGAGCCTGTGCTCCACAACGGGAGAGGCCACAACAGTGAGAGGCCCGCGTAACCCCCCCCCACACACACACACCCACACACACCACTCCTAATTCCTTCACATTTTCAAATCAGCTGCTTTTATTTGTTTCCTATTTCCTTCCAGGCCTTACCCAACTGTTTACATGCTTTTTACAAAATGCGATCTGCTTTTTTCCTTAATGTCCTTTAAACATTTTTCATGTTGCTGCTTGCTCTTTCTAATTATTACTTTTAATGGCTGCATAATAATCCATTGATTTTTTTGCCATAACTTAAAGCAGTGTGGTAGAGTGAAAAAAGCCAAGGTTTTTAGCGTCAGCCAGACCTCGTTCAAATCCTGACTCTGTGGTTTACCATCTGTGTGATCTTGGACAAAATATTTAATCACTCTGAGCTTTAATTTCCTCATTTATAAAATGGGTTGGTTGTACACCTACCTTACAGGGCCATTGTGAGAATTAAATTAGGCAAATTATGGATTCTGGCCTATAGGAGGCATTGCTCAGTGAATGGTAGCTGCTCATTTGTCATCTTTACTGTTCGGTTGAGCTTGATATTCTAGAAAGAAGGTGGGTGACAATGTGGAGGCTTATTAGCTGGGGAGAGGAGAATCAGGGAGCCAGTTTGAAGGCCCTCGACACGCACCGTCTGATACAGTAGTCACTAACACATGTGGCTATTGAGCGCCTGAATGTGGCTAGTCTGTGCCGGGATGTGTAGTAACTAGAAAATACACACTAGAGTTAGGAGACCTAGTATAAAACAAAATATAAAACTTTATTAATGATTTCTATATCGAGTATATGTTGAAATGATAGTATGTTTTGATATATTGTGTTAAAAAGATATTATTAAAATGATTTCCACTTGATTTTTCAGTGCGACTACTAGAAAATTTTAAACACTATATGTGGCTTGCATTGTGTTTCTCTGGTTGCTCCGGCCAGAGTTTGAGTCCACACAACCAATCAGATACTGGGGTGGAGAATCAGAGGCAGCCAGGAGACAAGGATGAGTCCCAGGTTGGACAGCTGAGTGGATGGTGAATCTTTACATAGTTTTAGGGAAGACCGGGCACGAGTAGATGGGTTTGAGTCTGTGTTTGTAGAAGCAGGTCATTAGTGGGTGTCCTCTGAGCAGTGAAATGAAAAGCAGGTATTTGGTCTCGACCAGAGAAGCTGTCCCTGCTTTCCTTCAGAGCTGCCATTCTGGCCGTCGCCATATCACACACATCCGTGGTGAGATTACTGACCAAAGTGCTCACTGCCGGGAGGGCTGGGAAGAGCTTGGCTGCTCTGCTGAGCTCCCAGAGTGCTCCAGCACTGGTTTGTACCGGAGCCCCAGGTATTCCCACTTGCTCCTTCGTGGTCTCCCCCCAGGTCATCCCACGCACTTCTTGGTAACACACGCAATATGTGGGGTCAGAACGACCGGGACTAGGACTCGATACAAACACGGAAGTTGGAGGGGAAACCTGCTCTGCAGGGAGCGTAAGTGTCCAGAGTCCTGTTAGGCCCTGGTCGGTTGTGTGTCTTCACCTACTCTGGTTTGGGGTCTTCAGATCTTTGTGGTTCCCTAATAGATGTAAATGGATATGACGCTGAGATAGACTTCTGGGTAGCGTTTCAGGTACCCAAATGCTGTTTTGGTTTTAGAACTAGGAATTGAAATTGTACCTGGCTCTCGAAATATCCACTGTAGCTTTTCCTGAAGGGTTGCTGGGATATAGGGCCTTAAAATCAGGATAAAAGCAAAGAAAAATTATGAGCACTTTTATATACTCTCCTACAGTCTTGTCCGCTCCCACCCCCTCCCCTCCGGCCCCAGGGGTTGAGCTTAGGAAACCACAGGTTCAAGATGCATTTCAGTCAGGTAAGAGCAAGGAAAGTAGAATAGAGCAAGTTTGAGCAAAAATAGAGCAAAAAACAAACCACAGCAAGCACCAGAATCTGCCTCGGTTTGAGCAGTTTTATCTGACCTAGCCTGCCTGACTCTGGCACTGGGCGAGGCAAAAGGCCCGTGTAATAGGCCCTAGCATCCCTCTGGCAGGGGCATTCCTAGCAAAGGTGCAGCAGCATTTTGCTTCTGTTTAAGCCATTGTCACCCACCAGAGCCCTGATTGTAGTTGTCAATTGGGTAAAGAGTTTCAAGTTCTTGGTCAGCAACAGAACAACTATAGGAGCGTGTACATGGTTCATTCCTTCAGCAACCATTTACTGAGCTCTTCCTGTGTACCAGACCATGGGATTAAAGTTTCAACTGTAGGAGAGTATGTGAACGTTTTTATAGTTTTTCTTCGTTTTTTATCTTCTGTCTTGATTTTAAAACTTGTGATGTTTTTTTAGTCGCAGAACAAAAAACTATGTTTCACAACTTACAAAACTGATGATTCTTTAGGAATTCTATCACAGCTTGGTTACCAATTTTATTTTTTCTGAGAAGTTGGGGGAAATGTACTGTGTTCCCTCCCCACGTCTCTCCCCTCCTTCCCTTTTTGGCCCTGGGGAAAGACCACCTCTGACCTCAGGGAGCCCTAAGTCTCACTTCCATCATATATATTCATGACAAGGCTTCCTCTGCTAGACAACCCACTCCAGCAACTCAGAGAAGCCCCCTATGCCCTTAGTTTGGCTGTAGCAGAGCAGCCCGAGGAGAAAGGGCCCCAGCTTGGCAGGCTGGTGGGTCCTCTGCCCCTACAGGCATTTATTTCTAAAGTAGTTTCATCCCGTTGCAAAACCTGTGACTTTTTCCATGCAACTGTGGGGAGCTAGGAATTGACCGCAGGCCTGACACCTCCGGGAGGTAGGTGTTGCTGGCTTGAATGCCCTTGAATTGGCTGGGGTGGGTGTTGGGGGTAGGTAGGTAGGGGTTGGGATATCTAGGCATAGCAGGCTGAATAGCTCTGAAGGCTTGTGTGCGCCAAGGCCCCGATGGACCGCGCACACCTGCGGCACCACGTGCCCCGGCCCCCGCGCAGGTGCTGTGCTGCTCTCCCCACTGTGCTGCCCACGAAGTTCCCACTGCTCACCTCTCCCCGCCAACTCCAAGCCCCCGTCTCAACATCACCTCACCTTCCTCACTCCTTACCCCACAGTCCTGCCTTTCTGCCCGCCCAGACTTCTCCAGATTAGAGCTCTCTAGGGACCTGGTCCTTTTAAAAAGAAGAAGTAAAGGAAAGAGAGGAAAAACAGAAAGAAAGAAGGCAACAGAAGAATGAAACTGGACCGAAGAGGCAGTGGTGCCTCGAGCTATCTCACTGCATTACAATGAATATGGACTCTATTAAGCTCCGTTCTGCCTGTTAGTGTTTCCCCGGGCAACACAGCCCCCATATGGCAGGCATGCAGCAGATTAGGGGAGGCCCCTGGGCCTCATTGAAGGCCGGGGGCGTGACTGGCAGTTGAGCCTCCTCCCCACCTCCCCCTACTCCTCACACTTGACACTGCCTGTGTTTATCTAAAGCAAGGAGGGGGGGCCATTTGGAAGGTTTTTGTGCTGCTCTGAGAGAAGGGAGAGGAGAGGGGAGGGGGGTCGCGGAGGAAGGCGGTAGAGGGGGGCAGGGAAGGGGGAAGGCCTCATAAATATTCAAGAGGAGCGCTGAATGGGGAGAGAGAAATAAAGCAGATGGAATTCGTGTTAAAGAACAGCACAATCACCCTGTTTTGAGCCCTCCAAAGACAAAAAAAAAGAAAAGGGAATGGCCTTCTAGGAGTGTAGAAGCTGCGTTTATCCAATTAGCAGGGTTGTCAAGTTGAATTTATATGGAATAGGGGTGGGGAGATTGAGAAGCGAGTGTAGAAGAAAGGAAGTGGTTTTTCTTTTCTCTCTTTTTGCCATTTCAGCAACAAGGTTTGTGGGGTTTTTTTTTCTCACCTTTCTCTCTTTAAAGGTAGATTTAAAAAAAAAAAACCTCTTTAAGGAGATGAGGCCATTTTCAGGAAGAGGTATATATGACGAAGAAATAAGACTCCCTGGTAACTTTCTCCTCAAGTGATGGAGGTGGGGGAGAGGATTAGATTTGTCTAGTGGGCAAATCAAGAGACCAGACCTTCTCTTTACTCGAAGGCAGAGGGGGCTTCTCTCTGGGGGGATTCCTCCCCAGAGTTAAGATGCTGTGTCCAGACTTTTCCTTTCCCCTTGCCTGGATGGTAAAGGAGTTTACCTACCTGAGAAGAAATAAGCTCTGCCCATGTTGTTAAGCAGCTTGTTATAAATGTGCGGTTCAGTGTGAATTAGCCCAGGTTTAGCTAATCTCCCCAGAATGCGTCTTTGCTTACATATTCCCTTCTCAAACCACCAATAGTTCCCCTGTGTCTATGGTGTTAATTTCACACTCTTTTTCCTAGTCTTCTAGGCATAACCCAATCTCAGTTTCCTCCCTTGTCTCTTTTCATTCCTCTAGAATAGTCTCCAAACTGGGGGCTCCAAAGGGGAAATATAAGATATTCCATTGGGGCAGTGGAAGAAAATATTAGAGATTCTCTTATGGTTTATTTCTATCTACAAAAGGAATAGGAAAGAAATTCAGCTTTCCTAATATTTAATACTGGGATTGACAGTCTTTAGTCTGTATGTCGGGCAATGACGGGTTGCAACAGAGAGATCTGCATTTCTCCGAGGGCTTGACAGTGGGGACCTCACTCGCTTGATCATTCACTCCCCAGTTTTCTTGTTCTCTGTTAAGTGGATTTATAGATTATGTTATTTAGTTTTAACTAAATTAACTCTCACAAAAGGACAAGTAGCTTAAAAAGTTTGCTGCAAAGAAATTGGGTTGAAGAGCGTGCTGATAATCCGGCACATGCAAACAGGATGAAAACAGCAGAGCTGACCCTTTTCAAGTCCCATTAGGAGGTAGAAACAATAATAATGGAATCACATCTGATGAAAAGTGAACAAATTAATTAACATTCAAGCAGACCATTTGAAAGAGATTACATCCATATCATTAGTGATGAATCTGATCCTAAATAGGCTTTCTGCCTTTAAGATATTAGCTTCATGATATTATAAAACAGTCGTGATTAACAAGTCATTAAAATGTGGCTTCACGTCTACCTACTCTTAAATTTTAGTTTGGCAGTATGTGCATTTAATTTATAAATAAATATGCTTGTATTAGGATAGTCTGGGAGATTTGCCCAGAGTATTTTTCTCATGAGAGAGCAAAATCAGAAAGGTTAGGAGACCACTTTCAAGATAAGCATCTGCTTGATGTACCACCTTCCATACAGAACTTTCCCACCAGGTCAGCGTCACCCTCTGTAGCGCCCTCCGGCTCTTACACGTGCACGTATTCCAGAAGGCCCAGTTTCAAACCCACTTATCCAGAAAAACCTTTCCTGAAGGCCTGAAGTTGAAAATGCTCTCCCCCCTCTGCTCGTTTTCCACTTCCCATTTGTGACTAAATTGATATCAATTAAGGTTCTAGAGTAAAGAATGCTAAAGTTGTTAGATGAGAGTAATTTCAAAACCTCAGTGGTTTTATGCAACAAAGATTTATTTCTTCTCCTGTCATAGATTGTGCTGTCTTCTTCCATCTCGTAGTTTTGCCTTGTGAGACATGGGATGTGGCCCACTGGCAGTGGGAGGAGGGAGAAGCAGCCCCCCAATTCTCTTAACTGTCTTGGTCTGGAAGTGACCCAGAACATGTTCACTTACATGTCATTGGCCAGCACTTGTCACCTGGCCCTAAGCCAACTGCAGAGCAGGCTGGGAAGTGGGGAGCTTATGGATATTTGCTGAGCACTGGCTGACTTACGTTCCAAGCTTTGTTTTAAGCTTCTCAGGACAGGATCCATCTTCTAGTACAGTGCCTTGCATACTGTCTTCTATATGGTAGATCACAGTGATATTTTTTCTTCCCAATAATAATAATAATAATAATAAAATCACAATACACACTGTTTTGGGTTTTTTTTTTCATTTTATTTATTTTTGGCTGCGTTGGGTCTTCATTGCTGAGCGCTGGCTTCCTCTAGTTGCTGCGAGTGGGGGCTACTCTTCGTTGCGGCACATGTGCTTCTCATTGCAGTGCACAGGCTCTAGGCGCGCGGGCTTCAGTAGTCGTGGAACGTGGGCTCAGTAGTTGTGGCTCATGGGCTCTAGAACACAGGCTCAGTAGTTGTGGCACACAGGCTTAGTTGCTCTGAGGCATATGGGATCTTCCTGGACCAGGAATCGAACCTGTGTCCCCTGCACTGGCAGGCAGATTCTTAACCACTGAGCCACCAGGGAGGTCCCCTACACATAGTTTTTTAATAGAAAACATACACAAACTTTGGATAAGGAATAGGCTAGAAATATATTTAGAGGCTGGCTAGAGCATGGCTCGTACTTAAGACCATCAAACCATTGTTGTTCTCCCCTGTGTAATGTCAGAGTGGTCTGGGTAGATGTTCCAGATATTAATCTTGAACTGTATTGCCTAATGTGGTAACCACTAGCCCTTGTTGGCTAACTTAAAATTAAAAATTCAATTCCTTAGTTATATTAGCCACACTTTAAGTATTTAATTGCCACAAGTGCTAGTGGCTACCTAGCATCTTGGACAGTGCAAATATAGAACATTTTCATCATTGCAGAAAATTTTATCGAAGACGTTCATGTAAAGAACAGTAAGAGATTCTTCTAGATTAGAATCTAAATGGTAAAAGAATGAAAATGACCACACAGAAAGTTACTGTTATAGATAATGATCCAGGTGACATTTTTATGCCTAAGGAAGTAGATTTAAGGAGATTCTAAATTTAGTTCTAAAAGCAGTTTTAAGCAGTTGGTTAATATGACCCAGAAACAATCTTCTGGGAGACAGTGTCAGGGTAGTGGAAAGAGAACCAGACTAAGAGTCAGGAGACCTGACTTGTAGCCCTGGATCCCTCTTCACTGGGAGGCCTTCTGCAAATCACTCAGCCTCTCTGCACCTTGCTTTCCTCATTTATAATACTAGGTACCTGTTAGGTGTTATCCAAAGCTATTCATTTTTCTGAGGTCCCTCCTGATTTAAAATGTTTCCCTTTAATTACGTCTGGGGGTAAAAACTTTTTACATTAGAAAAAAAAATGCCCTTTCTTACATCCTTCTCCTAGATCTGTCTAAACCCACATATTCAGCTGAGAATTAAATTCACTTGTTGGCCCAAGATTTCCCCCAATGTCAGTCCTCTGTGCAGGAGGACCACCCTCTTTCTTGAGGCCAGAGGGCTGCCAGCCCTCCCCCTCCAGTCACTTGGCATCACCTTCTCGGGGAAAAACTTCTCTCTGCCTTGGAAAAGGCCAGTCTTACTCCCCAGAATTGGGAACATGTGAAAACCATGTAACTTGGGGTCAGAAATATTCCTTTTTTCACCTAGCCAGCCGCTCTCAGCCAGTGGAACAAAAATTATGTCGGATCTCATTCTTGCCCCTGGAAGAATGTTTTTAAGAAAGACCCTCTGTGCTACCTGCTAGATCACATGCTCTTCTGTGTAGCTCATCTTGTTAGTGGTCATAGGACATCCACAGGGTGTGTTTGGCATTTTAGACCGTGGAGGCTTCTGTCTCAGAGAGCTGTAGTGGCCTGGGTGATCAGGGGATGAGATGTGGCCTCGGGTGCCCTTGCCTCCCTCTCGGGAGAAGGTGGAGCTAGCCTACTCCTGCTGATGATCGACTCTCAGTTGTTTGTAATTTTCTCTCGCAAAATAAATACTCTAAGGCTGTAATTTCTAGTGCTTGGTCTCAACCTTAGACGTGTATTCTGCTGCTGTTGTTTTTGGAAAGTTTTAAAACCGTCTGCTTGGAGATTATTTCAGTGGGAACATGTATGTCAGCAGTTCAACTTCTCAGATGCATTTTCTTTTATTTTTTGTGTCCAAGTAACCCTTAAAAATAGAAAGTACCTAGGTCTCAATGAGGAATTCATGTCAAGAATTCGTTTTCCCTTCTCTCTGCTTTTGATTTTTTTTTTCTTGATCTCTTTTTCTGAGAATATGCAGAAAAAATAAGGATCTAGACCTACCTTGCATTGCCAAGAAAAATAACAGGCCTTACTGTTGCCTTCACCCAATTTTGAAATTGTACCTTGTTCATTTCACAGTGGGACCAAGTTACACTGCAGTTAGGTACTCCAATTAAGCCCTACTTGCCTTTTTTTATTATTAAAAAAATGTTCTCAGAAACCTGCATTTTTGGAACTATTTTTCTAGACCAAGCTCACGAGGTAACTTCCTCCAGGAAGCAGCTCAGTTTCCCCAGATGCTAAATAAGATGCATCATAGCTACGGTGATCCCCCCACCTCTGTATTTTTGCCACGGTTCTGCTTTGCCGTGACGGAGACCCCATGTGTCCTGCTTTGGGCTCTCTGAGTGGTATCTGCTTACAGCTCTGTTGTGGGAGTTCATGAGTTAACTCCTTTCTCCCTCTTTGGACACCTGCTTCCTCACTCCCTCTCCCTCCTCAGCTACATTTTTTTTCTCCTTTAAAAGCGGGATGGTAGCTGGCAGCAGCAGTGGGGTCTGTTTCCATTTTGAACCTTATAAATTACCCAGGGTGCAGAAGTAACAGGAATTGTTTGGCTGGTCCTCGTTAAGCAGGAGGGGGTCTGGGCTGAATTTCCTCAGTAAAACCTTTGTCGACTTGACAACCCAGACACCTCGGTGGCCCCTGTGTGCTGGGATAAGAAACAGCCCTCCTGTCCCTCTTTGTCTGCTTGTCTTCTCTCTGCCCTTTATTACTTTGTATTCATTCCGTCTCCCTGCTGCCTTCCTTTCCTTCCTTCTTCCTTTCTTGGGGCGGGGGTAGAGCAGCTGTGGGCAATCTCCTCAAGGAGCTGGGGAAAGAGGAGCAAGTCATGAGCAAGCAAGTTCCCTAAAATCCTGTAACTGGTCATTCATGCAGTGTTCTAGATAAATATGCTATTTCATTGGGGGAAAGTAGAGAATTAAAGCTAGTATCTGGACGATGGAGGGGACACCAAAGGCTTGCTTTTTGCTGTTCGTCTGGAACTATATTAATGAACGTTTCCTTAATGAACAGTGATTAAGAAACCACTGTGAAAATTCCTCATTGTTCCACGTCACCCTATTCCAACTCTGTTCGTCAAGCGCCCACTTGATGCAGAGGGCTGGTAGAAGAAAAACGTGAAAAGGCTACTATTGTGGTGAAAAGCACAGAACTTTGGAATGAGCCCAACCTGGGTTTCATTCCAGGCCTACAGTCATATGACCTCGGGCTAGTTACTTACCCTGTGGAACTCAATTTCCTCACCTGTAAAGTGGGGATAATAGTCTCCACCGTGTAGAGTTGTTCTGAAGATTAAAAGAACACCTTGTGCAAAGAGCTTAGCAAGATACCTATCGTGGTAACAGGCGTGCCCTCCCTCCCAGCACGGCTGCCCTGCCCTGCCATACTCACATCCTTTGCAGCTTCCCTTAATTTCACTTTGCTAATAACACGACCCTTTGATTTCCTGGATTGTCTGGAAAGGAGCAAAAGCTCTCTCTACCCCAAGAGGGGAAAACTTGTCAGGAAAAGCTTCAAATTTTTCTTTCAAACCTCTTTTAGAAAATGTCCCCTTGTTCTTCCCCAGAAGAGTGGAGGTCCTCTGATGTTGAAGACACGAGGCAAAGGGAAGGATTAAAAGTCAAGGGGAAAGGACTCTGCCCTAGAAACCGTTCCGAACATCAGTGTGGGGCCGGGCCCTAGATCTGGTTTGGAGGGGTGCTTGTTTGGCAAAGCAGTGTAGCCCTCTTAACTCTCTTAAGTAGCTAGGTGAAAAGCCAGAGGAGCTTGGAGAAGGGAGAGGTCTAGGCAGATCTCAAGCACTCCCTAGCACAGAGCAAGAGCCTCGAAGCCCAGCCTTCAGTCCTCTGTGAAAGGAGCCATGGGTGTTGAGAGGCCCAAGGCCGGCTCTTACGACAGACCGTACAAGTAGCCAGAACTCCAGAGACTGGAGAGCGTACAGCTGTCAGCTGGGCAGCTTAACTACCTCCTATGATTTTTCAGTGATGACTGTAAGTTTTTGAAAGAGTCGCTGGTTTAGATAAACTGGTCCAAAAGTGTTCGCATTGTGAGTATACGTCACCCTCCTGGAAATATACTATTAATATCGCCCATGTGCACGATCCAGGAATATGCATCCACTGCCTGGATCACTGTGATGCTGCCTTCAGGTACCTGAATCTCACTCTACTGTCTCCCTGCCTAGCAGGGTGTGGGCACACCTTCCTCATTGGTCTCATGTTCTATAGGTACAGCAGTGAAAACACAGAGGCAAGATCTGGGTTTCGGCTGTGACAGAAGTGTGTGTACATTTGCCTCTTGGTGATTTTGATGAATCTTTTAAACACCGTAGCTTAAACGAGGCATAAAGAAATAATACTGTGTGGGCTTCCCTGGTGGCGCAGTGGTTGAGAGTCCGCCTGCCGATGCAGGGGACACGGGTTCGTGCCCCGGTCCGGGAAGATCCCACATGCCGCGGAGCGGCTGGGCCCGTGAGCCATGGCCGCTGAGCCTGCGCGTCCGGAGCCTGTGCTCCGCAACGGGAGAGGCCACAACAGTGAGAGGCCCGCGTACCGCAAAAAAAAAAAAAAAGAATACTGTTGTTGGCTCTAATGATTAATGAATGTCAGTTAGATCAAGAAGGTTGACATTGTTGTTCAGATCTTCTATATCCCTACAATTTTTCGTCTAACTGTTCTGTCAGTCACTACGAGGGGAGTGTAACAATTGCCACTATGATTATAAAACTGCCTAGTTTCCACTTTAATTCTGTCATTTAAAAAAATGTATTAGGCATATGCACATTTATGATTATACACTCAAGATGTGTGTGTTCCACTATGTGAAAATTTTATGTCACTAAAATTTAAAATAATCTGATTAGGACTCAGGGTCAAAAAGAATGCATATAAAGGAGAGCCTCTGGGAAAACAAAATGATCTGGCAGAAGACCAAGATAAAAATGAAATTGTCTATTTAAAAAAAAGTACAGGGCCTCCCTGGTGGCGCAGTGGTTGAGAGTCCGCCTGCTGATGCAGGGGATACGGGTTCGTGCCCCAGTCTGGGAGGATCCCATATGCCGCGGAGCGGCTGGGCCCGTGAGCCATGGCTGCTGGGCCTGCGCGTCCGGAGCCTTTGCTCCGCAACGGGAGAGGCCACAACAGTGAGAGGCCCACATACCGCAAAAAGAAAAAAAAAAAAAAAAAAGTACAGATTTTGTAGGGATGGAAAATACCAGAATTTCAGCCCTAGGGGGCGGAGAGAAGAAGAGGGGCCTTGGCTGAGTGTGACTTTTGTCTGTGTTTGTGTCTGGAGTTGCAGAGGTTAGACAGGCTGAGGAGGGTTGGTAGGTTCCAGGAAATCAAAGAATGTTGACAAGGAGGTAGGTGAAGGGCTGGGGTGAGTCAAAACAGGAGATCTTTCATGAGCCTCTGAGACTTTAGGATTCATTAATTAGTAACATCCCCTAAATGAGGGATGAAGCATGCATTCAGTGTACTATAACAGCACTGTGCACCGTGGTCTAAACTAGCAGCATGGTGTGCCACGCAGCCCTGGGCGCCTCGCCTCCTGCAAGCAAACGGTAGAGATAACTGCATCCTTTCCAGCATCTGTGCTGGCTACTCACTGCCCTGAGCCTGGGTCATGGCGGCCGGTCTCCGCCTCTCCATGTCCTGGGCTCTCCTGTCCTTGTTGCTATGGGTGCACTGGGCAAGGCTCTGGCCTTCTTACCATGACATCCCCTTCTAGCTCAAAGGGGCAACTTAGAAGCAGCTTATGGTAGATGAGAAATGGCATGAGAGTGTTCTTTAGTCTTCCAACAGCCGGCCAGGTCAAGACTTTGAATGTTACCACCTGTGTGATGGAAGCAGGGGGCATGGGGACAAAGCCAGGCCCCATGGCTACCACAGGGGTGCCCCAGGCATTCTTACCACAGCCGTTTCTCTCTCTTTTTCACCACAGAGTGTAGCAGGGGATTGCGGTACCTCTTTGAGTGACTCCTTTGGCTTATGGGACGTTGACACACCATGCCGCATGGGATGATGATAACGCAGAGAGGAAAGAGGTCCGAGGTCACACTTGCTTGCCTCCTCTTGGCCATGGCGGGCTGCTTCGCAAACCTGAGTGAGTGTTTTCCTTGCCTTCTCAGTGGCCCTTCTGAGAAGAACACTTTGCCCCTAGTGTCAGAGGGAAGCATCAAGCATTCTACAAGGACCCTCTAAAAAGGCCTCCTTCCTCCTGGATTTCAAAGAGCATTTCCTTCCCACTGACCTTCAGGGACACGCTCAATAATACAAGATGAGAAATGATCTCAATAACATCATATTGGTTGTATTTTGATATTTTAATCATTTGAAACTTATACTAGAGGAAGTAACGATAATGACTGAACTACCTTTTATTGAGCACTTACTATATGGCATTACAGCAGGCAGTTTACATGCATTGTTTGTCAGCTTCCCAGTGACGCTGTGAGACAAATATTATTAGTCCCATTTTACAGATAAGAAACTGAGACCCCAAAAGGCTAAAGTTCCCTGGCTCAGAAGCAGTGGCACTGGGATTCAGACGCAGCTCCTGTTCAGGTCCAAAGCCTGAGCTCTTGCCTTCATACCACACTGCCACTCCAGTCTACTTTCTAGGGAAAAGGCCAGGTTGGGGAAATGGACCCGAGGTCAGCAGAGTTCTTCAGAGAAAAGTCAACTCCTCTCTGGGTTGCTCAACTCTGAAAGGCTGCCTGGGTGCTGTGCTTCTGAGCATGTCATGCTGTTGGTTTCTTGGGGGTGTCAGTTCATCGCTGCATCCCTGTTCTTCCTCCAGACGAGGTTCCTCAGGTCACTGTCCAGCCTTCTTCCACCGTCCAGAAGCTCGGAGGAACCGTGATCTTGGGCTGCGTGGTGGAGCCCCCCTGGATGAACACCACCTGGCGCCTGAACGGGAAGGAGCTGAATGGCTCGGACGATGCCCTGGGCGTCCTCATCACCCGCGGGACCCTCGTCATCACTGCCCTCAACAACCACACTGTGGGACGGTACCAGTGTGTGGCCCGGATGCCTGCAGGGGCTGTGGCCAGCGTGCCAGCCACCGTGACACTAGCTAGTGAGTACTGCTCCTCTCTGCACCCTCCCATCCTCTCTCTGTCCCCCACCCCACTCAAACCCCCTGTCATCAGTCCCACCATAAAAGGGGCCTTGCCAGCTGACGTTTCCAATCAGAGAGCGGTGGCTGCCCAGTAATCTCCAGTGGCTGGGGACCTTTGTGCTCTCTGAGTAGAGGCAGTGTCTGGAGTGAGCGTCTAGAAAGAAGGAAACTTGACATGGTTGAGCTGTTTCTGTGGGCCCCAGAGCTGGGCCACGCCGTGCCTTTCTACTTGGTCGCCCTGTAGTCTTCAATGTTGTTGTGCCCCCCGCCCCCCATCCTCGAAGCAGTTGCAGTCAGAGCATGTACAGGGCCACGTGTGGTCTGAACAGAGCCCGCCCATTCCCCCTTGGCCTCCTGCCTCTCTGCGGGGCAGGCATAGTCTAAATTCCTGAAACAGAAATAGTGGAACACAATGAAAAGGGAACTGTGGGACAGAGGGTAGAGAGGAAGAAGTGAGGCGACACTTTGGTCCAAGGAGGATGCCGGGAGAAGACTTCGTGCTACTCTTGTATATAATGACCACTTGGATACACTATTGTGCCCAACCTCAGTACACACATTACCTGATTTTCTACCCCTGGTACGTATGGGAAATGAGACTTGACTGGTTAAATAAACTTCCAAAGGCTTATTTTGGAAGCGCAGCCGCAACACCTGCTCTTATATGTGGAGTCTATAGCCAGGACATTCACTTGGCCCTTGAACAATTCAGGGTGAGGGTCGCCGACCCTCTGGGCACTCGAGAATTGGCATATAACTCATAAGGGGTCCTCTGCATCCGCAGGTCCAACCAACCTCGGGGCATGCGGTGCCATAGTATTTACTGTGGGGGAAAAGATCTCCAGCCACGTGGACCCACGCAGTTCAAACCCATGTTGTTCAAGGTCAACAGTATTAAGAGTTAACCTCCCCTTCCTGGTGGCTGAAGCCTAGGAAACAGGGGATCTTGTTGAGAGTTCCATGGTGTTTGGGCTTAACCTTTGAGAAGGTCTCCTGAGCTTGTTCCCTCACGACTTAGCTGTGCCTCTTTATCCCGGACAGTCCTGCTTCCGTGTCACCATCGTTATCAACCTCCTGGACCATGTGGTTCCAGGAGGTTGGTGGTCCTTATGTTACAGGTCACACCTAAGGCAGCCAAGCTTCTAAGATGCTCCTTAAGCGTCGGCTGGGGTCCCTGAGGTGTGAGGTGTGAGTCCTGGGGAGAAAGTGGTGAGAGAAGGGGGAGTAGAAAAGCAGGGGAGAAAAGACCCCGCCCCGCCCTCTGGTTTCCAGATCCCTAGAGGGACTTCACTCCCGTGGGAGAATAGAGAGTAGAACGAGGCTGGCAACGGTACTCCTGTTTCCTGAGGAACCCGTTTAGCAGCCCTGCCCACTTCTCAGAGGAGGCCGGAAGACAGGGTGGGTTCCTAGCTACCTCCCTAGTGGGGGAGGCCAAGCCTGGGCTGCATCTTGGAGCCACTTTGCCTCTGGCCGCAGCAGCACTCACTGACTCTGAGTGCCAGGCCTCTGGGGAGCAGGCTTAGGGTTCGGGTTTGGGTTTAGTGAGGCAGGCAGGCCCTGGGCCACCTGCTGGGCCCCCCCCGCCAAGGTGTGCTGGTGGGCTGGGGGAGGGTGCTGGGAGAGCTGGGTGAGGAGGGTGACAGGGGTCATCTCGTCATAACAAGAAGGGCTGAGGCCAGAGCTACACTTCTTACCATCATACTTCTCTTGTAGATTTTTAAATTATAATTCAATTGACTCTCTAGAAAGTTTAGAATATGTGGAACATAATGTCTCCCCACCATCCTCATACCACCACCATCATCATTTTGGAGTACACCCTTCTGGTTTTCATCCCTACCTATATTTTTACACTACTGAATATACAGTGTCTGTCCTTATTCTCTCCCCTTTGACGTCGTATGACAAGCGTTTTCCATTGGCCATAGGACCGTATTTACTTTTTCTTTTTTATTGAGTATAAAATGCATCCAGTAAAGTACACAAAATGCACGAATGTTAAGTGAACAGCCCAATGTGTTTTTCACGTGTACGTACCGTGTAACCACCGCTCTGGCACGCTTCTAGTTAATCTGTCCCCCATCCCCCTCCAGAGCAGGAGCACAGTTGCTCATGGCCCTAGAACATCCCAGAGTGGCTCTACCACAGTGTCCTGAACGCTCTTCCTAGGGCTGGGCAATCGGGTCCTTGCCTGTTGTTCGTTATTACAAAGGAGAGGTGCCTTTTAGCAGCCTTTGTGCCTTTAGCAACGCCGCTCCTCCAGGAGGTTTGCGCACCTGCAAATGGTCAGCCCTCGTCTGTGAAGACTTGGGAGACTCCCTAACTTGGCCTAATCACGAGCCAGCCTGAACCTCTCATTGTCTGGAGAACAGGAGAGCTGGAGAGTGGAAGATTTATTTTGGAGCCCTCCTTCTACTTCAAGGTGAATCTGTGTGAGGAGAGACAATTTATAGCCTTTATTTTTAAAAAATTCCTGGCCGCTTCTTTCTCTGGTGTTCAAAGGGATCTGCAGTTGGCAGTGAGCACAAAGGGAATGGTTTGGTTGCAACCCAAGAAGGCGCAGTGAGAGAAGAGGGGGCTTGTGCAGAAGCTGAGGCGAGTCTTGTTTGAAAACCAAGAGCCATTGGCGTGTCATGTAGGCATGAATCAGAAGAGAAATGTTTGGGCCTGACCAGAAGATGGATGGAGAAGTGCTGGAAATGGGGAGAGCGGGCTTGGAGGGTCTGGGTCCTGGGGAGAGGGAGTTGGTGGACTGGAACTACAGCCTCCCAAACTTGGAGGAGGCAGTGACGGGGTGGTGGGAAGGCGGGAGAGAGGGGTGCTGTCCTTGGGTTAATGCCGTGGGGGATTTGGCCCAGACTCAGCAGCTAGATTAAGTTTCCCAGAGCACATTCCTGAGCAGAATGGGGGCTGTGTTTTGCTGGGTGGCTGGTGTGCGAGGGAGGCCGAGCGGCAGAAGGGATTATCGAAGGCACGTTCTGCATTCAGAGGCGAGACCGGCAGCGGTGTGCTGGCGCACGCACGCACGCTCGCACGCACGCACACCCACACTTGGTGTTTCAGGCTTCCTTCTCCTCTGGCCTCTCCCCAGTGCATTCAGATGTTCATCCTCAGGCAGGGCACTTGCTGTTGGGCCTCCGTGGCAGGGCGCTGCCTCCTGCATCTCCGTGAACCCCTAGAGATCACTGGTGGCTTTCAGTGATGGGGGCTTTCAGTGATGGGGGCTTTCAGTGATGGGGGCTTTCAGTGATGGGGGCTTTCAGTGATGGGGCTTTCAGTGATGGGGGCTTTCAGTGATGGGGGCCTTGCAGTGATGGGGGCCTTGCAGTGATGGGGGCTTGCAGTGATGGGGCTTGCAGTGATGGGGGCTTTCAGTGATGGGGCTTTCAGTGATGGGGGCTTGCAGTGATGGGGCTTGCAGTGATGGGGCTTGCAGTGATGGGGCTTGCAGTGATGGGGGCTTGCAGTGATGGGGGCTGAGACCTGGCTTGCGGATTCAGGGATGTGGAGGAGGCTGCTAGCAGAACTTCCCTGGTCCAGACCACTTTTACTCTGATGCCAGGGGGTGCACTTGTACTTTACCCCTGCCTGGTGACATCAGCCTGTGTTCTTCAGGTAAAATGGGACCACCTGAAGTCTCACCTGTGCACTCCCACCCTCTCCTCCAGGTGGTCCTGGCTGTGTGGAGAACTGCTTTTCTTACTCTCTGTGGAGGTGCCCTTCCCACTCTCTTTTGTGGAGATTATTTTTCCCTTTTCACTTAAGGTTTCTTTGTGGTGAATCTCTCTTGCTGCTAATGCCTCTCTTCAGACCACCTTGTCTAATTCTTTTTGAAATGCTTTGCTCTCGTTTCTTACCTCTCTTCCTCTTACCTCTCTTTTCACAAGCTTTACACCCGGGTGCCAACCACTCTGTGCGCCTGAACCAACAGCGGATGTTGCCCGTGGACACCACATTCCTTGTTCCTGGACCCCGAGGCATCCTTAGCGTTGCTTTCCACACAGCACAGCACGTAATCACAACCAGTTCAGAGCTGGCACGCAGCGTGAAAGCTGTTTCCAACCCCTTACCACTAGTCATCTACCATTCAGATAAACTCCTAATAATTCTTCATTTTTACCTTCTTTCTATCTTTTCAGTTAATTCTCCCAGTTATCCTATAATCCCTAGGTCCTAGTCATAGTTGGAAATAAAATAGGCGGTAACTGGGTAGTAATTCTATATCTGGGGAGTTTAGTCCTCAGGCTAATGTGAAGTCTTATGCTGGTGCTGGTTTAATTGACAGCCGATCTGTAACCCCTCCGTAAGGTCTTCAAACCCTAGGATCAGTCACGTACTCCTGAATTATCCTTCTCTGGCATGAGAGATCAGAGGCAAGACAGCTGACAGGAAAGGAAGGAGTTCCCCTTAGGCAGCTGCCTCCATGACTCTGTGCCTTTGAGGAAAGGTCAGAAGGGGACAGGGGCCCTTTGTTACCATAATTTAACCCATGAGTGAAATGAAGAGCCAAACTGGTGTAATGGAAAAAACAAGCAACTTAAACCGAGGATCTTTCTTTCTTCTTTTTTTTTTTAAGTTTTAACTCTGCCACTTAGAGTCAATGTGGCTTTGGGCAAGTCACTTGATTTCTCAGATTGCCACAACTGTGAAATGAGCACAGTAATGATTACATCATCCATCTTATGGTTTTGTTTTGTTTTTTAGAGAATCAAATGAGAGAGTATATGATAGGAATATTTTGAGGCATTTTATGAATTCCAGACTTCATTCACTCACCCATTTGGTCAGCACATATGTGTGGAGTGTCCTCTTGCAGAAGGCTCTGAGGCCTGTGCCCAACCCTGTGCTGCCCAACTCCACTCTGGGAGCAGCCCTAGGACGACAGAGCCCAGGAGTGGCAAAGCTTCCATCACAGCCAGAGCCAAGAGAGAGGACTGGCTTATCAGGAAGAGAGAACAAACCCATTTCCTGTGAATTTCTTAGCTTCCCCTACACACATGTTCTCCAACCTGGGTTCCCACCTCCCCGCCACCTCTGAGAGCAGCCCATAGTGTCACTGCATATATGTTGTCAGTGTAGCCCACAGAGCTGCCCATTTATGCTTGTGTTGGTTCACTGCTGCTTATTGTTCCAAGGAGACAGTGCTGGTTTGCCCTGGCAGGATGGGCCGACCCTGGCCCTTGGCCTTGTGAGTTCCACAGACAGAAGCCATGACTCTTCTTACTCACCTCCCCAGCTCTGATTCCCATCAGACACTTCCTTAAGGTCTTCTGTGCTGTGACCCTGAATTAGAATAGGCCACTAAGGATTGCTGTCGACATTAAAAAATATATATTTCTAGCTTCCTTTATCCTTGTTTTTAGTCAGGGTTCTCCAGAGAAGAAGAGCCAATCTCTCTCCCCCTCTCTCTCTCTCTCCATATATATATAAAATGCATGTATGTGTATATACACACACACATATATACACACATACATAATTACATAAACACACATAATTTTATGGAGAACATATATATAATTATACACACACACACACACATAGGGGGAGAGAGAGAGAGAAAGAGGAGTAGGGAAAGGCAAAAAGAAAGGGAGAGAAAGATTTATTTTAAAGAATTGGCTCCGGCTTCCCTGGTGGCGCAGTGGTTGAGAGTCCGCCTGCCGATGCAGGGGACATGGGTTCGTGCCCCGGTCCAGGAAGATCCCACATGCCGTGGAGCGGCTGGGCCCGTGAGCCATGGCCGCTGAGCCTGTGCTCCACAACTGGAGAGGCCACAACAGTGAGAGGCCCGTGTACCACAAAAAAAAAAAAAAAAAAAAGAATTGGCTCACATGATTGTGGAGGCTGGTAGGTCCAAAATCCATAGGGCTAGCCAGCAGGCTGGCGATTCATGAGTCCCACTAGGGAACCAGCAAACCAACCATTCTCCTGAGTTCAATATCTGGGTGTTTTGGAGATTGCTGTCC
Source organism: Mesoplodon bidens (assembly GCF_964165515.1). NCBI lineage: Eukaryota > Metazoa > Chordata > Mammalia > Artiodactyla > Ziphiidae > Mesoplodon > Mesoplodon bidens. Next base: position 60,208,934 of record NC_138161.1, read on the forward strand.
TGCGAATTGGGGAGTGTTTAGAATTTCCAGCAGCACAGTAAGATCTAGTCCGTCCTGCTGAGGATCTCTTAGTCTGATGGAGAAGGTGGACTGCATTTACATGTTAGCCATAAAGCAAGTCAGTCAGACCCATGAGTTGCCTAATAGAGATATAAACAGATTTTCGTGGGAGCTCAGGTGAACAGTGATTCATTTCAGTTTCAGGGGATTGAGGAAGACTCAGGGTTGAGCCTTGAATTTGTGCAGGACAACCTTTATCTCTAATTTTTTGAGTCCTCATGTCCCTTTCTCAGACCTTCAACAACGAAGTTCAGCTCTCTACATCGTGTACTTAGACCTAAGCCCAGTGCAGTTTCTTGGACGGTGCAGATAATTCCATAGTGAGTTCAGTCCGATCCTGAAATTAGGATGAGGTAGCAAGAGAGAGACCATCACCCAGTGGCTGTATTTCCCTAGGAGGGGAAAGGAATCTGCAGCTGAAAGCTGGGTCTGAAGATACCCACCAGGCACAGTGTGAATCTGCCTTTGCTGGGAGAGGCAAGGAGACAGCTCCACATGGTGGTATAGTTGGAAAAGGAGAACTAACTTGACCTTGAAATCCAACCGCTTTATGCCGTAAGCGTTGTGTATTTTACTTTGCCAGTTGGACAAGAAAATTATTGAAAGACAGTTTAAACCTAAAAGGTACTAAGCAACTTGAGTACCTAAATAGGAGATGACTAAGGAATACCTTACAGCTTTAGGCCAAAGTCATATTAACCCTTTCTGTTTTCTACTGGATACAGGCAGAAATTCACACCTCACAAGAATTTCCCCTGGTATTCTGGTGAAATCTTCAAATGGCTTTGGTAATGCTAATCCCAGTAGGCCTGGCACAGGGGCCCAGACAAATGTGTGGAGTTAGCTCAGGGCATCATGGCAGCAACTGCCCCAAACAGCCAGGGTTCCAATTCTCTATTTAGCAGTGGTCAATATTTACCCAAAGAGGACTCAGTTCCATGGTGCATCTTCTCCCAGGGACATGCTTAGAACTCTTAACCTACCCGACTCCTCTCCTCAGTCTGTTCTTTGCACGAACACCCATATGCTTAAATAAAATCCTAGGTTCATTTTCTAAGCTAAGAGAAAAGGGAAGGACCACACAGTGTGTTAAGCAGGTACAACTATAGATTCAGTGAGCCAGAACAGACTTTAAGAAGGCTTTTGCATAGGAAGACAAGGGGAAGGATTGATTAGCTTGCTTGAAATCACTGGAACCTCTAAAGAACATGATGCAAGATGGTTCCTTTAAAATGAAAAAGCATCAAGAGAGCAAATGAGTTCCTTGGCTCTCCTTTGTTTTGTGTGTGTGTAGAAGAGTTCAGGGATTTCTACCCTGATCTTGTTTTTTAGACTTTCAACCATTTTTGGAATCTGGTAATAGTCCCAGGAACTATAGAACAGTGAGTCTGTCCTGCAAGTGGGACAAAATGTTCAAATCTAAATAAAGGACTATCACTTAATACTGAGGGGAAAAGGGTAAACAAAAGGGAAAAAAAAAACTTGCTGTGGCAGAAACAGCTTGTTTTTTTCTTTAGGGAAAATTGTGCTTCATTTTTGGGGACTGCGCTCCTTTTCTACTTAAAAACATTGAAAAGGCATCACAGAGTAAGACTCAGGCTGCAGCGTGACACTTAAGCCTCCCTCTCAGCCCTACCTCCTCCCACTCTAGACCCAGCAACCCTGCCATTTCCTCAGCTAGTCTTGCACTGGTTTTCTTTTTTTTGTTTCTGTTTTTGTTTTTTGTTTTTTTTTGCGGTACACGGGCCTCCCACTGTTGTGGCCTCTCCCGTTGCAGGGCACAGGCTCTGGACGCGCAGGCTCAGCGGCCACGGCTCACGGGCCCAGCCGCTCTGCGGCATGTGGGATCCTCCCGAACCAGGGCATGAACCCGTGTCCCCTGCATCGGCAGGCGGACTCTCAACCACTGCGCCACCAGGGAAGCCCTGGTTTTTGAAATGGCGCGCGCTCCGTCCACCTGTAACAACCTCCTTTCCGTTCCCAGAGAGTTCCCACTTCCCTTGGGTTAATAGATTCCTTCTCAGTTTTCAAGATTCAAACATCTTCTCCTCTAAGAATCTTTTCTTGACCCCTCGACCCCCCACGTCTGGAGTGGGGTCCCCTCTTCCCGGCTCCCTGCCATCCCGAGTTTACTTCTCTAGGCCTCTCCTGCCACCGTCTCTTAGCCCTTCACCTCTGTGACCCCCACACTGCTGCACAAAGGGCCTGGCACAGGCTAGGCCTTCGGTGAATGTCTAGGGAGAGGCAGACTCCCGGATAAGATGTGTTTGAAGTCTAGAAGATCAGAAAGGGCGTGCAGAAGGTGAACAAAGATTTCTTCACCAGATTATGACATAGTAAAAATTTTGAGGAAGTAAACAAAAAGGATGGAGCAACATCTTGGGATATAAACAGGCTGAAAATACAAATAGATTCAGGAAGGATTTAGAAAAATTGATGGACGTCAGAAGCATGAAGCATTTTTAGAGGAAACTCTGGAACGTTTGAAGGGAGACGCCAGTGGAAGTGGCTCCACGTCCTACCAGGCGCCTCACGGGACACTGTCAGAGAGGGTGGGCAGACGACATGGGTAGTCATTACTGCTTTTAGGACTGTGTAGTTCCCAGGTGCGTGGAGGGGAAAGTGAGAACCACCGTGGGTCCCACGGCCTTCAGACTGTGCCCCTGCCTCTCCCACCTAGAATTCGGTTTGTAAAGGCCACGCTGAAGGGTTCATGTCCATTGTTCCTCCGAACGCCTCTGTCTTCTCTCATCTCTCTCTTCCTGTGCAGGCCGCCAGCCTGCCAAAGACCATGCCAGGAACCAGCTCTGGCTCTGATGAGTCCAGACCACCGGGATTCACATTAATTTTCCCATTGCTAAGTTTCTAGTTTATATTTGGTTGATCAGAGAAATATGTGTGATGTGGGTTGCTGGCAAGTCAATCTTTTTTTTCCTTCTTCTCTCTTTCCCCAGTGTGTGTTTTCAAACCATTTTATTCCTTCGTCTAGTCCAAAAGAAACTCCCCAGTTCTGCTAGCCAGCCCTCCTTCACGGCAGCGCTGGAGTCAAATAAATGGGATGGTCTACAGACATCTTCTCTGTTCATCTGGCTGCCAGACTCAGTGGAGAAATGGCTCCCATCCTTGATTTGGTTTCAAGGATTAATAACATTTCTCATTCTCATATGTCTTTTAAAAATATATATATATATTTTTTAATTGGTTCAAGCCAAGAAATTCCTGAAGCATTAGGCCAGTTTACTGCAAATCATTTAATGACATTGCAAACTAGGTTCTTTTTGTTTTCCTCCTCCTTCCTCGCGCACCCCTCCTTTTATGCCCTCTCTCCTGTCCTGCCCGCCTCCAGTCTTGACTCTGACCTTCTGCTCTCCTCCCTCTGACTCTTCATCTCTTCCCCGTCCTCAGCTTTCTCCCACTGCTCCAATCTAGGTGCACACCCCACCTTAACTCAAAAGAAAAGAAAGAAACACAAGATTTAAAAACTAATATGTTTGGCATCTGCCAAGGTTTTTTTCTCCCCCATAGAAACTTTTTATTTAAATAAAAGAGAGCATGCCTTCCTTTCATCAGAAAGTGTGTGTGAGAAATTTCATGTCACGTTTCCATGGCTGTCAGGAGATGGCTCTGGAGCCAAAATTATGCAATTGAACAGGCAGAAAAAAATCCTGAAGAGAGCAAATGTATTTGTCCGCTCTTCCAGCCTGCAAAGGGAGGGTTAGTCACTCCACCAACCCCCTTTCTAAGTTGCTCTGGAGATCGAGGTAACCTGACTGAGGTTGGAATGCTGGTGAAGGTGGCGGGGACTACGCCTGGGGACACCCCTCTTTCGAATTGTTGTACCCTGCCTTGTGTGTTGTTTTAACTGTCTCTTCTATTAGAGTAAAGCTCCTGTGGTTAGGAACTATGTCTTTATCTTCTTGGTATCTTTGCAGCTTCTGGCTGGCTGAGTGAATGAATCAGTGGTGTCTGGAGGGATGGTATCATGCCAGATGCCAACTGCAGAATATGCAGATTTTGCCCAGCCTTGTGGGCTGCAGTTGGGTTTGACTTCAGTGGTCTGTGTGCCAGGGCTATGGACTAGTAATAGGCTTAGTCACTACCCAGAATGCGTGGCGTCTGAGAGCCCTGCCCATCCCACAGTAAACCCCATCCACTCATCAGGATCCAGGCAGTCCCACCTCTAACAGGAACACCGTCAGGATCCAGCCTCCACTCCGCTTCTGCAGTCCATCACCAGGGTTTTCCACTTGTAGCGCACTTCCTTTCAGAGGCTTGGCCTTGGGGTCGTGCCAGGCCATGACTCCTCAGGTGACTTGGAGATCAAGTCGTGCTGTGATTCTCTGCCCATCCGCGAAGCAGTTCAGGGCACTGGAGAGCCCCTGCATTGCAAGAGCCCACACGGGGAGGCAAGGCCTAGGACCCTTCACCTGCTCAGACAGCACCTCCAAGTCCGTCGGTAGAGTGGTGAGCCCCGGGCTCATGGATCTACTTCCTTTGCACCTTTGCTGCCTTTCAAAACATGCAGGGATGGGCCACAGGGTCAGCATGTCACTGGGGTACTCCATGAGGCAAGCTCTTTCTATGCTTTGTAACACTGGCCGTAGACGCAGCAAACCAGCACAGGGGCAAGTTGAGGCCTGGCGGCCAGGACAGTTGGGGGGTAGAATGATCGGTCAGCCTAGAAACTTGTCGACGGCCACGAGGGTGCTGAGCCACCCGGCAGCGTTGCCAAGTGAGCCCAATTCAGTCGCCTCACGATCTGGTGGATCCCATCCAAGCCTCGGCAGATGCGTGCAGGCTTGTCCTGTGCTCCCTGAGAACAGGCAGGAGGGTAGGACGGGACTGACTAGGTACGAGAAATGCCTGGATGCATTGAAAGCCGGAATGTGTTTTTAATCGCTCAGCAGCGCTCAGGGAGATGGGGATGTTGGTAAATCCAGGCAGCCTGCACCTGAAGGCACCGTCTTACCTGACTTCTTTCTTAAACAGAAGCGAACTTTAATTTTCAGCCTAAGGGAGGACTCAGGGAGAAGACGATCAAATAAGGAAACTCCCTGAAAGTAAAAGTTAGGTTTATTGATTACACTGGGGGCATTTTGCTGAGGCACAGTGTACAACGTAACAGGACAGGTGGAGTCTATAAAAATTGGAGGATGAGCCTACAATCAAGATTTGACAATTTTGTGTTATGAGAATGAACAGACATACAATGAATATTGTCATTTAATTCATAGATCTACTGAGCCTTTTATTCATAAAGGAAGGATCCAGGCTAGAAGGTGGAGAGAAAGAAACTCAAAAGGGGCCCAAGGTGAAACCTGTCAATTTGTGGTTTCGCATATGATCCTGGTGATGGCAGCCACACCCCGACATGCCTCGGAAAGTTTTTATTTTCCTTCTTTTTTCCCCACAGCCAAGAAGGTAGGAGCCTGATGTACCCTGTAAATGTGAAGAGGAAACTCAGAGCATATTGCATGATTTGTGTCTGAACAGATCCCTGTAATCTGTGTATCCAAGGCTCCTACGGAAGTGATACATCAGAAGATATATGTTCCGTTAAGAAATTGAGTGCTTAGAAGGCAAGGAACTGGGCAGGGTTCCATATGGAGCCTGAGATGTTATGGGCTTTCTCAGAAAGCACGAAGTTCTGTGACACATAAGGAAGGTCCATAAACCCAGAGATGGCCTCAAAGACCAGGGCTTCTGACCTGCTGAGAGCTGAGAAACAGGAGTGAGCCTACTGGCATTTGATTAGTGCCGACAAGTTAATAAAATAGTTGGAAGAATACACAACGAGGGGATGCAAAAGAAGGGTCTGAGGGAAGGTAAGAGGATTAAAGCTGCAAAAACATTCCTCTAATGGATTTCTCAAACACACCAGCCAACAGGCAAGGGCAGGTGTCCTGTCAAGCCATTTCCCCCAGGAAACCTGATCCGTCGTTCTGCAGCGAGGCCTGAGGCCTGCTAACCCTATTTGTAACGGAAGGGCCTGCCCCCTTATTCCCAGCGAGGCGCTCTGAGCAGCCCAGGGACTCGCCAGGAAACTGGCTTTGCAGACAAAGGGGCCTGAGAACAGGCTGCTTTCCTTCATATGCAGCCAACTAGATCTCCCTGCATCTGCCTCTCATCTGGTGGCTGATTAGGCTGTTATTGATCACAAAGCCTCTGCCCCGGCCTGGCCTCCTTCCTGCCCAAAACTGCTAGAAAAGGGGGTGCTCTGATTTTCAGATCGTCCATCACTTCATTACTCTGCCTTTGATCCCTTTTTAGTGAAACTCAACTTTTGCTCCAGCAGCCAAATTGGGAGCATTTGTCTAGTGAAGCAACAGCTAAAGCTTAAGCTTTGGTGGGGGGACAGGGCCAAGGACCCAACTGCTGCTTATTTGTTTTGAAGCCAGGAGGCTCGCCTGCCAGTCGGCCCTTGTGGGGAGCTGGAAGCCCAGCTGGGGTGTCCTGGGTCCTGCCCGCATGGGCTGTCGTGCACATGTTGGCATCAGAACAGAGGGGCCGTCTGCCGCACGGCTGACCAGCGCCCCCGCTCTCGCACACCCAGCCTGCCGTCTCCAAGGCAGCAGTGGATTGTCAGAGCGTGCAGAAGGCACCGAGAGGGGCTTAAGGGGGAGTGCATAGTGTTATCTAGTGTTGGGGCACTGAGGTGGGTGCATGGAGGACAGCGTGCTCCGTGCACGGGTAAGACCTCAGTTACAATTGGGCAGAAGCCAAGGGCTAAGCTGGAGATGGCGTTCTGATCCCAGACACCTTTCAGTTGCTCACATCTTTCTTGCAAAATGATCTGTTAGGCTTAAGTACATTCTTGCTTGAGGCAGATTTTCTTAGAATGAGGTAAAGGAGGAGGGTGAAACAAAAACTCAGAAACTCTTGGTGGAGTAGTTTTTAGATTTATTAGAGCGTGCATGAGAGTGCTTCTCAGTGACTGAGGAATTTTCCAGGTGCCCCTGAGCTCACAATCGCTCACAGCTCATTGTGGGGAGCCTCCTGACTTGGCAGGTCGGGCACACCCTGTGCTGAGGAGGGTTAAGGCCTTTACATTGCTGGGAAAGCAGATAGCAACATCCAGCTAGAACACACAGAGCACAGGCAAACCACCCTTCCCACAGGCCATACCTTCCTTCTCTGTGGGAGAGAACACATCCGCTCTCTTGGCTGAGAGGCTCAGCCAAGACTAGGCTACATATTTTGTGGGGCTCAGTGCAAAGTGAAAGTCTTCCAAGCGCAGGGCCCGGCACAGCTGCACGGTGTGCATGCCCACCAAGCTGGCCTTGGGCACAGCCTTCCAAACTAGTCACTCAACAAGGACTAAATGAGCATGGTGCATCCTGAAGACGGTGCAGTGGGGCTTGGGGCGGGGGCATGGAGTGCAAAATTAATAGGTTGCCCGCTAGCAATTTGCAATTTAGTTGGGGTTGGTTATCACCAACACAAAATTAAATAATGATGAGATAATTCTTTAAAGCCCAGAAGGCCCGGCACCCACCCAAAGGAAGGAATCCATGAGAGAGCTCACCTTGACCCCCAGGAACCACTGGTTCAGCCTGGAAAGCAAAATGGGGCCATAGAGATGAATCAGGCATTGTGTCATTGTTTTTGCCACACTACTTGGTCAACAGCATGTATTTCTTCTAGTGTATTTTTCATTTCAGTTATTCTTCAACTGATTGGTTGTTCTTTATATTTTCTAATTCTTAGTTTAAAACGTCTTGTAATTTCTTGCTCTGTGCATCCATTCTTTTCCCAAGTTCTTGGATCATCTTTACAATCATTACTCAGAACTTTTTCTCTGGTAGATTGCCTATCTCCACATCACTCAGTTGTTCTTCTGGGGTTTTATCTTGTTCCTTTATCTGGAACATAGTCCTCTGTCGTGTCATTTTGTCTAAACTTCTATTTGTATTTTTATGTATGTGGAAGGTTAGTTATGTTTCTCAGCTTTGGAGAAGTGACCGTCAGTAGGGGATGTCCTAGTGTCCCAGCAGTACACTCCCCTCTCGTCACCTGGTGGCCAGGGACCAGCTGGTCCCAGGGTAGGTCCAGACCTGTGTCTTTGGACTCAGTTCCGCAGGCTATGTGACTGTTTTTCTTGCTTCTGGTGTCTGCCCCCCCGGTGGGTGAGGCTGCTCTCGAGACTTGTGCAGGCTTCCTGGTGGGAGGTGCCAGTGCCTGCCCACTGGTGGGTGGAATTGGGTCTTGGCCATCTGGTGGGCAGGGCTGTGTCAAGGAGCGTGTTTAGAGGTGGCTGTGTGCTCAGGAAGTCTTTAAGCAGCCTGTCTGTTGATGGGTGGGACTGTGTTCCTGCCCCGTTGGTTGTCTGGCAGAGGTGTGCCAGCAGTGGAGCCTGCAGGCTGTTGGGTGGGGTCAGGTCTTGGTGCTAATGACCCAAGCAAGATGTCAGCCTTCAGATGAGTAATCCGGACACGTTCGCTGCCAGCTTGTATGTCCCAAGAAAGAGCCACAGCTACCCCCTGCCTCCCCAGGAGACCCTCCAAGACCAGCAGGTAGGTCTGGCCAAGGCTCCTATGAAGTCACTGCTTTTGCCCTGGGTCCCAGTGCACACAAGACCTGTGTGTGTCCTCTAAGAGTGGATCTCTGTTTCCCCCAGTCCTGTGGAGCTCCTGTGATCAAGCCCCACTGACCTTCAAAGCCAAATGTTCTGGGGTCTCCTCCTCTCGATGCCAGACCCCCAAGCTGGGGAGCCTGACATGGGGCTCAGAACTCTCTCTTGTTCCCGTGGGAGAACTTCTGTGATATAATTATTCTCCAGTTTGTGGGTTGCCCACCTGGGGGTATGGGATTTGATTATATCTCAAGTGTGCCCCTACTACCATCTTGTTGTGGTTCCTTCTCTGTCTCTGGATGTAGAATATGTTTTTTTGGTAGGTTCCAGTCTTTTCTACTGATGGCTCTTCAGCAGTTAGTTGTGATTCTGGTGTGCTCGTGGGGGGAGGTGAGCTCAAGGTCTTCTACTCTGCCGCTCTGTCCCGACCAACAGCATGTATTTCTTATTCCACATTTATTACACCTGTTTTACCTCTTTCCTGTGACCCTGGAAGTAATCACTCAAGAAACATTCTATTTTCAAAATATCCAAACTTAGATAAAGGTTGGCCACACTTGGATAAAAGGTTCATGGACAATTTGTTGTGCTAAGCCCTTGAGCTCATACTATAGACCCAACTCAACTATGAAATTTGAGTTCACAGGCAACATGCATGGGCATCTTGTACCTGACTTGAGTGGCCCAGCTCCAAGATAGTCACTCATTGGTCATTCAGCATTCACTGAGCATCTACTTGCGCCAGGTACTGGTTAGGTTCAGAGGACATATACATGAAGAAGACTTGGTCCCTGCCCCTAAAACGTTCACAGTTGAATATTGGAATCAAGGGGACAGTGATCCTTTCACAGAAATAAAAGGGCTTTCCTGCCCTGCTCTGGCTTGGCTTGACTAAGAACTTCTTGAAAGTTCCATTCAATGGGAAACCTCTTGACCTCACTGAGTGCCTTGACCACTGAGCTCTCCTCCGGTGACAGTGGTTTGGTTTTGGTCATTAGCTCCTGTCTTCTGTGCGAAACCCGATTCCCACCGCTCCTGTTGCCTTGTCTGGGAACCAACCACACAGGCAGGTGGAGTCTTGCCGTGAACTGCAGTTACACTGCGATGGTATCAGTTCTCAGCTGATCAGAATGTGGTGTGGTCAGCACTCAGAGATGGTGCCTCCAGGGCTTTCTGAGTACCTTTGTGGAGAGAGTGTCTGGGTAAATATTTTCATCTCTCTTATCTTATTCTCTATTAGTTTTATTTCCTCTCTTAAATTAAATTCAGCCACAATCCTGAAAACCAAATTTGGAATGCGGTTTTGTTGCACAAATGGCCCATTTTGTTCAGCAACAGCAGTGATTTGGCTCAAAGAGAGTTTTGCTGTTTGGACCGTTGGATTGTTTAGGAAACATCCTGCTTTGGTTCCAGATGGATCTCCATCCTCTCCAGTTTAAATCCCAGTCTTCCTGCCCCTGAGCTAAGTCAGGAGAGACTGCAGCCTGGTGTCAGGACCCTCGGCTCGCCCGCATTCCACTGCCATTAAGCCACACTGGGGACATCCCGCTTTGCCTTAGAAAATCCTTCAGGCATCCACAGATCCCCATCCTTAGCCCTGAGAAAGAATTAGCCATGACATGACATGGAGTCGGCTTTCGGAATCTGCAGGTGGAAAATCCGAGGATACGGCAGGCCGACTGTTAATCGTTGGCCAGCACAATTTTATATAAGGGACTTGAGTATCCGCCGATTTTAGTATCCACTGGGGTACCTGGAACCAATCCCCGAGGATACTGGGGAGGACTGCATAGCTCCTGGGTAGCAGGAATCAGCCTTCTGGTTGTAACCACGGTTAGCAATTGAGCAGAATCTCGGGCCTTTCACTTTTCACTGTGGATGTCTGAGGAGAAGGCGATTCTTGATTGAACTGGAAAACAGACAAAAGCATTCTCTATCGTTGTTCCTTTTAGTCTCCACGAGCTGTGCCGGGACATCTGTGCCTTGACTGTGACCCATTTCCAGCCAGGCTCAGTGGGGCCGATGGGCCTAGCCAACTTGCCCCCCATGTCAGTGTAACAAAAGAGGCTGGTCTGCGTCACAGGCACCACTTCATGGAATTCTCTGCACCCCGCCCCCTCAACTTATATACACCCAGCTGAGCTCCCCATGCAGTGACGCGGGCCACACATTCCCTCCTGTAAACTCCTCTAGACACCAAAAGGTTGGAGCAAGGACTCGGAGCACCCCCAGAGCACCCCGAGTGTGTGAGCTTCTTGCAGCTGTTGATTGTGACTAAAGACACTGAGGCACAAGCCCACCCTGAAATGTGGCCCTGTCTGCCTCTCTCCTGCATCGAGGCCCAACCGGCCCCTTCCCTTCTCTCCACAGATCTCCAGGACTTCAAGTTAGACGTTCAGCATGTGATTGAAGTGGATGAGGGGAACACGGCGGTCATCGCCTGTCACCTTCCTGAGAGCCACCCAAAAGCCCAGGTCCGATACAGTGTCAAACACGAGTGGCTGGAGGCCTCCAGAGGTGAGCGAGCAAGCAGGAGCCCAGCGGCTGGGGCCAGGAGGGAAGCTGGCCGTCTCTGCAGGGCTTCCCGAACCCCCGTCCCCATGCTCGTCAGCTGTCTTCTGCCCTGATATTTAGCCCCGCGGGATCCTGAAGGGACTGGCCTCTGTTGTGGAGGTCCCCTGAACCTGTCGCGAGGAATCTCTTCATCCTTTGAGGCCCTGGCAGATGCTGCTGAGCTGCTGCCATTGGATGAGGGCTGAGACTCTCCCTGTGCAGGCTCCCTGCCACCAGGCATACACAGGAGGGCTGCCTGACGGACCAGACATTCCTGGAGCTGTGGGGTTCCCTGGTGGGAGACAGGGGCTCTTCCCCGCACAGCAGAGCAGTCTTTAGTGGAACTTGAAATATTCCCTCTCCCCATCTTCCTGGTAACGCAACCACCTCAACAGTCACAGCTTCCTGCTAAGTGGACGTGACAGCTGGTCCAGCGGCGACCAAGCTTTTGTCCACAGAGTGCCAGCGGGGAGAGAAGCTCTCTCTCAAGGCCAAGTCAGCTACTTTCCACAACTTACCTGTACTCAAGGCCAAGTAGACCCTATGACTGGACCCGACACTTCAAAATGTGTACCTTTTTAAATGTCCTAGAGATTTAAAAATATCTTTGTTAACTTTCTGGTTATGAAAGGGGAGTATATGTTTACTATAGAAAATACAAAAAACTTTTTTTTTTTAAGGGTAAAAAGCCTAATTCTGCCACTCAGAAATAACCGGAGACTGAGAAGAATGTGAATGTCTACTGTCCCTAGCAGAAGCCTGGCAGTAGCCCCTAGAGAAGGCCTGCCCATCCCACAAGAGTCAAGGGCTTTTTCCTTTCCATCTGGCATTTGCCTAATCAGCTCACACCTGGGGCGGCCCAGTGACAGGCAGGTACCAGACTCAATGAGCCTAGACTGCAGGGACATCCAGATTGCCAAGGGCAGGCCCCCAGGCAGCTCAAAGCTGATGACCAGTGCTTTGCCTGCCAGGAAGCTAAACACCAGCCCAGTCACCAAGTGTACTGTGAGTCGCTGTGAATCTGTCTCCTGTGGAAAGAAGCTGAACTCAGCCCTGGGACCCCACCCCCATGGCACCCCTGGTCCAGAAGCAGACAGAGCCTAGCAGGCCAGTGATGCAGGGGGAAGGGCTTCAGTGGTATTCATGGAGAAGGGTGGGGCTTGGGGGTTAGAATATCCCTCCCTGGCTGCAGAAATTCAACGGTGAGATGGCTCAGAACTGTGACCATGACAGAGACTGATGGGAAATTCTGAGGTCAATTCCCTCCTTCCTGGTGGCTTGCAGGAATGATCAGCTCATCTCCCCTGAATGCAGCACGGGCCTCTCAGTCCTTACCAATGGCTCTGAAGCAGCACACATCATGCTGTTTCACAAATGAGGAAACAGGATCTGAGAAGTTAATTAACTTGCCCAAGATCACACAGTTAGTATGCGGCCATCCAGAGCCTGAGTCCAGGTCTGGCAGATCCCAAATCCTGCCCCCTTTCCATGGCACCCAAGCTCCCTTAAAAGTTATAAAATGCTCTTCCACAGACCTGTGTATGAACTTGGGATGGTGGTGGGGTGTCATCCAGCCAGTCTGGTAGCTGGTTGGTTAGTGTCACTTCCGACACTTCCGCCCCACTCGGTGTGAGGTTTTATGGGGAGAATAGCATTTTCAGTTTGGGCTCGTTGGAATTCAGATATACAGCTTCTGACTTGTGCCCTACCTGCCCCTGACCTTTGCGGGAGCTGCTGAGTGCAGTATTCTGGGCCCAAATTCATCCCTGTCCTCTCTTCAGATAACTACCTGATCATGCCGTCGGGGAACCTCCAGATTGTGAACGCCAGCCAGGAGGACGAGGGGATGTACAAGTGCGCTGCCTACAACCCAGTGACCCAGGAAGTGAAAACCTCGGGCACCAGTGACAGGCTGCGCGTGCGCCGTAAGGGGAGGGTCTCATTGATGGAGGGGGGCTGGGGCCGGCGGGGCACCCGGCACGTGTGGTGTTGATGCTACTGCTCCACTGCTATCTCATTTCTTCCTCGTGACAGCTCTCTGCAGGAGGACCTTGGTTCCCCTAAGGCAACCAGAGGCCAAGGGAATTAGTATCTTGCCCCACTTGACATAGGTCATAAGCCCCTGAAGAGCTGTTGGATTCCAAATCCACAGTCTCCAGGCTGCCCCCTGGGGCTGGGCCACCTGAGGCAGGCGGAGGGGATCCTCTGCACCCAGTCCTGGTCCTACACGCTGTCCTTCCTCTCCTTGCCCCTCCAGGCTCCACTGCTGAGGCTGCCCGCATCATCTACCCGCCAGAGGCCCAGACCATCGTTGTCACCAAAGGCCAGAGTCTCATCCTGGAGTGTGTGGCCGGTGGGATCCCACCCCCGAGGGTCACCTGGGCCAAGGATGGGTCCAGTGTCGCCAGCTACAACAAGACACGTTTCCTGCTGAGCAACCTCCTCATCGACACCACCAGTGAGGAGGACTCTGGGACCTACCGCTGCATGGCTGACAACGGGGTTGGGGATCCCGGGGCCGCGGTCATCCTCTACAACGTCCAGGTGTTCGGTGAGTGTCTTCTGTAGTCCTTCTCCTCGGCCTTCTCTTATCTGCACGGCCTCTCTAGAAGCTCATAAGCTGAGGCAGGGTCACGTGCGTTGTGAGAGGTCACGGGCCAAGTGAGTGACGGAGGAGAACTGAGAGAGTGGGAGGCCTTGGATCCCAGGGGCTAGGGTGCAGGGGCCCGGTCGCCCTTCCCTGTCAAGGCTATGATGGAGGCGACAGGGGACCTTTTCTCTCCTCTGCCGACGTCATGGGGAAGGGAGGGAGTCTTGCCCAACAGCAGTCCCCTCCCCAGCCTGTCTGGCCCTGGACGGAGGGGCTCAGCCTTTCTTACCTCTGCTCTGGTTTCCTGGCAGAACCCCCCGAAGTCACCATGGAGCTGTCCCAGCTGGTCATCCCTTGGGGCCAGAGCGCCAAGCTCACCTGTGAGGTGCGAGGGAACCCCCCGCCCTCCGTGCTGTGGCTGAGGAACGCCGTGCCCCTCACCTCCAGCCAGCGCCTCCGACTGTCCCGTAGGGCCCTGCGGGTGGTCAGTGTAGGGCCCGAGGATGAAGGCGTCTACCAGTGCATGGCCGAGAATGAAGTCGGGAGCGCCCACGCTGTGGTCCAGCTGAGGACCGCCAGGCCGGGTGAGTGCGGCCCAAGGGTCTGAGATTCCAGCTGAACATTTATAGAACCCTTTTCTCAAATGGAATCCAGCTTAAAACCCCAGTATATAAAATAAATAAAAGTGGCTTTTCGTTGTAAGTTTAAATTGACATTGACTTCCTAATAAGTCAGAAGTGCAGATTTTCAGTAGTGCAGATGACCCATTTAAATACTGTATTAAAAAAAAAAACATTTTAAATTGGTTTGCAGAACCTGTGGCTTCCTAGAGTTCCGTGGAACCCAGCTGGACAGCCACTGGTCTAGCACAAAGAAAACCACCTCTGTCTTTCTTAGTTTGATTCCTTTCAGTTGACATCTACGTGGATTGAGCAGTTGCTATTTGCTCAGCACTGGGCTAGGCAGTGAGGGGGATGCAGAGACCCTACTTTTCCCAGCGAGGAGATAAAACTTACCGCAGAATCAACTGGAGAAAAATACAGCAAGGAGTAATGCTGTCTCGTCTTTATCAGGAGCCAGCCTCCTGCGCAGGAGGTCAGGTAGCAGAAGCTAGTGTTGGCGGAGTCTGTGGACGCTTCCTGAAGGAGGAGCGGCCCCTCCTGCCTCTGAGACTCTCAGACGTATTTACATGCACAGTTCACACCTCCAGGTCCCCGCAGTGGAGCAGGGAGAGACCCACACTGTCCCATGGTGTGGATCCCACAGTGGAGGGGACACGTCCCCACACCCGCACAGAATGTGAGAAAGAGGACGCAGGCTCCTGCACCTCAGGAGCACATTGAGATGGTTCGCTCAGACGCACCTGGTGCAGACACAGGAAAACAAGCCGGCGGCGAGAAGCCCAGGCAGGGGCGTCCGGCTGCCTTTCCCTGTGGCCAGGCTGGGGCACAGCCCTCTACCCCCACGGAGCCTGGCTGTGTGTCCAGTGGGCTGATGGTCACCTCACGTCCTGAGCCAGGGGCTCTTCCTGCCCTGGCAGCCCTTCGCTCTGACGTCTCCCTGTTCTCTCCGTGGAGACAACAGCTGAGCAGGTGGCCGGGGCACTAAGGGCTCTTCCTTACCTTCTCCTTCCTGCTCTGTCCTCCAGGCACCACCCTGCGGCCATGGCGGGATGCTAAGCCGGCCACTGCCACACCTCCTGTGCCCCCGCCCGGACCCGGAAGCCCTGCGCAGATGCCAAAGGGCCACCCAGGGGTCCTGAGGCCTCCGGCGTCGGCGCAGCCAGCGCCCTTGCCGTGCCTGGGAGAGCAGGGGCAGGCGGCCCCTGCCGAGGCGCCTGTCATCCTCAGCTCGCCCCGCACCTCCAAGACTGACTCGTACGAGCTGGTGTGGCGGCCTCGGCACGAGGGCAGCGGCGGGGCACCGATCCTCTACTATGTGGTGAAACACCGCAAGGTATGGTGTCTGGCGTTACGCCTACCTCCCGCTGAGGCTGGGCAGGGGCCTCCGCCCGCTGGCCACCTCCCCTTGAGCTCCTGAAGCCTGGATGAGTCGTCTCCACTGCTGATCGTGACCTTCTGATCCCTGCGGCGAGCTTTCCCACCACCTCCCGGGAAGCTGGTTGTGAGATGGGCATCTGGGGCCCTAAGAGGCCCGGGAAGAAGCCGTGGGTGTGCTTCCAGGTCTGAGCCTCGCGCACCAGCTTCCAGTCCCGAGGAGAGTTCATAGGCTCCCGAGTGACCACCCCCGTCCTCCCCTCTGCCGTTTGTTGTTGATGTTTTGTTTTATTTTGAATCTAAGTAAGCTCTGCTGGTGCATACCTGCAGGAACCCGGGCGTGGCAAGCTAGCTCTAGAGCCAGGAAAACAAATATCTGTGAGCAAGTGTTTTCTCTGAGGGCTACAAAATACCGCCTCAGTTCTCAGGATTCCTCCTGGCTCAGGTTTGACAAGCAGGCCTTTGAGCTAAAAGCACATCGTGTTGTTCAGACCTCAGCTATTTCTCCTTGGCAGAAGGAAGTCTGTCCAGGTGGATGTGTTGGGAGCTCTCGGAGGGACCCGGGGACAGAGCTGGGCTGGCCCCCCCTCTTAGACACTCTGCCCTCCGAGACAGGACGCGGCCCCCAGGCTGCCACCCCCATTCAGGGCTGCACTCTCACCTGCTGTGGCCCCTCAGGGGAGAAGGACATGAAATTCCCCTTAAGAAAATATCCTTGAAAACATTTCTGTTTATCCCAGGTGCATGCTGTTTTTTTTCCTAAGGCCATTAGACGGTAGAAAATTATTGTTCTTAATGGATTTTTTAAAATCTTATTTGATAAGTAATAATGTATCATAAATGCCAGGTTTTATTATGCATTTCTTTAGTTGCTAACAAAAGTGCCATGGGCACTTGGTAGAAAATACGGAAAATAGAGGAATGCGGAACGAAAAGCATTTGTCAACTTGCCTCCCTCTCCAAAAAGAAACAAAACCAGCGAAACTCAGTGAAAGGTGCCGCCTGTGCAGAAGCTGTGCCCCTGCTCCGGACCCCAATGGTCCCGTCGTTCTGGTCTTCCTCTTAACATGCTCTCCGAGGAGACCTCCAGTCAGGACAGGTCCACAGAGGCACCTAAGGCAAAGCCGCCTCCTAGGTGGGGGTCGAGAGGGGGCAGTTTCTAATTAACCCTCATAGGCAGCCAGCAAAGGGGGTGGATGAGTTTTTAACAAAAAGCAGTGTTGTTCAGCCCAGGTTATGGGGCAGGGCTGGTCCTAATCCTCACTTCCCCGTGTAACTGGACACCTCGATCGCAGAGTTGGAGACAAAGATCAGGGCAGGCCAAATGCTCGTGGTCCCCAGGAGGCAAGAACCAGCATGAGAGCAAGAATAATATTTTTCGGGCCAATAGGTGGCCATGAAACGGCCTCACCAGGAGGCAGGCTGGCAAAGGCCACTCGAGGTGATCCGGAAACGCCAGGCTGAGGCCGCATTCAGCCTCTCAGTATGCGTGACAGTGACTAATTACCGTTCCATTTCTTATTTTCATTTCTGAGCCCAGTGGAAGTGAGGCCAGCGCTAGGAAGCAGAGGGAGAAAAGGGGCACAGGGGAAGTGAGAGGACAGTGCCCCGCTGGGTCTGGCTTCTGTTAGGCTCTGGCCCGTGGGGCACTTGGAGCTGTTAGGTGGACATTGCCGAGGCACAATTATGTCTTGAAAGCAGTTTCATTCTTGAGGGACTAACGTGTCTTCAAGATCATCACACAAGAAAGGGTTTTGAAAGCAAAAATCAGCATTTGGGTTGTGTTTTTTCAGCCCCTTCCCTCTTGCTGGAGACTGGGAGTCATTCAACTCATTTTCACTTTTTCACATGCATGAAGCCAGCTTTCATTTCCTGGTGCATCTGCAGACCCTGGGCTACTGTGTTTGGGTTTCTAGCACCACTGGGGATTCTCAGTTTGTAAAAACTTCTCCCTTTGGAACAAGTCCTGGAAGCCTGACATGAATGAGCCCAGACCATCCCTGTCCCTTGAATAGTAGGTTTTGTTCTATTTTGGAATATTCTGCTTGGGGATAAGAGCTTTTCCTACCAGCTGTTTAATTCCTTCAGCAAACCACAGCTTCAGGCCCCAGCAGGCTCTGGGAGATGTGCACAGTGAGCAGTGAAGTCTGTGTCCTGAAAGGTGGGTGGGTGAGATGAAGCAACCTCTCAGCAATGCCTGTCCGGAAGCCTGGAACTCCTTTTTTTTTTTTCTTTAAAGAGCCAGGAATTTGAAGCCATTAAAGATTAATCTCTAATGGTTACAGTTCATCCACGGTTTTTAAGTTCTAAGCAAGGCCTGAGGGCAGGAGCAGGAAAAGGAGGATTGAGATCCTCACTGAGCGGAGGAAGAGGGGGGGCAGCACGTACTTGTTGGGAACCTACTGTGTGCCAGCTTCAGCGCTCCACACAGTCACGTAAATCATCGGATTTAAACTTCGGAGTAACCTGAGAGGTTTTATTTGCTTCATTTTCAAAAAGAAAAGCTTAGGGATCAGAAAGATTAGGGAACTTGCTCAGGGTTACACAGCTGGTAACCTGTGTGTGGTAAGAGACAATCCAGATTTGAACCCAGGATGTTCTGGCTCCCAGACTTCCTTTCTAGGGTAGGTTACGATTATGAGCTTGATCTCTGGAGTCAAGTCAGGGTTTCTGCGCTCACTGGCAATGTGGTCTTAGACAAATCACTCATCTCTCTAAACCTTAGTCTCCGCGTTTGTGAGGTGGGAACAATATTAACACCCATCTCTTGGGCTGTCGTCGTGGAAGCGTGTTACGGTGCATACGACGTGCTTAGTCGCTGATTTGCCAGCACATAGTAAGCTCTCAAAACCTGTGGCCATTTCTCTGATGCTGCTGCTTTTATCATCTCATCATCATCTCATTAGAATTTAAACTGAAGGTACTGTGTTTGTTTGGTTTAAATAGATCAAGGAGAAAGAAAGTCAAATAGGGAGAGTTTTACACTTGATCTTAGCCAAAAGGCCGAGAAGCCATAGGGAGGTTTTTAGAAAGAGAGCGGGTCTTTGGAGAAACTCTCAGCAATGTCAGCTGGGCCTTTTGACCCTCCCCACAGAGTTTTCTTTGATGAGATCATTAGATGAGGGGTCAGGGAGCCTGACTTTATTGTCCCAGCGAGGATGGATGTCCCAGAGCCAGCAGGAACGGTCTGCCTTCTGTAGGGCCACCTCTCCCACAACCTGGCCCATTTCCCCTCCCTTTCTTCTGTCCTCTTGGGCTCAGTTCTGCTTTCCTTGCAACCTACAGCCCACCTGTAGCTCCAGGCCAAGATGTCGGTCCTTATACCAGCCACCTTCTCCAGCAGGTCACAAACTCCTCTGACGACTGGACCATCTCTGGCATTCCAGCCAGCCAGCACCGCCTGACCCTCACCAGACTCGACCCTGGGAGCTTGTATGAAGTAGAGATGGCAGCCTACAACTGTGCAGGCGAAGGCCAGACGGCCATGGTCACCTTCCGAACTGGTAAGGGTCCAATGTTGCCCCCAGCTTGGGGTTTCCATGGGCCTGAGCAGTCCTACCGGGCCAGGTGGGCATCCTGCTCACCTTGCCCCAGCTTTTCACCTTGGACTTTATCTTCCTTTCAGCTCCTGCCTCCCTCTGGTCTGCATGCCTAGGCTGAGGTGCCACCTCGCATCAGGACAGGCACCAGCTGGCCTCTGGCATCCCTTTGCCCCTTTCACACTCGGGGGCCACGTGCAATCCCATGACTGTCAGGCAGAGCTGGAAATCAGACCACACTTCCAGTGTCCTCTATTATTTCCATGGTCTTGTCAGACCCCCTGGCGCAGCTTCAGGCGGAAAGGACTGTGGAAAGAGAGACCTAATGCACACTCCCTCTCATGCTGATCTCAACCCATTTCTACCCAGGACGGCGGCCCAAACCTGAAATCATGGCCAGCAAAGAGCAGCAGATCCAGAGAGATGACCCCGGAGCCAGCCCCCAGAGCAGCAGCCAGCCGGACCACGGCCGCCTGTCCCGTAAGCCCCCGGCAGCCCTGAGGGCGGAGGTGACAAGCAGTCAGAACTGGAACCAGGTCCACCGCCTCAGAAGGCTCACTGCTGCAGGTTGAACGGGGTCTTGAGTCCCAGAGTCCTTGTGACATTTTCCTGGCCTCTCCCCAATTAACCACAGCAAGGAGATATGGATTGGAGCTTTTCAAGGGCTCCTCCCAGGAGCGAGTGACCCAGAGAGCCCTAGGAAGATCTGACACGGCCACCAGGGGGTGAGGGCTGGGGGGTGAAGCTGGCCCCCATCAGGAACAGGTCAGGTCTAGTCACATTACAACCATCTTGTCATCATGTCCTTTCCTCCTGCTTCCTTCCTCCCTTGGGTATGGTCTCCTGCAGCCCCAGAAGCTCCAGACAGGCCCACTATCTCCATGGCCTCTGAGACCTCAGTGTATGTGACTTGGATTCCACGTGGGAATGGCGGCTTCCCCATCCAGTCCTTCCGAGTGGAGTACAAGAAGCTGAAGAAAGTGGGGGACTGGATTCTGGCCACCAGCGCTATCCCTCCCTCCCGGCTCTCGGTGGAGATCACAGGCCTAGAGAAAGGTAGGGCCCTGGCCACTGCCCTCCCTGGTCCCCTGGCTGCCCCCGGCCCCCTGGAGGAGAAGGGAAGCTTTGGAGGGTCTTCTCTCTGCTTGTCGTCCACCCACCACCAGGCTCCTGTGGCCACTCTTGGTCGTGTTACCTCAGTCCCACAAGGCCTTCCTTCTCCCTCCCTCTCTCCATAGTTGGTCCCAAGCCACCTCCTGTGTGGCGCCTCCTTTTTTTTTTTTTATTTTAACTTTTTATCTTATATTGGAGTATAGCCGATTAACAATGGTTTGTTAGTTTCAGGTGTACAGCACAGTTATACATATATCCTTTTTCAAATTCTTTTCCCGTTTAGGTTACATAATATTTTTTTAAAAACTTTTTATTTTATATTGGAGTGTAGCCGATTAACAATGTAGTGATAGTTTCAGGTGCACAGGGAAGTGACTCAGCCATACATACACATGTATCCATTCTCCCCCAGACTCCCCTCCCATCCAGGCTGCCACATAACATGGAGCCGAGTTCCCTGTGCTATACAGTAGGTCCTTGTTGGTCATCCATTTTAAATACAGCAGTGTGTACATGTCAATCCCAAACTCCCTAACTATCCCTCCCCCGCCCCACCCTTCCCCCCTTGTCTTGTCAGTCTGTTTCTGTTTAGTAAGTAAGTTCATTTGTATCATTTTTTTTTTTAGATGCCACATATAAGGGATACCATATGATATTTGTCTTTCTCTGACTTAACTTCACTCAGTATGACAATCTCTAGGTCCATCCATGTTGGGGCAAATGGCATTATTTCATTCTTTTTTATGGCTGAGTAATATTCCATTGTATATAAGTACCACATCTTCTTTATCCATTCCTCTGTCAATGGACATTTAGATTGCTTCCACGTCTTGGTTATTGTAACTAGTGCTGCAGTGAACATTGGGGTGCATGTATCCTTTCGGACCATGGTTTTCTCCAGATACATGCCCAGGAGTGGGATTGCAGGATCATATGGTATAGCTCTATCTTTAGTTTTTTAAGGAACCTCCATACTGTTCTCCATAGCAGTTATACCAATTTATATTCCCACCAACAGTGCAAGAGGGTTCCCTTTTCTCTGTGTGGCTCCTTTCTAATGAGGGTAGGAGTGCTTGAGTCCTTTGGGGCTTGCTTTTGGGTAAGGGCTGCCCAAAAGATCCCTCCAGGCCCTGAGCCTGGATGGGCTGAAGGGGAGGGAGATGGTGTCTCCCAGCCCCCAGGTTCAGTGAGTTTCTCTCCCCAGGCACCTCCTACAAGTTCCGAGTCCGGGCTCTGAACATGCTGGGGGAGAGCGAGCCCAGCGCCCCCTCCCGGCCCTATGCTGTGTCAGGCTACAGCGGCCGCGTGTACGAGAGGCCCGTGGCAGGCCCTTACATCACCTTCACCGATGCCATCAACGAGACCACCATCATGCTCAAGTGGATGGTAAGTGGCCTAGCGCAGCCAGCAGTGGAAGACGGTGCTGAGCTCCATGTTGGGCGGGAGCTGGACGCTGCAGCCCGGGCAGAAAGGAATCACCTTTCTCCCTTGGCTCATCCTAGGCTGCCACCCCTTTAAGTGTTCCTCCACCTTCGTACCTGGGAATTGGGCCAGAGGGACTCAACCTCGCAATACCCAGGAAGCTTCAGAGGGGACTTAAGTCTTTGAAGAAATGACCATTTGTTTCTTGTCTCCAAAAGTTAGGGACTCCTAGGCTAAATAAAATAATGAGTGATCGCTACAGCACTGTCCAGAGAGCCTTGGGGAGATCATCAGAAATGTGTGTCAAGGTCTCCAGTGAATTTTTAATTAATTTTTATTGGAGTATGGTTGTTTTACAATGTTGTGTTAGCCTCCACTGCACAACAAAATGAATCAGCCATACACATACAGATATCCCCTCCCTTTTGGACTTCCCTCCCATATAGGTTACCACAGTGCATTAGGTAGAGTTCCCTGTGCTATACAGTATATTCCCATCAGTTGTCTATTTTATACATAGTATCAATAATGTTTATGTGTCAATCCCAGTCTCCCAATTCCTCCCTCCCACTCCTTTCCCCCTTGGTATCCATACATTTGTTCTCTACATCTATGTCACTATTTCTATTTTGCAAATAAGATTATCTATACCATTTTTCTAGATTCCACATATATGCGTTATTATATGATATTTGCTTTTCTCTGACTTAAGTTCACTCTGTATGACACTCTCTAGGTCCATCCCCATCTCTACAAATGACCCAATTTCATTCCTCTTTATGGCTGAGTAATATTCCATTGTATATATGTACCACATCTTCTTTATCCATTCCTCTGTTGATGGGCATTTAGGTTGCTTCCATGTCCTGGCTATTGTAAATAGTGCTGCTATGAACATTGGGGTGCATGTGTTTTTCTGAATTACGGTTTTCTCTGGGTATTTGCCCAGTAGTGGGATTGTTGGGTCATATGGTAATTCTATTTTTGGTTCCTTAAGAGAACTCCATACTGTTTTCTATAGTGGCCGTGTTAATTTACATTCCCACCAATAGTGTATGAGAGTTCCCTTTTCTCCACACCCTCTCCAGCATTTCTTGTTTGTAGATTTTTTGATAATGGCCATTCTGACCAGTGTAAGGTGATACCTCATTGTAGTTTTGATTTGCATTTCTCTAGTAATTAGTGATGTTGAGCATCTTTTCATGTGTTTGTTGGCCATCTGTATGTCTCCTTTGGAGAAATGTCTATTTAGGTCTTCTGCCCATTTTCGGATTGGGTTGTTTGTTTTTTTGATATTGAGCTGTATGAGCTGCTTGTATGTTTTGGAGATTAATCCTTTGTCCATTGATTCGTTGGCAAATACTTTCTCCCATTCTGAGGGTTGTCTTTTCATCTTGTTTATGGCTCCCTTTGCTGTGCAAAAGCTTTGAAGTTTCATTAGGTCCCATTTGTTTATTTTTGTTTTTATTTCCATTTCTCTAGGAGGTGGGTCAAAAAGGATCTTGCTGCGATTGATGTCATAGAGTGTTCTGCCTATGTTTTCCTCTAAGAGTTTTATAGTGTCCAGTCTTAAATTTAGGTCTCTAATCCATTTTGAGTTTATTTTTGTGTATGGTGTTAGGGAGTGTTCTAATTTCATTCTCTTACATGTAGCTGTCCAGTTTTCCCAGCACCACTTATTGAAGAGCTGTCTTTTCTCCATTGTATATTCTTGCCTCCTTTGTCATAGATTAGGTGAGCATAAGTGCATGGGTTTATCTCTGGGCTTTCTGTCCTGTTCCATCAATCTATATTTCTGTTTTTGTGCCAGTACTATACTGTCTTGATTACCGTAGCTTTGTAGTATAGTCTGAAGTCAGGGAGCCTGATTCCTCCAGCTACATTGTTCTTAAGATTGCTTTGGCTATTTGGGGTCTTTTGTATTTCCAAACAAATTGTAAAACTTTTTGTTCTAGTTCTTTAAAAATGCCACTGGTAATTTGATAGGGATTGCGTTGAATCTGTAGATTGCTTTGGGTAGTATAGTCATTTCCACAATATTGATTCTTCCAATCCAAGAACATGGTATATCTCTCCATCTGTTTATGTCATCTTTGATCTTTTTCATCAGTGTTGTATACTTCTCTGAGTACAGGTCTTTTGCCTCCTTAGGTAGGTTTATTCCTAGGTATTTTATTCTTTTTGTTGCAGTGGTAAATGGGATTGTTTCCTTAATTTCTCTTTCTGCCTTTGTGTTGTCAGTGTATAGGAATGCAAGAGATTTCTGTGTATTAATTTTGTATCCTGCAACTTTACCAAATTCATTGATTAGCTCTAGTAGTTTTCTGGTGGCATCTTTAGGATTTCCTATGTATAGTATCATGTCATCTGCAAACAGTGACCGTTTTACTTCTTCTTTTCCAATTTGAATTCTTTTTATTTCTTTTTCTTCTCTGATTGCCTTGGCTAGGACTTCCAAAACTATGTTGAATAATAGTGGCGAGAGTGGACACCCTTGTCTTGTTCCTGATCTTAGAGGAAATGCTTTCAACTTTTCACCATTGAGAATGATGTTTTCTGTGGGATTGTCATATATGGCCTTTATTATGTTGAGGTAGGTTCCCTCTAGGCCCACTTTCTGGAGTTTTTTAAATCATAAATCAGTACTCAATTTTGTTGAAAGCTTTCTCTGCATCTATTGAGATGATCATATGGTTTTTATTCTTTAATTTATTAATGTGGTGTAGCACACTGATTGATTTGCATATATTGAAGCATCCTTGCATCCCTGAGATAAACCCCACTTGATCATGGTGTATGATCCTTTTAATGTGCTGTCAGATTCTGTTCGCTAGTATTTTGTTGAGGACTTTTGCGTCTGTGTTCATCAGTGATACTGAACGGTAGTTTTCTTGTTTTGTGATATCTTTGCCTGGTTTTTGGTATCAGGGTGATGGTAGTCTCATGGAATGAGTTTGGGAGTGTTCCATCCTCTGCAATTTTTTGGAAGTGTTTGAGAAGGATAGGTGTTAACTCTTCCTCTAAATGTCTTACAGAATTCACCTGTGAAGCCATCCGATCCTGAACTTTTGCTTGTTGGAAGGTTTTTAATCACAGTTTCAATTTTATTACTCATGATTGGTCTGTTCGTATTTTCTATTTCTTCTTGGTTCAGTCTTGGAAGGTTGTACTTTTCTAAGAATTTGTCCATTTCATCCAGGTTGTCCATTTTATTGGCATATAGTTGCTTGTAGTACTGTCTTATGATCCTTTGTATTTCTGTGGTGTCAGTTGTAACTTCTTTTCATTTCTAATTTTACTGATTTGAGTCCTCTCCCTTTTTTTCTTGATGAGTCTGACTAAAGGTTTATCAATTTTGTTTATCTTCTCAAAGAACCAGCTTTTAGTTTTATCGACCTTTGCTATCGTTTCCTTCACTTCTTTTTCGTTTATTTCTGCTCTGATGTTTATGATTTCTTTCCTTCTACTAACTTCGGGTTTTGTTTGTTCTTCTTTCTCTAGTTGCTTTAGGTGTAAGGTTTGGTTGTTTATTTGAGATGTTTCTTGTTTCTTGAGGTAAGGTTGTATTGCTATAAACTTCCCTTGTAGAACTGCTTTTGCTGCATCCCATAGATTTTGGGTCATCGCCTTTTCATTGTCATTTGTTTCTAGGTATTTTTTGATTTCCTCTTTACTTTCTTCAGTGACCTTGGTTATTTAGTAGCGTATTGTTTAGCCTCTATGTGTTTGTATTTTTTACAGTTTTTTTCTCGTAATTGATTTCTAATCTCAGAGCGTTGTGGTTGGAAAAGATGCTGACTACGATTTCAGTTTTCTTAAATTTACTGAGGCATGATTGGTGACCCAAGATGTGATCTATCCTGGAGAATGTTCCATGAGCACCTGAGAAGAAAATGTATTCTGCCACTTTCGGGTGGAATGTCCTATAAATATCAGTTAAGCCCATCTTGTCTAATGTGTCATTTAAAGCTTGTGTTTCCTTATTTATTTTCATTTTGTATGATCTGTCCATTGGTGTAAGTGGAGGGTTAAAGTCCCCCACTATTATTGTGTTACTGTCGATTTCTCCTTTTATGGCTCTTAGCATTTGCCTTATGTATTGAGGTGCTCCTATGTTGGGAGCATAGGTATTTACAGTTGTTATATCTTCTTCTTGGATTGATCCTTTGATCATTATGTAGTGTCCTTCCTTGTCTCTTGTAATAGTCTTTATTTTAAAGTCTATCTTGTTTGACATGAGTATTGCTGCTCCAGCTTTTTTGATTCCCATTTGCATGGAATATCCTTTTCCATCCCCTCACTTTCAGTCTGTATGTGTCGCTAGGTCTGAAGTGGGTCTCTTGTAAACAGCATATATATAGGTCTTGTTTTTGTATCCATTCAGCCAGTCCGTGTCTTTTGGTTGGGGCATTTAATCCATTTACATTTAAGGTAATTATAGATATGTATGTTCCTATTCCCATTTTCTTAATTGTTTTGGGTTTATTTTTGTAGGTCTTTTTCTTTTCTTGTGTTTCCCTCCCAGAGAAGTTCCTTTAGCATTTGTTGTAGAGCTGGTTTGGTGGTGGTGAATTCTCTTAGCTTTTGCTTGTCTGTAAAGCTTTTGATTTCTCCATCGAATCTGAATGAGATCCTTGCTGGGTAGAGTAATCTTGGTTGTAGGTTTTTCCCTTTCATCACTTTAAATATGTCCTGCCATTCCCTTCTGGCCTGAAAAATTTCTGCTGAAAAATCAGCTGATAACCTTATGGGGATTCCCTTGTAGGTTATTTGTTGCTTTTCTGTTGCTGCTTTTAATATTTTTTCTTTGTATTTAATTTTTGTTAGTTTGATAATATGTGTCTCGGCGTGTTTCTCCTTGGGTTTATCCTGTATTGAACTCTCTGTGCTTCCTAGACTTGATTGACTATTTTTTTTCCCATGTTAGGGAAGTTTTCAACTATAATCTCTTCAAATATTTTCTCGGCCCTTTCCCTTCCTCATCTTCTTCTGGCACCCCTATAATTCGAATGTTGGTATGTTCGATGTTGTCCCAGAGGTCTCTTAGACTGTCCTCGATTCTTTTCATTCTTTCTTCTTTATTCTGTTCCTCGGCAGTTAACTCCACCATTCTGTCTTCCAGCTCACTTATTCGTTCTTCTGCCATTGATTCCTTCATATGTATTTTTCATTTCAGTTATTGTGTGGTTCATCACTGATTGTTTGTTCTTTAGTTCTTGTAGGTCCTTGTTAAATGTTTCTTGTATTTTCCCCATTCTGTTTCCTAGATCTTGGATCATCTTTATTATCAATGCTCTGAATTCTTTTTCAGACAGCTTGCCTATTTCCTCTTCATTTATTGGGTCTTGTGGGAGTTTACCTTGCTCCTTTGTCTGCAGAGTATTTCTCTGTCATTTCATTTTGTCTAACCTACTTTGTTTATGGTTTTCTTTCTGCAGGCTGCAGGGTCGTAGTTCTTCTTGTTTCTGTTGACTGCCCCCTGGTGGATGAGGTTGGTCCAGGGGCTTGTGCAGGCTTCCTGGTGGGAGTGCCTGGTGCCTGTGCTCTATTGGGTGGAGTTGAGTCTTTTCCCTCTTTTTTTTTTTTTTTTTTTTTTTGCTGTACGCGGGCCTCCACTGTTGTGGCCTCTCCCGTTGCAGAGCACAGGCTCCAGACGCGCAGGCCCAGCGGCCATGGCTCACGGGCCCAGCCGCTCCGCGGCACGTGGGATCCTCCCAGACCAGGGCACGAACCTGTGTCCCCTGCATCGGCAGGCGGACTCTCAACCACTGCGCCACCAGGGAAGCCCGAGTCTTTTCCCTCTTGATGGACAGGGCTGTATCAGGTGGTATGTTTTGGGGTGTCTGTGAACTTAGTACAATTTTAGGCAGCCTGTCTACTGATGCATGGGCCTGTGTTCCTGTCTTGCTGGTTGTTTGGTGTGAGGTGTTTAGCACTGCAGCCTGCAGGCAGTTTTGTGGAGTTGGGTCTTGGTGTTGATACAGATACCTTCAGGAAGGTGCACGCCAATTAATATTCCCTGGGCCCAGGAATTCTCTGGTGTTCCAGCATCCTGGACTCTATGTCCCCACCCTGGAGGCCCAGGCCCAACCCCTGGTCAGGGTCTCCAGTGAGTTTTAAACTCTAGGCCAGGGTAAAATTTCCACCCACCAGTGGTTCTGCTCACACGATGATTTCTCTGCCCCATTGTCAACTTGTTTCTTCTTTCTTCCCTGTAGTATATTCCAGCAAGTAACAACAACACCCCAATCCATGGCTTTTATATCTATTACCGACCCACGGACAGTGACAATGATAGTGACTACAAGAAGGATATGGTGGAAGGTGAGAAACACCTGTGTGAGATAGTTTCCTCTGTTGGCAAGGGGCTCTAGGAGTTGGTGAAAGTAGAAAATGTGGGCTGGCCTGCCCCACATTGTTGGCTCTTTCTTGACACACTTGGGGTCATTGAGTTCATAAACCCACATGCTTTGTTCCATGGTGATGGGACAACAGGAACGTGGGTGGGCACCTAGAACGTTGCCTCCAGTGGGGGCCAAGCAAGCCACATGCATAATCATCATGCTGACTCTCTCTCTGTCTTTCCCAGGGGATAGATACTGGCACTCCATCAGCCACCTGCAGCCAGAGACCTCCTATGACATTAAGATGCAGTGCTTCAACGAAGGAGGGGAGAGTGAGTTCAGCAACGTGATGATCTGTGAAACCAAAGGTGATCTCTTTGGGTTCCCTGATCTCCTCTTGCTCTCCTCCCAGCAGACTAGGGCAGAATCACTGCTCTGTGTGCCATGCTGGGTATCTCTTCTCCAGAATGACTCCTTATTTTCCAAGTATCCCCAAACTTTGTCATCTTAACCCTTCTCTTCCTTTGCCTGTGCTTCGTATTAAGTACGAGTGGGCTGCCATCATGACGGTTTCACGGAGCTTGGGAATTAACTCACACATGAACTCATGGGTTAGAACCCACTCTTAAGTTGGGAGCTTTCTATAAACACTTTATTCCTACAGTAATATTTGGTACTCACATTGGTTAGTTTACTTAATTTAACTACAACCCCATGGGAAAAGAAAGAAACTGAGCATCAGGACATGTTATACCTTGACCAAGGTCACACAGCTGGTTAGCAGTGGAGCACACTTTGGGCCAAGTTTGTCTAACTACAAGCCCAGACTCTTTCTCTGCACTAAGACACGTTAAATATATTCATATAATAACTTAATTTTTGCACATTGTCAAGTGGATAGATACCATTTCCATTTTGCAAATACTGAAAGGTGTATTGCAAAAAAATGTAATCAGGAGAAGATCCCAAAGGAGCAGGGATGGAGCCAAGACAACAATCCATTTTCCTGTCATGGCAACATTCTGTCTCCCGTGTGCCCTTCCTGACCTCTTCTGTCACGTACGGTGGAGTGAAGGGGCAGATGCACACACAGCCAGCAGTCCTGTGTCGGGACACAGAGTGCCTGGGGCAAAGAACAGAGACTTCACACAGCCTTCACACTGGTCTTCTGGAAGGACTGAACCTTCAGCAGGGTGGAGGCAGCGGCCTGGGGCATAGGACAAACCTTCACGTAGCTCTACATGGTGGGAGGACGAGAGAGGGCAGTGCTCAGGGAAGAGGCCACGGGCATCAGGGACCCTGTGGGCTGTGAGGTGGAGAAGGGTCGTTGTTGGATTTGATGGTCAGGAAGGGTCACTGGTGACTAGGCAGGAATGGGCTGAGGGGAGAGAACCGGGGCCGCGAAGGAAAGGTGAAGAGAAGGGGTGGGTTTGAGCATCTTTTCTGAGGGAGCGTAAGGAGCACCAGGGACTGATAGTGTGTTGAGGCTGGGAGAGAGTGAAAGGAGTTCAGCGTAAACCTTGAGGTTTTGAACTTGAAGAACCACACAGGTGGTGGTGCCATTTTTCGAAATGGGGAAAGCCAGCAGGGAACTCGCTTCCACAAGAAAGGAACAACGTGAACCACTTGGAGGCGTACCTGAGTCTGATTCTTCTGAGATGTTGAAATGCAAGTGTCCCGTGAGGGAAGCAGGTCTCCTGCCCAGGGAGGACCCTAGGTAAGGGTATTTGGCGGTCACTGGGATGTAGGCTGAAATCACGGGAATAGAGGGAAGAAGAAGACAGAGTGTAGACTGAGAGGGACCAGGAGGACTTCTCAGTGTCTGAGGCAAAGACAGGAAGAAAAGGGCAAGAAGAGAGAAATGTAAGCAGCAGCAGAGAGGTTACGGGAAACCCAGAAGACTGTAGTATCAGAAAGTCATTGGGGAGGACAGCTGCGAAAAGGAGTTAACGATGTCAGAGGCATCCTGATAACAGCAAAAGCCAGATGCCGAGGTTGCCACCTCGTAAACTTTTGGATTGGCATTTCTCTAGCACTGTCAGTCCTAGTGAGCCCCGAATCCCATCTCCCTGCTCTGCACCCCAGCTCAGACCTAGGATTTCACGTCTCTCGATGCACCCAGGCATAGCAAATTCACGGGGAAGTTCTTCCATTCCCAGTTCTTTCTGGTTTCAGGTACTTTTTATATTTTCTTCCAAAAGTTCCCCAGCTATGCTTCTACAAAACCCCTACACCACTTCTGCCCCCAAAGACCCAGTCTGCCCCTAGTGCTTGGTGCACAAATATCTCAGGGGGTTTTTTGAAGTATAAGGCTCAAGTCTCTTCAGTGCCGCCCAATTTCACATTAGATGTCAATTTCATGCTGAGCTTGGACACCACACTCATCCACCAGAGGCCCTGTCTTATAAGTTTGACCCCATTTCTCACACCCATGGAATCAGGATATTGTTTTCCTATTTTTCATGAAAGAAATGTCAAAGAAACAGAGGCTGAAGTGAGTTTTGTCCCAATTAACAGCCCGGAAGTCTTCTGGTCAGCCTGGTCGACTCCCACCCCCAACTCTGGCCCCGCCACAGCTACTGCCCCATGAAACCATAGAGCGGCCGGTGGGCACAGGGGCCATGGTGGCCCGCTCCAGTGACCTGCCCTACCTGATTGTCGGGGTCGTCCTGGGCTCCATCGTCCTCATCATCGTTGCCTTCATCCCCTTCTGCTTATGGAGGGCCTGGTCTAAGCAAAGTGAGTGAATGACCATCCTCAACACCAAGGGGAAGGAGCCTGGGGCGGGGGTGAGGGGAGGAGGGGTCTCCCAGTCCCTAAGGAGGCCTCTGCCCAGGGCAGCATCCCAGGCGCCCTGGGAGCTCAAGTTCCTGGTGAGTCCCCCAGAGGGCTTGGAGAGAGTTGGAGAACGCTCACAGATGGGGCCTTCCCTTCGGCTCATAGACCTTGGCAGATAGAGAGGATGAAGTGGGAGTTGGTCTGTGTTCTCTGCATCCCTGGCGCTCAGTACTTAGCTGGCTCTGTTTTCTTTTACTGTCTCAAGCTCTGACCACGTACTCATACTTTCAGTTGACGCCGCCTCTTCCCGCCTCTTTAGGTCTGTGGCTACCTTGAGCTTTCCCCCTAATCCTGGGTTAATAATCTGATTTATCCACTGATTTCTGCTTCAGATGGTAACACATCTGGTCAACTTGCTTCATTTAAATATTGTTCCTTCTGTTAACTTGCCATTTCATTCTCCCAAATCCTGGTCCTAGGTCTCCTGTCCCTACTGCAAAAAAAAAAAAAGCCTAGATGTTAGGAAGAAGTGGGTGACAGGAAGAATTTTCCGAGAGAGAGAATATTCTCTCCCCTGGCGCGATGTCAACTCCCCACCTACCTCATTGGACCTTAAGTCCTCAGGAGTTTTCTGAGATTCACGTGGGACTTTTGCAAGCTGCCCCAGGCCTCCTTGACCTAAGCATAGCTCTATCCTGTTCTTCCAGAACATACAACAGACCTGGGTTTTCCTCGAAGTGCCCTTCTGCCTTCCTCCTGCCAATATACTATGGTACCACTGGGAGGGCTCCCAGGCCACCGAGCCAATGGGCAGCCCTACCTCAGTGGCACCAGCGGACGGGCCTGTACCAATGGGGTACATGTGAACAGGGCCTGCCCTGCAGCTGCCATGGGCTACCCAGGCATGAAGCCTCAGCAGCGCCACCCAGGGGAGCTTCAGCAGGTAATGTAGTTCTGGGAGTGTGGGCACGCAGGGACGGGTCACCATGGAGGGCGTGGCCGGGCCACCTCCTGAGGCTCCCTCCCTTCTAGCCTCTAACCCCGGGCTGCTGGGCCTGCTGAACAACGAATGGGGAAGTTACCTGGACTCTCTGACGTGACCTTCTCGTTACTCGTTTGAGCAGCAGGATGACACCAACAGCACGCTGAGGCAGACCGTTCTTGGCAGTGGATGTGACCCCCCCAGTCATCAGATTCCCAGGTACCCAGGCCCCTCCCTGCCTTGCACCCCTGAGCCCCAGCCCTCGCTCTCTCACTAGTTCCTCAAACCCAGCATCAGTCACTGAGAGGTGAGCACTAGTGCTTCACTCACGATCCCCTCATCTGACAAACTGCTCCCCTGGACTCTTTTTTTTTTGGCGGTACGCGGGCCTCTCACTGCTGTGGCCTCTCCCGTTGCGGAGCACAGGCTCCGGACGTGCAGGCTCAGCGGCCATGGCTCACGGGCTCAGCCACTCCGCAGCATGTGGGATCTTCCTGGACCGGGGCACGAACCCGCGTCTCCTGCACCGGCAGGCGGACTCTCAACCACTGCGCCACCAGGGTAGCCCTCCCCTGGACTCTTAGCCTAAGGGGGTTAGTTGTTGTGTTTGCAGTTATGATGCCTTTTCTGCTCAGCAATTCCTCCCTCGCTTCTCAGGCCAGAGCAGCCCCGCCCAGTTGGCTCCGCCCATAGGCCCCACGTCCTCTCATATACTCAGGACACACGGAGTCAAATGGAAGGAAACTAGAATTGCCTGTGGAAGCGATGGTGTGGCACCTCTTGATGCCCAAAGGGGAGCAGCCCCTGCCCCGCCTGAGCCCTGCCCAGCTCTGCTGCCCCAGACGGGAGCAGCCAGGGCAGTGGGATCCAGGCCCACGCTGCCCCTACCTCACCCCTCCGCCTGGTTTTGTGCACGCAGGGCTCCCAAGCCTACCCCGGACGAGGGCTCTTTCTTGTACACACTGCCTGATGACTCAGCTTGCCAGCTGCTCCAGCCTCAGCAGGACTGCCACCACCTCCAGGGGCAGCCAGCAGCCACGGGCCAGCCCGGCATGAGGCGTGTACCCCAGGGTCCTGGGCTGGAAGCCACGTGGGACCCTCTTTCTCACCCAGGTCAGTGCTGAGGGCAGGGCGGGCGGTTGAACAGGCTGGGGATGAGGTGAGGTGTAGGCATCCACGACCCGGGAGTGACGTGCAGGCGGGGCGAGAACAGTCCCTGAAGGCGGTGCTTGGTAAGGACCATCCACAGCTTGTATATCCGAGATGGGGGTTGGCCACCTCCTTCCCTGCTGAAGGCCCAGCAGATCTGCGGGGAGTGTCAGGTGGGTCCAACATGGCAAGCTCTGTCCTCAAAGGCTGAGAGAACGGGCACTTCTCCATTTCAGAGAAAGAAGCCCTTTTGGTCTCAGCATTTCAAGGCCACTCACAAATTCCCGCCGGCCCTCATCACACTAAGAGGCACCCTCTAATCGCTCTGAAGTACCTTGCTTTGTTGGGTCTTGTCTCTTAATTAAGGAGCGAGGTTGCATCCATCATTAAGCCAAGTTCTCACATCATCAGAACTCTGTGCCTCCACAGAACCTTCCCTCCAAGGGACTCAATGCACAGCACGCCCAGCGCACTGTCCTTCTTTGTGCCCATCTTTTTGATACCTGGTTGGGCACAGGCTGGTTCAGAGAATTAGCTGATGTTTCTTAGCGTCCATGGTGTGGCTTTCAGGTCACATGCAGCTCCCAGACCCTGGGAGATGAAATTCTAAGACAGGTACCTCCTAGAGCCAGACCCCAGTAGCATCCACACAGGACTCCCTCCATCGGGGGGCATGAGTTGTGAGTGAGATGATCATGGCCAGAAAGCATAGCAGGAGGGTGGACTAGCAGCCCACTCCTGGAGAGAGAACTTTCTTGCACGGTTCTTGGGCTCAGCTGACTTCATCTTCATCTGCCCCTGGTTATAGGGTAGATGCCTGAGGGTCTCCACGCTTTCACCACTGAAATGTGCAGGTGGGACGTGGGTAAGAAGTGGCCCATACTTAGAGGGAGTGTAATTGTCCTTGTTGTGGTTGTAGGTCTCTGTCCCTCCTCTAAAGCCAGTAACCAGCTCCCGGCCCAGAGAGAGGCTGACCCAGTACTGCTGAGCACTAGTGCCTGGTCAGGCTGGATTCTAACGTTTCCCACTTTTCTCTCCCCTCAGGGCCCCGGTGCTGCTTGGGCCTCGTACCGGTTGAAGAGGTGGCCAGTCCTGACTCCTGCCCTGCGGGGAGAGGAGACTGGTGTCCCCAGCACCCCGTGGGGGCCTACGTAGGGCAGGAACTTGGGATGCGGCTCTCCCCCAGCCCACCGGTTCACGTGTCTTTTGAAACACCACCTCCTACAATTTAGGCAGAAGCTGATATCCCAGAAAGACACTATATATTGTTGTTTCTTTAAAAAAGAGAGGAAATCGGTATTTATTTTTCTATAATAGCCATATTTATATATTTATGCACTTGTAAATAAATGTATATGTTTTTATAATTCTGGAGAGACATAGGGAATCCTCCCCACTGAGGTCTGAGGTGGGAAGCAAAGAAGCCGCAACGGAACAGGAGTCAACGGGGAAAGAGCAGCACAGACTGAGGAGGCAGCCCGTCCCTTAGACCCTCCGCCGCTGCCTGGGCCCCTGCAGAAGGCCCACAGAGAAGCCCGTGGGAGGAGGACTCCTAGGCACACTGTCCACAGTGACTGCAAGAGAAGGGCCAGGACCATGCGATCAGAGGCTGCAGCCACCCGTGACAGTGGCTGGATCTGGTGCTACAGGAAACGTTTTCCCAAGATGCCCGTGAGACTAGACTAAGATGTGTATAGTACTATAAGCATTAACAAACCTTCCAGAATCAATAATCTGTGGCAACATATCTCTGTAAAAATAAACACTGTAAATGTCTAAATAAATGTTTAGTCTTCCCTGTAACCTACAGCTTAGTCATGTATGAGTCAGCATTCTCTTCAGATGTTAGGATTCAGTCTGAGTATTTGAAGAAACATCCACTTGTGATGTTTTCAGATCCATCGAGGAGAAATCTGGAAAAGGTAGCAAATGTTTCTAATTTTGTCTTTTTAAATATTGACTCTCAGTTGTGTTTTCATTAATGCAGATGCGTGGTAACTGTTTAGTCCAAGAGGGACACAGTGTACACTGGGCGAGCAGAAGCAGATTCACCGTTCTCTGACTGGACTTGAGGTAAAGCTATGGTCAGATCGCAAGGAATGAGGCTCATCTTTTCTGTACAGGTGTGTGTTGAAGACTAAGTATTTTCTCCAAAATGCCACCTGTGCTGCAGGTGACCATATGGTGCCTGGTAAAATTCACTTCCCTTCTTTCCAAAGAAACAGCAACGTGGCCAGAGGAGTTGACTCACTAGTTGTTTAAAATCAACATTTACTCACTGCCGTCCAACCACAATATCAATCTTTGTCCGGGCAAGTGGAAGTAGATGGAGGCTGAAGCTTTTTGCTGAGAGCCCTACCACACTTCAACTGTTTTCAGGAGAGAAATGTACCTTCTAGATTTCAGTAGAGTTGAGTTACAGATGAAATGCCACTTGAAACACTTAATCCTGTTCCGAGTCATCAGTGGCAGACCCTAGCTTCACACTCCAGTCACAAATTGAATAAAGTCCTAAGAAAGCCCCAGGAGGTGACTGATTGTCTAGGGCAAGTGCGCCCTCTGCTGGCCAGAAGAGATTCCTGCACCCTTTCTCCATCCAGCCGCTAAATTGGAACATGGTTTTCAGAAAAGCAGTATTTTAAAAATATTTCAAGAAATAAAATGAAGGACTGTAGGAATATGGAAATGATAGGAAAGGAGACGTAGAGCAGGGAAGAGAAGAAATAAGATTGTGACTTCAGACACAATCTGGCATCAAGGGCCTAGAGGTCACTTCCAGGAGGGGGACAGCTCTCACCTCTCAGATCTGGGCTATAATTCAACTTCTAGCCCATTGGCTTTTGAAAAAAAAAAAAAAAAAACTCCCCTGTTTTCTTAATGCTTGATGATCCCAGTGGTTATCAAAGTGAGGTTTGGTGAACTTTATGGAAGTGGTATGGTTCCAGTGCTGTGCAGAAAGCAGTTTTATGGGACAACAATGCTTTTAGCTCTCAAAAAAAAAAAAAAAAAAAAAAAGCCTGGGAATGGAAAAGCACCTCTGAGGCAGGTTAAATGAGATAAATGTGCATATTTACTTTAGCCAATTGCAGGAAAGGAGGAAAAGGTTAGGCATCAGGCCTTTAAATTTTAGCCTAGAAAAGGAAACAGCTTAGATATTCAGTTTCATTGCATCTTGCATTTCTTTAGATTCAGGTTAATTATTATAGTGCCTTTTAAAAATCTGATTCACTCAGCAATGGCTATACAAATTAATCAAAAGGAAGAGTAAGACCTAGTTGGGCAGGAGCTGGTGGTGGTGTGGAGTTCAGCTCGTGGCTCAGGACAGCCCAACAGGGCAGGCTGAGTCAGCAGGAATGAGTAACTCCTTCTCCTGTGAAGTTCTGACAGAGGGGCTGGACTCTACAGTTTTTCTTTCAATGTTGAGATTTGATGATACTATGGACGAGGGTTCAGAATAGCCAAGGGACATTAACAGTTGATCCACAAGTAACTCAGACAGATTTTTGGCAGCTTTCAAAGGTGAGGCTGCCTTCTCTAAGGGCACAGCAGGAGGCAGAGAACAGTTAGATCAGGAGACTAGGACAGCTTTCCATCCATCCCCAGCCAGGGCTGCACCCTGGTGCTCTCCTGCTTGATATTAAGCCTCCTGAAGACTCAGTTGCTATAGATTCAAGACTAAGCCTGGCATCAATGAAATGAAACGAAAGCTATCTTTATCTTTTATCTAATTCAAAATAAAAATGAATTAACTGTATTGTCAAATCCCAAACATGCTGTATGGAAGCCTAATATTGTAAACTTTAGTGATTTTTGTCTAGTTCAGTTTGGGAAAAAGTAATAATCCTGACTGGTTTTACTCTAAGAGTTGATAGACACATGGAATCCTTGACATGGCTCTTCCATAGACTAAATTCATTCTTGCTGCAATTACAATCACAGGATTCAGAATGGGAAGAAGCCTCAGAGCTTAGCCAGATCTCTCATTTGTCTGATAATGAGGCCCAGGAAAATAATGTAATTTTTACCCTAGCTCTCAGCACAACAAGGGGATAGTGTCTGTCTCCTCCGGGACCACCCACTGTATCCAGGTGGTCGCTCAGGGTCGCAGCCAGCCAGCCAGTTACGTAAGTTTGGTGGTAGCCCTTCCTGCTGCAGCCAAGCTTCAGATGGATGCGGCCCCAGCTCACAGCTTGACTACAACCTTGTAAGAGACCCGAGCTGGAAACGCCCAGTTAAGTAGCTCCCAGCTTCCTGACCCTCAGAAACTGGGTGAGATAATGTTGTTTTAAGCTATGTTTTGGGGTAATTTTTTATGCAGGAATAAATAAGTAGGTAAAACACTCAGAACTGTGACTAGCACATTATTTTGAAATGCTTGAAGGGCACACATAGTTTAGGGCGTACACACATAGTTTAGGGTGTACAGCAGAGAATGTGATAAAGGGTGCTCTCCAGTAGAAAAGCTGCTACATCAGAGCTCTGTGGTGATAGGCTCAAACAGTAAGCTATTTGGACCTCTCAAATAGGAGTATGAAAGGATCTTAGAAACACAAGTGGCCGCCTGTAACATATATATATTCCAACATACAAAAGACCCCAAGTCCTGTCTATAATTTTGGGGGCCAGATCAGCAGGCTAGACAGGTTACGAAAACTTGACCTTGCTGAGGTCACTTTCTACATTGGTGCAATATTGCCTTCTTTACCTTTCCTTTTCGGTAACCAATTCATATTCCGGGACGGCCTCAAGGGAGTAGCTCGTTAAAATGGACCCATAGAGCACGGAATTTAAAGTGCTATGTTCTATTACTAACAGGAATCCAAATATCAGTGAAATCATTCTTAGATGAATTCCACTGACTACTTACCCCCAAACCAAAAGAATACTCCCAAATTAGTTTAAATGTTATGTACAATCAAAAGTGATTATTAGAGTTGATCTCTCAGTGATGGAATCTATTTCATTACTTCCTGATCTATAGCAAAACCAGCAAATGACTCAAGTAGAAACAGAAAGAAAATGGACAGGACATGAGAAACTACAGGAAATGCTTAGAATACTGGTAGAGTTGCAGATACCTTCAGAGAAGAGCCTCCTTGTTAACCATTTTGCAAAACACACTTCTCTGCGCCACCCAGAGCTGAGGAGTTTGCTAAAACCATGGGTGATTCAGGAAGCTGTTTGTGTTTGCTTTACGCCAGCCTAGAGCAAACTGCTCTGTCTGCATTTCCTGAATCCCGACCCCTCAGATAACTGCTTTATGAAGTCAACAAAGTCAGAATTCTAAATTGCATTTCTTTTTCTCAGATATTGTTGGCAAAATAGTTTTTGTTCTCGTGTCCTCTCAGAGAATACCTGATAACATCAAAGCTTATATTCCAAGGATCCAACGACCAAGAAAAGGAAGTTTTCTCATGGTTTGCTGAATGATCGATTTTCTTGCCAATGGCTAAGAATTCAGATAACCAAAAAACAAATTTCCTAAAACAGGGTACATTACCAATGGTTTCTGGCGATTTGAGGTAACAGCCTCCTAAGACTTCATATTCGACCCAGCTGGTTGCAAACACATCTGCAATGGTTCCGTTCAATAATAAGTAGCTGTTGTTGGGTGCTGTAGTCAGTTTTAAGATAAGCAGTTGGGGGGAAATTATTAAAACGACATGACTGGATGTGGTTTTAGACTTTCAGATAAGTTCACTTTAAAACAGGATTGTTGCAGGCGACAAGGAAACAGAACTTCTGTTGAACCAAGTGTCAGAAATCTTGGCTGGATTTGGGAATAAAGCAAACTTAAGGCCCACGGGCTTCATTCATTCCCTTGTGGAGAGTGAATGGGGGGGAGAACCAGGCCACCTTTCTTACGCAAAAGAACAACCTCTTCCTTTAAGGCCAGAATCCTTTGGGCCTGGACTTGGATCAGTTCAGTGACCTTCTCTCTTGCCACAGTATCTGCTTTCCGGGGGCCCTGGAAGGCGTTGCCCTGTTGAGAGAAAACACCTCCCTGCTTTAAGCACCATTTGGACTATGGAAACACCCCTGTCTTAAGCCTTCAAGTCCTCCACTGAAATCCTACCATTGGAAAGGTGTCCCTTTGAGCTAATAAGCAACTCTTAAAATGCAAATGCCCTTTAGAGGGTAACTCATTAAGCTAGCTGTCCATCACTCATACCCTACAGGGCTCATCGCTGGAATTCTAAAAGGCCAGATACCTCCTTTTCCTATACAGCCCATATCTTGTTTTCCAAAAAAGAAATCTTTATTCCCTCATCTGATTTCTTCCCCTGCCCAGCCAATTCCTGCTCATGTTTCAGACATCATTTTTAAGGAGGATTTCTTTACCCCATGGGCCGGGTTAGGATTCCTGCTCTATGTTCTGTCAAATCATCCATCACACATCACTGTAGTTATTAGACTGAACCATCTGAAATTTGTGACATGTGACCCTTTTTTAACCTAAAAAGTAGCAGTTTCTTATGGTTTGACCTAAGTGCTTGTTTGATATCTTTCTTGCTAGATCCTGTGCCTTAGAAATAGAGCCCAATATGCCTGGATCTCACCACTCTACCCAGCATCCACCCTAGAACTTGTTACATAAGTAGATGCTCAATAAATCTGAACGTGCATTAAAGGAAGGGACATAACACCTAGTATCTTCTCTGTGCCCGGTGCTTTATGTCTGCGACCTCACGTGATCCTCACAACTCAGAACCAGGCGGTGTTATTCCAATTTTAAAGATACAGAAACTGACAGAGGTTTATGAACTGGCCCAAGTCACTATACTATTAAGGACTGGAAGCAGGATGAGAACCAGGTTACCTGAAGCCAAAAGCCCATGATTTGTCTGTTACCCCACTTACTATGGCAGCCCTTCCTCATAAGTAGGGGTTGTCATGACCCAGTACCTTCTTGCCTCTTCTCCCTTGCCCACCTTCACTTCAGGGGCTGTGAAAACTAAACACTAACCTTAGCCAGCTTCTTTTCCAGCTGGGAGTGGCTAAGTAGATGTAACAGAAAACGTTTGCTTCCTTAATGAAAGGGACACAAGAGACTGGCATTTGGGCAGCAACCACAGAGCTGGGGCAGCTGTCTGTGACTCTGAAGGAAACCTCAGCCACTGAGAGAGTCACAGAGATACTGGCCCTGACATCACAGCCCCACTAAACTAAAACCCCTCAGTCATCTCCTGCAGACTTCTTGTTAAGTGAGGAAAAGCACCCCTATTTGTTTAAGCTACTCTCCAAAAGTGGGGCTTTTGGTTACTTATAGCTAAATGCACGGCCCCTCATGCCCAGTCAGTCCAGACGGTCACTCTGAAGTCACCTTAGCTTTTCCCTCATTCTCTCCACCATATCCAAACAAATTTTGGCTCTTCTTACTTTGAAATGTCTTTGACCGTTGGTTTTTTGTCCTTACCATCTTCATCCCAATCCATGCCTACATTGTTGTAAGAGTAATAGCTATGGAGTCAGCTTGGGAGGCGGAGGGCCCTCAGTTTAAAAACAAACTTCCCGTTCACTGCAGCTCTATTTACAAGAGCCAGGACGTGGAAGCAACCTAAGGGTCCATCATCAGATGAATGGATAAAGATGATGTGGCACATTTATGCAATGGAATATTACTCAGCCATAAAAAGGAACGAAACTGAGTTATTTGTAGTGAGGTCAGTGGGCCTAGAGTCTCATACAGAGTGAAGTAAGTCAGAAAGAGAAAAACAAATACCATATGCTAACACATATATATGGAATCTAAAAAAAAAAAATTGGTTCTGAATAACCTAGGGGCAGGACAGGAATAAAGACGCAGACATAGAAAATGGACTTGAGGACATGGGGAGGGGGAAGGGTAAGCTGGGACGAAGTGAGAGAGAGGCATGGACATATATACACTACCAAATGTAAAACAGCTAGCTAGTGGGAAGCAGCCGCATAGCACAGGGAGATCAGCTCGGTGCTTTGTGACCACCTAGAGGGGTGGGATAGGGAGGGTGGAAGGGAGATGCAAGAGGGAGGGGATATGGGGATATATGTATACATATAGCTGATTCACTTTGTTATACATAGAAACTAACACAACATTGTAAAGCAATTATACTCCAATAAAGATGTTAAGAAAAAAAAAAGAAACGTCCCCACATATTAGCTCTAGAGCATGGGCACGTTACTTCACCACTCTGAGCTTTGGAAAGTGGTATTTTGAAGATTCAGTGAGACAGCCAATGGAAAGAGACCATACATGTAAAGCTATATATATAAAGATATACTATGTAAAGGGACCTACACAATTAATTTCCTTTCCCAGTCAACTGATCTGCCTCCAAACTCTTTCCTCTCCAAGGTATCTGGACGTTCAAAGCACATCAAGTCAACAGATGTTTAGTCACTGACGACTCTGAAGATTCTGTCTAGGCATCACCCCTCTTGAATACTGCTGTGACTCTTTGCTCAATAATTCTTTAGTGGATAAAGGGCCTTTGATATTCAGATTCTAGTCTTCCTCTCTATTTTAGTTGTAAACCTCCCAAAGCCTCCTATTCATTCTTTTGGACTTTTGCTTAGACCAGTGATTCTTCAGCTCTAGCATGCAGCAGAATCACCTGGAAGGCTTGTTCTGGATTGCTGGACCCCTCCCCCAGAGCCTCTGATTCTGTAGATCTGGGTGGAGCCCGAGAATCTGCATTTCTAACAAGTTCCCCAGGCGAGGCAGATCCTGTTCCTCAGGGAACCACACTTTGAGAACCCCTGGCTTAGAACATTTCCTGGGTGCATAAAGAAAACCAAGAGAAAAAAAAAACAGCATTTTTGCAGGTACTATTAAAAGGTTATAGCACATAGTTCAGAATATGCCATACATGTGTTGTGTCCCTAGAAGGCAAGGCTTAAATAGGGTGAAACTTTATAAATAAGTATTATCCACC
Organism: Mesoplodon bidens; assembly: GCF_964165515.1. Taxonomy (NCBI): domain Eukaryota; kingdom Metazoa; phylum Chordata; class Mammalia; order Artiodactyla; family Ziphiidae; genus Mesoplodon; species Mesoplodon bidens. The sequence continues at coordinate 60,250,951 of NC_138161.1, forward strand.
ACATACTGTGTATTAAGTACTACTAGGTTAGCCTCAATAAATATTATATAAAAGCAAGTTGAAAGCCCTAAAAAGTAACAAGTGTTTTAATAAGTAATATGTGGCTTCCCATAATTCAGGAGGCCCCCTTTAGGTCAAAGGAAGTAAACATATTGGAAATGGATGTTTGACACCAAATTCAGGAAGCATGTTGATGTCATTATTTATACTTAAGTAACCTTACCTCTCCAAGGGCCAAGGCAAATCCCTTAATTAGTACTTGTATGAATTCATGGTACCCAGTAGGCATACAGTAAAGCTAGTCCCTCAGGCTCATTGTAATGTAGACGGTATCAACTCAGTGTCCTCAGGGACCCAAGTGGGCCAGAAACATCCAAGATCAAGGTTTGTTTAAAAGCCAGCACTTGATATTCCTTTTATAGAACATCCCCAATTCTGACAAAAGGTCTGAAGAAAAGGAACATACCTGCTGGTTCTGTAGAATATTCAGCTGAGAATCAAGTTTCTTCTTTTCAATACATAAATCATTCATCTGATGAAGTTTTTTGGTGTGTTCTTTTGTCTTCATCATCAATTCCCATTGCACTTGAGCAATCTTTTCCTACCAGGGCAGAAAGATGCAAAATGGATTAAGTGAATGAGGAAGCAGAGAAAAATGAATGTCCGGATTTGATCAACACCATCAGGCAAATGGAGTGATATGCACATAGAAAAATACAAAAAGCCAATAATATCAGAAGCAAGTGCACTGGGTCTGGTTTGATTACAGAAGAATGTAAGCAGGACGAAAAGTAGGTAAAAATAAGAGACATCACTCCATTGTTGAGAAATGACATTAGTGTGCATACTAATGGTGATGGTATTCATTAATTAAAAGGGAGAATGATCCTTTAAGCAGGAAATGTTCCTGTATTGCTTTTTCCCCAGTCTTGGCCCAGGATCCTCAAGGTGACCGGCTTGAATGGCCATACATCTGCCAATGGCTTTCCTTTGTTCTCCTATTACTCCAACAAATTATTTTAGATAGCACATATTATCTCCAGCACTACCCTGATAGGGACCAGTCCCACTGGCACGAGCACTGAAGTAATTTGTTCCTTCACGGTACAGTGGCAAATCTTCAATAAGAAAAGATGAGCCAAGTTAGCAGTAGGAGGGACTTCCCTGGTGGTCCAGTGGTAAAGAATCTGCCTTCCAGGGCAGGGGACAATCTCACATGCCATGGGGCAACTAAGCCCACGCACCACAACAACTGAGCTTGCGCACATCAACTAGAGCCCACGCACAGCAAACTACAGAGCCCACATGCCCTGGAGCCTGGCGCGCCACAACTAGAGAGAGAGAAAACCCGCACGCCACAACTAGAGAGAAACCTGAGCAGACCTTGCACCGTCACAAAAAAAATCCCGCATGCCTCAACAAAGACCCCGTGTGCCGCAACTAAGACCCGATGCAGCCAAAAAAAAATAAGGAAAATAAATAAAATAAATATTTTTAAAAAGAGATAGCGCTAGGAACCTCTCCTCCTTCCCTATCTACGGTGAAGACAGAAAACTGGAGAAGCCATAATTATTTGTGGGCTTATAAAATCTTTGTAAAAGTTCCTGTCTCTGAATCAGGCTGTAACTGGGGACTGCCTCATCTCATGGCTCCAGAAACCGTGTAGGCATTTAATACCTTCTAAGACCCTACCAGCTCAATAGTATATACCTTGTTATAAAATGTATTACTCAGAGATGTTTTTCTAATTTCCAGAATGGAAATAGCATGCAAAAGCTATGTAGAATAATACAATTAGGTCCTCAGAGTATAGCAGTTCATGTCTAACGCTATTAGGACGTTTATACATTAATGCAGACCTCAGAGTGGAATCTCTCTGTAATCTTTCATGCCATTTTGCCATCATATTTACATGAATCCTGGACCCCAGACCCAATGCTAGTGCTTTCATCCCAAGATAGACCAGTGGCTCAACTATGTGAATAGTAAGAAAGCCAAGACAGGCTTAAGATCATGGAGGAACCAAGTGGGGCTCACACACGTGTCTCCAGCTGTACAGATGCTTCGCAGGAACCACTGAAAGCTCACCAGGAGTTCTTGCCTCCACCCAGTGGATCACCTGCCCTCTCATCCTAACCTCCCACATCTTCATTTCCTTTGTGTTCGATAGCTCCTTTTGAAGTTTTTTGATCTTTAGTTCTTCAAGTGTTGTATTCACAGAAAGTGTCTGAAGGGCTTCTAGGTTGATCACACGGCCAAACTTGCTGACCATTAGTTGATTGACTGTTTCTTCCATTTCTAAAAGAAGACAGTCACTGTCAGGTTGTTCACCAGATCCCACTGTTACTAAACGAATAATACCAGTACCAATAACATTCTAAGGAACAGCTTTTGCAAGAAGATAAGAGATTTTACATTACCAGTTGGGTTTTCCTCTGTGACTTTTCACCTGCTACTTTCCTCACTTAGAATGCACATTGCTCTATTGTCTTTTCATCTACTTCAAATTCCTGTGTAAAAGGGACTCATCTTTCCTAACTGGCTACACCTTCTGATCTGCCCCTCCTCAGATTATTCATGGGCCCAAATGGGATTATGAAGCCTTCAGTTTTTAATTTTTTATTACTGATCTCTATAACATCTGGTGTTGAGAATAGAACAGTCACTGAAAAGAAGTTTCCATCTTATTCCAAGTAAAAATATTAAAATCCTTGCAGTGGTTCACAAGGTCCTACCTGTCCTGCCCTGCCCCTATTATCTCTCCCACCTCCTTTCCCACACCTCTCTCCTCATTTACTCCAGACACCTTTTTCTCAACCTTCTCAAACATTCCAGGCTCACTTGGATATTCTCGTATGGAATTGTCTGGAATTCTCTTCCTGAAATAGCCACATGACTCACTCCGCACAACCCATTTTCTGAAAACAAGTTGTGAGATTGGTGAAAGACTCATTTCCAAAACACCCATTTCTGAAGGTGTAACCAAGTGTAATTTGTCCCCTAACCAGGGAGAACCACATCTTAGGAGGTATATTACCTTTCCAGGGAGCTCTTCCCTGGCTTCCTATGGACCTCAGCACTCTTTCCCAGTCCCTTTCTAATTTTTTCTTCTTAACAATCCTCTCCATCTAACATGCAACATGTTTTACTTTTGTTTACTGTGTTTCCTCAACACGTGAACACTGGAAAACCTGGAGAAAATTCTACTTGTGGAGTCTGAGCTCCCCAAGAAAGTATAATCTTGTAACAAGATTTTCTCAGTCACCAGAGTCCCCTAAGTGAAGTCTGAAGGCCCTAAAGTATAACAAGATGATGCAATTCTGTTACAGTACAGGAATTTGTATTCAGGTATAATTGTTATGGCTGAGTGATAATGGTATAATCAGCATGGCTGCCATTTTGCACAATCCAGGGAGGGTTATTCATTTCTATTCTACGTGAGTGGCACCCCATGGACTTGTGTCATGTGGTGGCCATGATAATCCGTGATGCAAATGAAATGACTGGATTATTTGCACATGTGTGGCTAGCCTGTGGCTGCCTGCTTGGCCTCCCTCAGTAAGAACCTTGACTTCCCCCAGCTAGCCCCATATGACAGAGTGCCCTCTCCCAAGGCAGCCTCATATACTAGGACATGGACTCTGGTCTTCGCCCTTCCCACTGTGGAGCCAGCCTAACAACACCCTTCTGACTCAGGCCAGCTAGTGTTCCCTGGGGACATAAAGGCTTCTGGAACACTCCCTATCCTCTGTCCCCAATGGCTGCAAGCTGTGCTCTCCTTGAAAAAGAGAGAACTTACCTCCCCACCCCATGTTCTAGACTCTCCTCTTCTTCCCCATTGGGTCTAGGGATGGAGGCAGGCAACAGTGAGTGACTGTGGTGTTTCTCATCACTGGTAAGCATTTGTTCTCTGAGATACAGGAAAGGAACCCACTCCTAGCTTCACCTTCAGAATTAGGAGATCAGTCTTTAACCAGACTCACAACTTGCTTTCAGAAAATGGACCGGGGGTAGGAGAAGAACTGAAAGTCACTGAATAAAACTTGAACCACGTGGGACTTTTTTTTTTAATTTCAACTAACATTCCAGAAATGTGAATACTTCATTTTCTTCACACATTTTTCCAAACTGCGAGGTTACTCAGTTGGAAATAAGCTTCTTTCCTCATTTTCATACTCGTTTGTTCCTTGGTTTGACAAACAGTATTTCAAAATATAAACAACATTCACAGGCTACAGAAGCCAAAGGAATGTGAAGTACGTGAGAAACATTGGGGCCTCAAGTTTTATACCTGAGAAAACTCTATGTCTCAAATAAGTGTTATTCAAACATAGAGTCCTAACATGTATTTTAAAATTTTATAATCCAGCCACCCATGAGGGTAGAACCATCATCACTCATTGGAAACTGACCTCTAGAAATACAAGCAACTTGGATTGACTGACTGCTATATTCTTCCCATTATTTTTCTTTTTCAAATTTTCTTTAAAAAAATATTATTCAATTGTGGTAAAATACACATAACAAAATGTACCATTTTAATCCTTTTAAAGCATACAGGTCTGTAGCATTAAGGTAGATGCTATTATAGTATGGTAATATTATTGTTATTAAAGTTGGAATACTTCATCACTTACACATATGTTCCATATGTCAAATATTCAAAAGGTATTTTAAAAGAATTGTCTGGGCTTCCCTGGTGGCGCAGTGGTTGAGAGTCCGCCTGCCGATGCAGGGGACATGGGTTCGTGCCCCGGTCTGGGAAGATCCCACATGCCACGGAGCGGCTAGGCCCGTGAGCCATGGCTGCTGAGCCTGCGCGTCCGGAGCCTGTGCTCCGCAACGGGAGAGGCCACAACAGTGAGAGGCCCGCGTACCGAAAAAAAAAAAAAAAAAAAAAAGAATTGTCTTTACTCCATACATCTTATACTGTACACCTCAATTCCATCTGAATTAAGAACGTAAATGTGAGGAACACTACTAATAGAAGAAACAATAGAAAAATATCCTTGTGACCTCAAAATAGGAAAGGATTTCTTAAGACACACACACACACAATGAACAAATTATAAATAGATTGATAAAATTAATTATATTGAGATTTTTAAATATCTGTATCCCAAAAAGATACACTAAATAAAGTAAAAAGGCGAGACATATTAGAAAAGATTCGAAGTGAATGTAATGGACAAAGAAAGACATAAAATATAGGGAAAAAAACTCCCTACAATCAATAAGTAAAATAAAAAAAACAGAAGTAAAAAAATGGGCAAAGTGTATGACAGGCAAGAAAAGGAAACACAAACAGCAAATAAGCTATGTGAAGACATTCAACCTCAAGGACTTCAGGAAACAGTGAAATACAATTTTAACATCTACGAGGTTGGCAGAAATATGAAAGTCTAACAGTATTAAGTGTTGATTAGACTATGGAGCCCAGGAAATTCTCACACTGCCAAGGGAGAGAAAAGGGTACAGCCACTTTGGAGGGCAACTTGACCACACCCAGGAGAGTGGAAAATGCACACACCCCCCTCTCACCCAGAGCCCCCGGTCCTGGGGACTCACCTCCTTCCACACATGCACAGTGAGACATGTACAAGAAGGTTCACTGTCTGTAATCATGAAAAATTACAAGTACCCTAAATATCCATCAACAGGAGACTGAAGAGAAACTCTTTTATAGTCCTACAATGGAATATTGTAGTACCAGTTAAAATGAGTAATTATCTGTAGCAATACAGATTACTCTCAAAACCTGGTTTAATAAAGTGAACTGCAAAATGATAGTAATAATATTATATTACAGTTAAAAACATACAAAGGCACTTTGTATACTGTGTGTGGATACATCCATATGTATATGGACGTGCCTGGTGGTTGATCCTGGGGAAGGAGAGAGCAGAACAGTATTATAAAGAGAAGGGCCGGGCTTCCCTGGTGGCGCAGTGGTTGAGAGTCTGCCTGCCGATGCAGGGGACACGGGTTCGTGCCCCGGTCCGGGAAGATCCCACATGCCGCGGAGCGGCTGGGCCCGTGAGCCATGGCTGCTGAGCCTGCACGTCCGGAGCCTGTGCTCCGCAACGGGAGAGGCCACAGCAGTGAGAGGCCCGCGTACCGCAAAAAAAAAAAAAAAAAAAAAAAAAAGAGAAGGGCCTTCAGTTGTATCTTCAATGCTTTATTAAGCTTGCTACTGGGTACAGGGGCTATTGCTGTATTATTCTATACTTATTATACATAAAACCTTTAAAAATTGTGAGAAACTGTTTCTATGACAAAATATTTATCCTTTTAAAATAGGAGAATGACCTTTTGATAGAATCAGGAGAGAGAGTAAGTGGGAAGATGGGAAGGTGTTATTTCCTCTCAGTGGTTCCGATCTGTGATGACCTACTGTTTTCAAAGTTGGAGATGGTCACTTGACAGTTCCCTCTCTAATCAATAAATATTACTAAATAAGCCATGGGCTTAATACTCACTCTGTATAGTTTTGGCCATCTCTCTCTTTTCTCGGATGAGCTGTTTACGCCTCTCCCGGTATTCTTTGTTAAGTTTTTGCTGCTGGGAATTTTCCTCGTGGAGCTGGACAATTCGTTCTTGCAGTCGTCCCAAGGAGTGGTTCGAAAAGACCAAAGTTCCAGAAAGATCTCTAGGTATTTCTCCGGATACTACATACTCTATCTACAAAAGCAAAACAAAACAGAAATCAAAATAGACAAAGATCAAGCTAAATTTAAGGTCATGGAAAGCATAAGGGAAACACTTCTTTCTCTGTCCCTTGTCACCACTGAGTAAGGTAAAAGCAGGAAGCCACTTTCAAATAGAAATCACATTATGTCCCTCTGGGACAGCACTTCTTTCCAAAAAGACCATGCTTGATATCTACTGCATAAGGATGGAACGGACATTTCAGGGTTGGCATATTAGGCAAATTGCTACAGATAAGCTAATCCTGTTTGGGTCAGGTTAAACAAGATGTATGTAAGGCTGATCTTAGGTTTTTCTTCTAACATACAGCTTTCTCTATTTACGTGACAAAACATGGTACGATGGGCCTTCGCTGATATGATCTCTGCATTTTAATGTAAGTTGTAGTTTGAGCGGGATATAGAGATGAACAAAGAGGGGGAAAAAAGAGAAAGAATATTTTCCTTTTATCTTAACCTCCCTCATTAACAAGTAGAGATTAAGTGAAGATAATTCTTGCATCATTAGTTCATGTCTACTTAAAGATGGTGTGAAAAGTGACATGTGTCCAAGAGCCAAGATTTCAACCTCCAAGCTATTCCCTTAAGTCATAGGCTTCTCATTTCTTCAGACTTGAAATGATTCAACTTTCAAAGTGATAATGGACCACAGGGAAATATACATGTTTTCATATTATGCTTTTATAACAATCTCAGAAGGGGTAAGAAAAGTTGGGGTGTCATTCTACAGGTAGATTTCTCAGCCAAGGACTGCACTTCTCCCCCCTAGTGGCCCATGAATTTTTCTCTGGAAAAGCCTGAGTGTCATATGGCTTTCCTGCTCAGACAGGGTGGGGCAACCGCTCAGACCCGTCACCTGGTGGAGCTTGAGAGGAATCACAACCAGCAGTTCATTCAACCGCTGCTGCTTCTCACGTTGATAAGCCTCCAGGGCCTCCTCTGCCATGTTCAGATTAGTTGCCACAATCTTTACCTGTGGAAAACCCCGTGTGTGAGATGTTGAAAAGATTCACTGAATATATACCCGAGGTGGTAAATGAAGCCTTTCTGGGAGGAAGCAAAAGCATGAGCTGGATCTGCTTTGTTGGGCTTTGATTAAACGGACGATCCCAGCCTGCAGCCCAGCAATATATATTATTCTCTTCCTGCTAAGTCATGATCCACACCACTTTTTCAATTGTTCCAATGACCCCAGAGTTGTATAGGTTTTGTTAATGAAAACTCAGAAGACTTGTCCCCATCTCCCTCTTGTTTTCTGCAGTAAAAGCATCTCTCAGCCTGGAATGTCTTTGTCAGGATGGTTCAAATCTCATTTGGTCATAATGACATCAATAAACTAGAGAAAAAAGCCCTTTAAAGTAATGAAACTACTAACTACAGTATTTCTAAAGCACATAGCTTCATCTCCTAAAATACTTGAAAGTTTTCCAAATCATTTCCTTTTTCAAGAAGCAATCTATCAAAAATATTTCTGAATATGAGTCAAGTGATGCTGCTCTAGGAAAGAGTACCTAAGAGGGAAACTGAGCAGATACAGCAGAAAAATCAATATAATTGTACCAGAAGTTTAGCTTAGTGTCCTCCACGTGGAATGCATACACCCCAGAGGGTCAAAGTCATCATCTACTGGGGGCCGGAAAGAAGTTTCCATTTCTATTTATTTTTATCTTATTCTTTTCAGTTTCTCTTTTTGCAAATGTTTCATAATACATAAAATATATTAGTACAATAGTTCATGTATATAATTTATAAATAAATATACATTTATTGTGGGAATATGTGCTCCACAATTTTTTTACTTATAGAAGTATGTAATCAAAAAAGTTTGGAGGCCAATGATTTAGATAAAGAAAGTCTCAGTCATTAAAAGAGTAATGGCGGGCTTCCCTGGTGGCGCAGTGGTTGAGAGTCTGCCTGCCAATGCAGGGGACACGGGTTCATGCCCCAGTCCGGGAAGATCCCACATGCCATGGAGCAGCTGGGCCCGTGAGCCCTGGCTGCTGAGCCTGCGTGTCTGGAGCCTGTGCTCCACAACGGGAGAGGCCACAACAGTGATAGGCCCACGTACCACATTAAAAAAAAAAAAAAAAAAAAAAGAACAATGGCCCCTCAACCACAACTGTAAATGGATATAACATGGGAAATGTCTGTTCTCTTACAAGAAGTCCTAACTCATGCCATTGCTATGAAATAGCAATATTATAGCTGCAAGGAGGTGTAGCTTGTTGGGAGAGGATGAACAGACCTGAGAAGGGCAGACCAACATACTTTTTTGGACAATGTATCGTATTCCTTTCTGAGGTTATCGATCATTTTCTTTTCTTCAGCTAAGACCTCTTCAATGTCCAGCCTTTTCTCTCGAAGTTGAAGGGCCAGTTCAAAGAGACCCTTATCACAATCTGAAAAGACAGTCAAAACAGTAAAGCAGCCCCATTTGTTAGGGAATGCACTAATACAATAAGCGTGGACTTTGGAGCTTCAGAATTATTAATGTCCATCTACTCCAGCAAGGTTCCATCATACTTAGGGCTCCAGGTAGAAATTATTCTGGGTAGAAATTATTAATGGTATTAATAATCATGATAGTGTTTATGATACTAGTATTGATGTTCTGAGCAGTGCTCTGAGCCAGGCTGGGTCCTGGGTCCTTTATGTACCTTCTCTCATTCAAGGCTCACAGGCCCTGCAACATAGAGACTATTGTTCCCATTTTATAGGTCACGACCACCCGACCACCATAAGTCTCAGAGAGGTCACACAGCTGATATGTGACAGAATGGGATTCAAGTACGGTACCTCTGTATTAATTTCCACTATATCACACTGACAGCCACATTTATCCACTGAGTAATTGATAAAGAATGTGAAAATATAATGGATCACTACAATGGAATTTAGGAACCATAGCTCCATCCCAAGTTTTACCACTAAACTAACTGTGAGCTTTTGTTCAAGCCGTTTAATCCTGCTATAAAATAACAAGCTGCACTACAAGATTTTCTAGCTTTCTTCCACTCATAAATATGATTTTTAGGAGATTCTTATTTTCAAAATCAAAACAAGATTTAAACTTTATTTGACTTTAAAATTTGATTTATAATCGATATGAAATATCTAGGAAAATAATTTCAGATGAAGAAGAAATAGTTTTCCTACTGAACCATTCCTGTATTGAGCCTGTAAGAATATTGGTCTGGACTATAAGAATATTGGACTGTAAGAATATTTCAGACTGGTTTCACCAGTGAAAACAGTGAATATAAATTGCCAAGCATCTCCAGGAAATGTAAAAATTGCCCTTACAAAACAGGTTTGAAATATGAAAACTGAATGGCTTGGCAAAAAGGAAGAGCTTTATAAAAATATACTTAAATATATATTTTTATATATATACACACATATATAAATCTTCTGTTTCTCTATAAAATGAAACTTCCTGCATAATTTATGACTCTGAATCAACTAGAGATTGTCTGCAGATTATTTAATTGGGTACTCAAGAAACAGAAAATTAATTGTCCAGAGAGCCCCAAAGAGTATTCATTAGACTACACTTCATACATATTAAGCCATCCTTTCCTTAAATATCATTATGAGACAATCGAGGAACCAAAAAAAGGGAATTTTTGGTATTATCAATCCATAGTCACACATAACAGAGAATGCATGGTTTTATCCCACTTACTTGTTGGGCAGATAGAATCATCAAAAACCTCATCTTCAGATCCAGACTCATCCTCATCACTCTCCAAGCTGGATTCTTCTTCACTTGATTCATCACTTTCTTTATCTTCATCTATGGAGAGAGGGAAACATTGTTAATAAGCAGAGAAGTTCCTGTGTTAAGGCTTTAAAAATAAATCATTTTTCAATGAGTTAGTCACTAGGGAAACAACAGGTAAATAAGGAAATTATTCAGTATTTTTAGAAGAATTTAAAATGGTTACGGATACAGAGACCACAAACTCAAATGCCTGCAGAAGGTTGTGCAATTAATTTCAATGCATTGAGTCAGAGAGGGTTGAGATCAAGCTGCCAAGCTGCTTATGCTGTGACCCACCTAACACACGCTTGGTTATACAGTCCACAATTCCTAAATCACAGTACTCTGAAAACAGAGAAGATTTTCATAACTTCTCTGAACCGAAGTAATACAATTTATAATCTTCTCTTAACCTACTTAGTGTGAATATTCATGTCTTGCTGCAGAAGTATTACGATGTTTGATTTAGAGACTCTGCATCAAACCCTGCTGGGGGTGTTAGTTGACAAAGACTCTGGCCTTTAACCAAACTTGAGTCAAACTCCTCTGAGTCCTCTGACTAGTCCTTGACCTTGAACTGAATGGGCTCTGTCTTGGGCCCATTTAGTTCAGTTTTAGCAAGAGTCCTGCTGAGTAATTCTCCACCCTTGATAGCTGGTCAAATTCCTTATTCCCTACCCTCAATATTTTATCACTCTGGCCTGCCTTCAACAGAAACCCTGTTAGGTCAGTTTAGCAAAGAATTACCCTACCTCTTAGTAATTTTCTATCAACTAACCCTGACCGTGCTCCTTGGCTATAAATCTCCACTTGCCTTGTTGTATTGAGTTGAGCTGATCTCTCCCCTACTACAAAATCCCATTATAGTGATACCCTGAATAAGGTCTGCCTTATTCTTAACAAGTATCATGAATGATTTTTTTCCTTTAACAATGTCATATTTAATATCTTTTATAAAATTTTTTGAATACTAAAATACATCTGCTCCCAAGAGTTTTGGATAAGGAATTGTAGACCTCGCCCACTCAACTCTAACCCCATTTTCTTTTAAAACACCTTGAGCCCATGTGTGAACAACTGGCAATTCTATTATATGGAACATCAAAAAATAGAGATAAGAAGTGGACCTTATACTCACTAGAAGATTTGTTAAATGAAAATGTCTCAGGACTTCCCTGGTGGCACAGTGGTTAAGAATCCACCTGCCAATGCATGGGACATGGGTTCCAGCCCTGGTCCAGGATGGTCCCACATGCCGCGGAGCAACTAAGCCTGTGCACCACAACTACTGAGACTGCACTGTAGAGCCCGCGAGCCACAACTACTGAAGCCCGCATGCCTAGAGCCCGTGTTCCGCAACAAGAGAAGTCACCGCAATTAGAAACCCACACACCGCAACAAAGAGTAGCCCCCGCTCACCACAACTAGAGAAAGCCTGCACCCAGCAACAAAGACCCAATGCAGCCAAAAATAAATAATTAATTAATTAAAAAATTAAAATGTCTCTTAAAATGACTACAAGTGATCTGTACCACCTTATGAAATAAATCAGCAAAGTTTAAAATTAGGCTTTAAAATTCTTACATAGATTTCTGTTTTCAAGAAAATGAAGCAGATCTACTTCCCCTATTCCTCCCACTAAATACAGCCCAAACCCCTGGACATTATGTGTAAAACAAACACAAGAAGACTCTGAGAAGTGGAAAGAAGGTGGCAGGCCTACTAATGCACTTTGAACCCTGAGGAACAGCACTGTGGTGAGTTCCTTGGGCCTTTTTTTTTTGCCCTGTATCTCAGAGGTGGAGAAGACTAAGAAACCTGAAACACCAACAGGTGCAGATAAAGAAAGGCCCAACCAGAGCATGCTCTCTCTAGCCAAATGACCTCACCATGCTGTCAGTAGAGATTCTGTGGGGAGCTGGGACTCCCATCTGCACACAACAATAGTAAGGAGATCTCCCTTCCCTTGGGTGAAAAAAAAGGCTGAGTACCTCCACCTGGCAGTAAGGAGGATGCACCCACTCCTTCCTCTGGCAGAACAGTGTTAGAGAAAGCCAAGTAAACCAGAAGATTTAAATAAGATACAGAATCTCATACATAATATGAATGTTTCCAGCTCTCAACTGAAAATCATGCACCATACCAAGAACCAAGAATATCTCCAGGGTCTCCCTGGTGGCACAGTGGTTGAGAATCTGCCTGCTAATGCACGGGACACAGGTTTGAGCCCTGGTCTGGGAAGATCCCACATGCCACGGAGCAACTAGGCCCATGAGCCACAACTACTGAGCCTGCGCATCTGGAGCCTGTGCTCCGCAACAAGAGAGGCCGCGATAGTGAGAGGCCTGCGCACCGCGATGAAGAGTGGCCCCCACTCAACACAACTAGAGAAAGCCCTCGCACAGAAACGAAGACCCAACACAGCCAAAAATAAATAAATAAATAAACAAAATTTAAAAAATGCTTTATAAAAAAAAACAAAAAAGAATATCTCCAACTGAATGAGAAAAGACAACCAATAAATGTTAACACTAAGATGACAGAAATGTTAGAATTATTTGACAAAGTACTTTAAACAGGCAAGATAAAAATGCTTCAGTGAGCAATTATGAACACACTTGAAGCAAATGAAAAAATACAATGCCTCAAAGAAATAATCTCAGCCTATTTGTTTATTTATATAAAGAAGAACTAAATGGAAATTTTAGAACTGAAAAATACAATAATTAGAATAGAAACTAATGGATGGGTTCAACAGCAGAATGGAGGGGACAGAGAAATGAATCAGTGAACTTGAAGACAGAACAGTAGAAAGTAGCCAATTTGAACAACAGAGAGAAAACAAACTGGAAAAACAAACAGAACCCAAACCCCAGAGCCTCAGGGACCTATGGGACCATAATGAAAGGTCTAACATTCATGCCATCAGAGTCGCATGAAGGAGTGAGGAAAAGAGGGGGTCTTTAAAAGGACTTGAAGAAATAATGGCTGAAAACTTCTCAAATTTGGCAAATGACATAAACCTACAGGTAAGTTGAATGAATTCCAAAGAGGATAAATCCAAAAAAAATCTACACTAAGACTCATCACAGTCAAACTTCTGAAAACTAAAGAGAAAAAAATCTTGAAGGCAAACAGAGAAAAGGGGATAAGCAATTTGAATATCAGAGGGTTTCTCATCAGAAACTATGGAGACCAGAAGCAATTGGCACAATATTTTTCAAATGCTGAAAGAAAAGAAATGCCAACCTACAATCCTATACCCAGTGAAAATGTCTTTCAGAAAAAGAGGAGAAATCAAGACATACTCAGATTATAGGAAAATTTTAAAAATTGCCACTAGTATACCTGCCCTAAAAGAATGGATAAAAGAAATTCTTTACACAGAAGGGAAATTATTTTTTAAAACAGGAAACTTGGAGCAAAAACATGGATAAATACAATAGGCTTTTCTCTTCCAAGTGTTTAAATTATGTTTGATAATTGAAGGAAAAATTATAACATTGTCTGATATGGTTCTAGATTTATGTAGAGAAATATTTAAGACAACCATATTATAAATAGGGAAGATAAAGAGATGTAAAAGTAGACGAGGATTCTATACTTGACTTAAACTGGTAAAATGATGACACTGGTGGACTGGGATAAATTATGTATATATATTGTATCAATAATATATAGAGCAACCACTAAAAAAAGTATACAAAGAGATACATTAAAAAGTGCTAGAGAAAATTAAAATGGAATTCTAAAAAAAATGTTCAAGTAACCCACAGGAAGGTAGGAAAAAGAACAAAGACAGAAAACAGAGAATAAGAACAAATAAAAAATAAAATGGCAGACTTAAGCCCTAATATATCAAATGTAAGTGGTTCAATATACCAATTAGAAGACAGAGTGGATGAAAAACATTATTTGACCATATGCTGTCTATCAGAAATTCATTTCTAATATAATTATATAGTCAAGTTGAAATTAAAAGAAGGGGAGGTGGGGGCTTCCCTGGTGGCACAGTGGTTGAGAGCCCTCCTGCCGATGCAGGGGACACGGGTTCGTGCCCCGGTCTGGGAAGATCCCACATGCCGCAGAGCAGCTAGGCCCGTGAGCCATGGCCACTGAGCCTGCGCGTCCGGAGCCTGTGCTCCACAACGGGAGAGGCCACAACAGTGAGAGGCCCGTGTACCACAAAAAAATAATAATAATAATAAAAAAGGAGGGGAAAGGCATATTATGCAACTATTAATCAAAGCAAAGCAGGACTGGCTATACTAATATAAGACAAATAGACTTCAGAGCAAAGAAAATTACCCAAGACAGAAAAAGACCTTATATAATGATAAAAGTGTCAATCCATCAAGAAGACATAGCAATATTAAATGTGTATTCATAAAACAACAGAGATGTGTGAAGCAAAAACTGACAAAAATGAAAGGAGAAATAGACAAATCCATGATTATATTTGGAGACTTCAACACCCCTTCTCTCAACATATGATGCAAAAACTATACAGAAAACCAGCAAGGATATAGAAGACCTGAACAGTATAATCAATGAATAGAATCTAACTAACAGTAATAAAATACTTCACACAGACAGCACAATATACATTCTTTGCAAGTGTCCACAGAACATACACCAAGATTGACTGTATGTCAGACCATAAAACAAATCTCAACAAATATAAAAGAACTGAAATCATACAAAGTGTGTTCTCTGACCACAATGGAATCAAACTAGAACTCAATAACAGAAAGATAACAGGAAAATCTCAAAACACTTGGACCTACACAACACACTTGTATATAATCGATGGGACCCAGAAGTCACAATGTAAATTTTAAAACAACATTGACCTGAATGGAAATGAAAATGCACCTGAAAATTTGTAGAATACAGCTAAAGCAGTGCTGAGAGAGAAATTATAGTACTAAACGAGAAAAGAGGAAAAATTCTCAAGTCAATGATTTAAGCTCCCACCTCAAAACCTAAAAACAGGAGTACAAAATAAACCCAAAGCAAGCTGAAGGAAGCTAATAGTAAAGACAATAACAGAAATCAATAAAATTGAAAGCAGAAAAATAATAGAGAAAATCACTTATACAAAGAGCTCATTTGTTCTCAAAAAGATCAACTGAATTGACAAACCTCTAGCAAGACTGAAAAAAAAATAGGAAGATAAGAAACAACTTACCAATATCGAGAATGCAACAGGTGATATTAGTACAGATGCTGCAGATATTAAAGGGATAACAAGGAAATACAATGAACATCTCTATGCACATAAATTTGCTAACTTAGGTGAAATAGACCAATTCCACAAAAAATGCAAATTACCACAACTCACCCAATATAAAATAGATAATTTGAATAGTCCTGTGACTATTAAGAACATTGAAATTCTAATTTTAAAACTACCTTGAAGAAATCCATTGGCCCAAATAGTTTGACTGGAGAACTTTACCAACATTTATAAAGAATTGCCATAAATTCTTTACAATATCTTCCAGAAAAATCAACAAGGAGAGAAGACTTCCCAATTCACATTTTGAAGCTATTATTCTGATACTAAAACCAAATAAATATAGTACAAAAACAGTACAATGATCCTCATGAATATAGACATAAAATTTCTTAACAAAATATTAGCAAGTAGAATTCAGCAATATATAAAAAGAATTTTACATCACACCAAGGGAGATTTATTTCAGAAATGTTAGTCTGATCTGGTAATCAGTCATCAGCCAATATAATCCACCATCTTAATGGGCTAAAGAAAAAAAATCACATAATTGTCAATGCAGTAAAGCATCTGATAAAATTCAACACCCATTCATGATAAAAATTCATGAAAAATAGGAACAGAGGGGAACTTCCTGAACTTGATAAAGACTATCTATGAAACACAGGTGTTGCTTAATGGTACAGGTAGCATACTTAATGGTGAAAGATTGAATGCTTTCCTCCTAAAATTGGACTAAGGCAAGGATATCAGCTCTGAGCACTCTATTTCAAGATAGTACTGGATGTTCTAACCAGTGCAATAAAGCAATAAAAGGTAATTGGCATACCGACCAGAAATAAATAAAACTGTCCCTTTTTACAGATAGAAATTCCCAAGGAATCAATCAAAAACCCCTAAAACTAATAAGCAAGGTTATAAGATATAAGATAAACATCTAAAAAGCAATTATATTTCTATATACTAGTATGAATATGTGGACACCAAGATTAAAAGCAATATACCTTTTAAAATTACTCAAAAAAAAGGGAACTACTTTGGTGTAAATCTAACAAAACATGAACTTGAATTGTATGTTGAAAACACAATGCTGATGACAAATCAAAGCTTTACATAAATACATACTATGTTCATGCATTGGAAGACTCAACACAGTAAAGATGCAAATTCTCCCCAGATTGATATAGAAGTTTAACACAATTGCTATCAAAATTCCAACAAGATCTTTTGTAGGTTGAGAAAAAACAATTCTAAAATATGGAAATATATAGGAGCTGGAAGAGCTAAAACAATTTTGAAAAAGAAGAATAAACTGGGAGAAATTAGTCTACCTGATTTCAGAACTCAATAGCTACTATAATCAAGACTATAGAATTGGTGGAGAGATAGACACAGAAATCAATAGAAGAGAATAGAAAACCCAGATATAGAGCCACACAAATAGGCCCAAATGATTTTTGACAAAGATCAAAAGCAATTCAATGGAAGAGAGACAGCCTTTTCAACAAATGGTGCTCGAACAATTGGAGATTCCTAGGAGAAAAAAAAAACCTTGACCAAAGTCTCACATCTTACAAAAAATTAACTCCAAATGGATCACAGACTTAAATGTAAAACATAAAATGATAAAACTTTTAGAAAGAAATAGGAGAAAATCTTTGGGACCTAGGGCTAGGCAAAGAGTTCTCAGACTTGACACCATAACAAGATCCAAAAAGGGAAAAACTCAAGATATACAAAAAGCTCATACAACTCAACAACAAAAAATAACCCAATCAATAAATGGTCAGAAAACCTAAATAGACATTTCTCCAAAGAAGAAATACAAATGGCCAATAGGCACATGAAGAGATGCCCAACATCACTAATTATTAAAGAAATGCAAATCAAAACTACAATGAGGTATCATCTCATACCAGTCAGAATGGCCATCATTAAAACTATATAAATAACAAATGCTGGAGAAGGTGTGAAGAAAAGAGAACTCTCCTACACTCTTGGTGAGAATGTAAGTTGGTACAGCCACTATGAGAATAGTATGGAGGTTCCTCAGAAAACTAAAAATAGAATTACCATATGATCCGGCAATCCCACTCCTGGGCATATATTCAGACAAAACTCTAATCCAGAAAGATACATGCACTCCTATGTTCATAGCAGCACTATTCACAATAGCCAAGACATGGAAACAACCTAAATGTCCATCAACAGATGAATGGAATAAGGAGATGTGGTACATATATACAACGGAACACTACTCAGCCATAAAAAAGAACGAAATAATGCCATCTGCAGCAACATGGATGCAACTAGAGATGATCATACTAAGTGAACTCAGAAAGAGAAAGACAAATACCATATGCTATCACTTACATGTGGAATCTAAAATATGACACAAATGAACCTACCTATGAAACAGAAACAGACTCACAGACATAGAGAACAGACTTGTAGTTGCCAAGGGGGGGGTTGGGGGCGAGATGGAGTGGGAGATTGGGGTTAGCAGATGTAAGCTATTATATATGGAATGGATAAACAAGTTTGCTATATAGCACAGGGAATGATATTCAGTATGCTATGATAAACCATAATGGAAAAGAATATAAAAAAGTGTATATATGTGTATAACTGAGTCACTTTGCTGTACAGCAGAAATTAACACATTGTAAATCAATTATACTTCAATTTAAAAGAAGAAAAAAAATTTTAAGGGAAAAATGGACAAATTGGACATTGACAAAATTCAAAACCATTGCTCTGCAAACTCTGTTAAGGGAATGAAAAGACAAGCTATAGACCAGGAGAAAATATTTGCAAACCACATATCTGACAAAGGACTAGTAGGTGTAATATGTAAAGAACTCTCAAAACTCAACAGTACCAAAGCAAACAATCCTATTCAAACATGGGCAAAGACATGAAGAGACATTTTACCAAAGATATACAGGTGGCAAATAAACATATGAAAAGATGTGCTAGTTAAATGAAACTATCCTATGATACCTTATACCAGACACACACACACACACACACACACACACACAATCCAGATGGTTAGAGACCTAAAGGTTTATATCCTCTTATCTGTAACCCCATAGTGCCTCTACACTGTCTATGTTATAGTGAAATAAAAGGGTGTACTATGTCCCTTAGTTATTTCTCTATTTCATGCTAATGAGAAAAAAATAGGATCATACGTAAAAAGAAATACAAACCAGCAACTCCTTCAACCTCCTTTTTCTTCACCCGCTTAATCCTCTTCTTTAGTACTTTCATGAGAAAGTTAGCAAATTTATTGTTTTCTCCAAGGGCTGCTTGGAAACCAGCATAGAGTGCCGTTTCTTGGTCCTGGACCTTGGCAACTTCATTCTTTTTCTCTTCCATCTCTTTAAGAGTTTCATTTATTTTCCACTAAACGAACAAAAAACAAGAACAGATGATAAATAAAATATTTCTGATAAACCAGGTTCAGAGAACAATGTACATTACAATGTAAGGTTACAGCCTACAAACATTTTTTAAGCTTCTTAATAGAAGTTTATATTTCTGATGTTTCTGAATGCAGAGTCATTCATTTATTTGATTAAAATTTTATAATTCTTTTGTCAAAATCAGTTAAGTTCAGAATCAGATAAGATCGATTCTTTAACGTTTAACTTCCTCAAGAAATTAAATTAGGTAAATTGAAATTTTTACTGATATGTGGATATCAGCTAGTATTTTTCCATGTATGGTCTCAAAAAAGTTTTTTTCAGATCAATACAAGATAACTAAAACAAAAAGGCACATCTGCTCTTAGTGAAACTGATATACCTAAAAACTGACGTCACTACTGAGTATGTATTATCTAATACAATCCTTCTTCTTTTAAGACAAAGATAGATGGTCTAATTAAGCTCTTTAAATTTAACATATATGTAACAAATAAACTTAATTTCCTGTGCTATTCAATTATTTATTACTCTGAAACTAGCTATAATATTTAAGAAATTTACCAACTTCTTTTCCAAGTATGTTCATTCATAAGGATAATATATAATCAAAACTCAACTTCACATGATAGCTACTGACAACAAAAGCAGACTTTTAATTTTGAAATCCATAGGTAAACTAAACATAAGGGTCACTTTTTATTTATTTATTATTTTTTTTTTTTTGCGGTATGCAGGCCTCTCACTGTTGTGGCCTCTCTCATTGCGGAGCACAGGCTCCGGACGCGCAGGCTCAGCGGCCACAGCTCACGGGCCCAGCTGCTCCGCGGCACGTGGGATCTTCCCGGACCGGGGCACGAACCTGTGTCCCCTGCATTGGCAGGCGGACTCTCAACCACTGCGGCACCTGGGAAGCCCAAGGGTCACTTTTGAAAAATTTATTTCCTACCTTACAAAATATCAGATCAAATTCATTAAAAAGTATGATTCACTTCTCCCTGAGCACGGCTACCCAAAACAGAGAGCAAACAGGAATAACGGGGAAAAGGAGGAGGAAGAGAAGACAAGAAAGAGATGTGGACTAGAACAAGGGGGGAAATTAAGTTGAGAAGAAGAAAGAAAAGAAGAATCAAGTCCCCTCCATAACGAAGGCTGTAGCCAGCTAGCACTCTTCTGCCCATTCATACTTGCATGTCCTGTTCCTCTTTGTCTAATGAATTAACACGCTCTTGAAGTATGTTCTCCTGTTTCTCAAAATTCTTCAGGAGAAGCATTTCTTGAAATAATGTGACATGGTGCAGGTCAGATAATTTCATCTGAGTATCTAGTTTCAGTTTCTGATGTCTCAGGAGACGGAGTTCTGCATCAAAAGTGACAATCAGTTCTTTGATCTGAGGTGGAAAAACATTTGAGGGTATGTTAGAAGTTTAAAACAGGAACGTGCATTTTAAAAACTATCCAACAATACTGATTTGTTTGGGTAAAAGCATTTTCTTATTATGCCCTTATTATGGATGGAGAATTACAAGGGTGGGTGGGTGGGGCACACGGGTGTGTATACAGTCTCATAATTTAATTTATGTACATTTAATACCATTGATGAACTGGTTTATTAAGTGGTAGGAATTCTGTAACTGCAGTCCTTCGAGCTGTTTCTTCACCATTGATTAAGCCATTGATCAAGAATGTCCTTCTTGCTGGTTTAAATCAGAGACTGTGAGCTCTTTGTGGGTAGTATTGTGTCTGTCTCCACTCTATCCCCATGGTATCTCTACACTGCCCTTCACACAGTAAGCACTAAAAAAATATTTTCCTCACCTTCTTATTTTGAAAAGTTTCAAATCTACAGAACAGTAAATATTTTTAAATAGATAAATATAATTGTGGAGCCATAAGAAACCTGTTCAGTCTTCTTGGTTTATTTACAGATGAAGAAATCGAGACTAAAAGTGACTTCCCTGAGATCAAATTTGTTACAGAGCTTGGATAAGAACCCAAATATCAGGTTTCCCTGGTGGCACAGTGGTTGAGAATCTGCCTGCCAATGCAGAGGACACGGGTTCGAGCTCTGGTCTGGGAAGATCCCACATGCCACGGAGCAACTAGGCCCGTGAGCCACAACTACTGAGCCTGCACATCTGGAGCCTGTGCTCCACAACAAGAGAGGCCACGATAGTGAGAGGCCCGCGCACCGTGAATGAAGAGTGGTCCCTGCCTGCCGCAACTAGAGAAAGCCCTCATACAGAAACAAAGACCCAACACAGACAAAAATAAAAAATAAAATAAAATAAAAGAACCCAAATATCTCATGTCCTGGTCTAGACTTTATTCCACTGCGATTTCAAATGATTTTAAATCCTCAGTTTTACTTTGATTTTGACACAGTGTCTCCCTTGCCCCATCCCAAAGGAGATGAAGAGATCAACAGAGAGCCCAAAGGGCTGATTCTCCCAATGAAACTAGTACACCAGGAAAAAGACAAACCATTCCATGTTTTTCATTAGGCTGTACTTGAATGGGGAGCCTCGACTATCAAATGCCTATAATGAGTGAGGGCTCAGCCTGGGGCTGAGAAAGAGGAAGATATCTGTGGGTTTGGGTCTGTGAAACTGCTGGAGAATTTGAGAGAGCTAAAAAACAAAAACAAAAAACCCCAACAAACCAAGGAGAAGAAAAATTAAACTTCTAATGTATGACTGTAGACTAAGTGGGTTCCACTTTAATCCTTGTTCAACAAATTTGAATTATTTTTAAATTTCTTTGGAGGAAGCACTATGTTTTCTTCAGTGCAACACCATTCTGCAACTATACCACATAGGTGTCCAAGGTTGTAAGGGTTATGCTTGTTTTATTCTCACTACCCCTCATAGCCTGTAAGATTTATAGGATAGAGAACATGTATGACTTGACAATTGTTTCATCCCTACTACCTAGCTAGCACTGTTTCTGCACATAGAATGTCCAATAAACATTTGTTAAATTAATAGATAAAATTAAATCAATCAAAACTTTTTACTGAATATCTACTATATGTCTGGCATTGTCCTAGACACTTCAGGGGAATTCTAGAATTGTATAATCTAATGAAACATAGACTAAAAAAAATAGAAAAAAATCAATGAAACTAAAGCTGGTTCTTTGAAAAGATAAACAAAATGGATAAACCTTTATCCAAACTCACCAAGAAAAAAAGGGAGAGGGCCCAAACGAATAAAATCAGAAATGAGAAAGGGAAGTTAAAACTGACACCACAGAAATACAAAAGGTCATAGGAGACTACTACTAACAGCTATATAACAACAAAATGGAAAACCTAGAAGAAATGGACAAATTCTTAGAAATGTACAATCTCCCAAAACGAAACCAGGAAGAAATAGAAAATATGAACAGACCAATTACCAATACTGAAATTGAATCAGTGATTTTAAAAACTCCCAACTAACAAAAGTCCAGGACCAGAGAGCTTCACAGATGAATTCTACCAAACATTTAGAGAAGTGTTAACAGCTATCCTTCTAAAACTATTCCAAAAAATTGCAGAGGAAAGAACACTTCCAAACTCATTCTACGAGTCCAGTATCACCCTGATACCAAAACCAGGCAAAGATATCACACAAAAAAGAACATTACAGGCCAATGTCACTGATGAACATACATGCAAAAGTCCTTAACAAAATATTAGCAAACTGATTCTAACAATACATTAAATAATCATACAGTATGATCAAGTGGGATTTATTCCAAGGATGCAAGGATAATTCAATATCCACAAATCAATGTGATACACCACATTAACAAACTGAAAAATAAAAAACATGATTATCTCAATAGATGCAGAAAAACTTTTGACAAAATTCAACATCCATTTACGATAAAAACTCTCCAGAAAGTGAGCATAGAGGGAACATACCTCAACATAATAAAGGCCATGTATGACAAACCCATAGCAAACACATTACTGACTGGGGGATTTTTGCAGAAACTAATGCCTGTGGCCATAATATGCCTCTTAAAAATGTGTTAAAGGTGAAAAGCTAAAAGCATTTCCTCTAAGATCAGGAAGAGGACAAGGATGCCCACTATTGCCTCTTTTATTCAACATAGTATTGGAAGTCCTACCCACAGCAATCAGACAAGAAAAATAAATAAAAGGAATCTAAATTGGAAAAGAAGAAGCAAAACTGTCCTTGTTTGCAGATGACATGATACATAGAAAATCCTAAAGACACCACCAGAAAAATACTAGAGCTCATCAATGAATTTAGTAAAGTTGCAGGATATAAAATTAATATACAGAAATCTGTTTCATTTCTATACACTAACAAGGGACTAGCAGAAAGAGAAATTAAGGAAACAATCCCATTTACCATCACATCAAAGAGAATAAAATACCTAGAAATAAATCTACCTGGGGAGGTAAAAGACCTATACTCAGAAAACTATAAGAAACTGATAAAAGAAATTGAAGATCACACAAACAGATGGCAAGATATACTGTGTTCTTGGACTGGAAGAAGCAATATTGTTAAAATTACCATACTACCCAAGGCAATCTATAGATTCAATGCAATCCCTATCAAAATACCAATAACATTTTTCACAGAACTAGAACAAAAAAAATTTTGTGTGAAAACACAAAAGACCTCAAATAGCCAAAATAATCTCAAGTAAGAAAAACAGAGCTGGAGGAATTATGCTCCTTGACTTCAAGACCATACTACAAAGCTACAATGATCAAAACAGTATGATACTGGCACAAAACCAGACACATCAATCAGTGAAACAGAATAGAGAGCCCAGAAATAAACTCATGCACCTATGGTCAATTAATCTATGACATAGGAAGCAAAACTATACAATGGAGAAAAGACAGACCCTTCAATAAGTGGTTCTGAGAAAACAGGACAGCTATATGTAAAAGAATAAACTTAGAACATCCTCTAACACCATACACAAAAATAAACTCAAAATGGATTAGGGCTTCCCTGGTGGCGCAGTGGTTGAGAGTCCGCCTGCCGATGCAGGGGACGCGGGTTCGTGCCCCGGTCTGGGAGGATCCCACATGCCGCGGAGCGGCTGGGCCCATGAGCCATGGCTGCTGGGCCTGCGCGTCCGGAGCCTGTGCTCTGCAGGGGGAGAGGCCACAACAGTGAGAGGCCCGCCTACCGCAAAAAAAAAAAAAAAAAAAAAAAAAATGGATTAAAGACCTAAATGTAAGTCTGGGAAACCATAAAATTCCTGGAGGAAAACATAAGCAGAACATTCTTTGACATAAATCATAGCAATATTTTTTTGGATCTGTCTCCTAAAGCAAACAAAAGCAAAAATAAACAAATGGGACCTAATTAAACTTAAAAGCTTTCAGACAGCAAAGGGAACCATCAACAAAATGAAAAGACAATCTACTGAATGGGAGAAAATATCGGCAAATGATATGACTGACAAGGGGTTAATATCCAATATATATAAACAGCTCATACAATTCAACATCAAAAAACAAACAAACAAACAATCTGATTAAAAAATGGGCAGAAGACCTGAATAGACGTTTTTCCAAAGAAGAAACGCAGGTGGCCAAAAGGAACATGAAAAGATGCTCAACATAGCCAATCATTAGGGAAATGCAAATCAAAACCACAATGAGATAATCACCTCACACCTGCCAGAATGGCTATCATTAAAACACACACACACACATACACACACAAATAACAAATTTTGGCTAGAATGTGGAGAACAGGGAACACTCACACACTGTTGTTGGGAACGTAAATTGGTGTAGCCCTGTGGAAAACAGTAAGGAGGTTTCTCAAAAAACTAAAAATAGAACTACCTTATGACCCAGCAATTCCACTCCTGGGTATATATCCAAAAAAACCAAAAACACTAATTCAAAAAGATATGTGCACCCCAATGTTCATAGCAGCATCATTTACAAGATATTGCAAAGATATGGAAGCAACCTAGGTGTCCATCAACAGATGAATGGAAAAATATGTGGTACATATATACAATGGAATATTACTCAGCCATAAAAAAGAATGAAAATTTGCCATTTGCAACAACATGGATGGACCTGGGGGATATTTTGGGTAGTGAAATAAGTCATCCAGGTTAAGACAAATATTATATGTTAGTAGTTATATGTGGAATCTAAAAAAATAAAACAAACTAGTGAATATAACAATAAAGAAAGAGACTCACAGATATAGAGAACAAACTAGTGGTTATCAGTGGGGAGAGGGAAGGAGGGAGGAACAATATAAGGGTAGGGGATTAACAGGTACAAACTATTATGTATAAAATGAGCTGTAGTGAACTAACACACCATTGTAAAGCAATTATACTCCAATAAAGATGTTAAAAAAATAAGCTACAATGATATATTGTACAACACAGCATATTTTATAATAATTACAAATGGAGTATAACCTTTAAAAATTGTAAATCACGGGCCTCCCTGGTGGCGCAGTGGTTGAGAGTCCGCCTGCCGATGCAGGGGATACGGGTTCGTGCCCCGGTCTGGGAGGATCCCATATGCCGCGGAGCGGCTGGGCCCGTGAGCCGTGGCCGCTGGGCCTGCGCGTCCGGAGCCTGTGCTCCGCAACGGGAGAGGCCACAACAGTGAGAGGCCCGCATACCACAAAAAGAAAAAAAAAAAAAAAAAAAAAAATTGTAAATCACTATATTATACATGTGTAACATGTAATATTGTACATCAACTATACTTCAATTAAAAATTGTATAATTTGTAAGACAAA
Organism: Mesoplodon bidens; assembly: GCF_964165515.1. Lineage (NCBI taxonomy): Eukaryota > Metazoa > Chordata > Mammalia > Artiodactyla > Ziphiidae > Mesoplodon > Mesoplodon bidens. The sequence goes on from NC_138161.1 coordinate 60,276,852, forward strand.
ACTAACACATATAAAACAGCAAGAAAAATAAGTACAAAACCTAAGGTGCTGATTATAAGTGCAAATGGAGTTTAGAAGAAAGGAGAGTATGTAGTGGGGGCAGAAGATTCTGGAGAGGGTTTGGAAGTGAGCTGAGTTTTGAATGATGACAACTTTGGAAGAAGTCATTGTAGGCAGAAGGAAATAGCAAAGAAAAAAGCACAGATATGAAACTCAGAAGTGGGGTGGTAAGTGGGGAGAAACAGGAAGAGTGAGAAAACAGCACTGGAAGAAGTAGAGATAATGGGTGAAGAATAAGGTTGGGGAGTAATAGGTGCTGCTTTCAGACACACTGAGGAAGGGGACTCTATACGGCTGGCAGGAGGGAACTTCCATCCAGGAAAGGACCTTTTCCTTCCATATTCAGAACACCTCCTGCACACAACTGGCCCCAGCCTGGTCCTGATTTTCCTACAAATAAAAATATTTGCCATTCCAGCTCCAGAACAATTCTGAAGCTAGTCATTACCATGAACACTCTCACTAAAGGGGCAAATCACACATTAGAGAAAGAGCAGGGGGTGAAAAGCAGAGGGTACCCCATTTTCACTGGAAGGTTTTTAGTTATGCTCCATCCATCATCTGAAGGCTGCTCCATCACTTCTCCTTTACCGTGACTTTAGTTAGATACCAATTAACATGGATTTGTCCTTAATTCTTAGCTTTCCAAAAAGAAAAAAGCTGAAAATCTCCAAAGTTCTGGGCAGAGCACAATAATTTTCAGAAGACCAGGGATGGGGAGAAAGCCAAGGCATCAGTGAGTTGTGGGCTGGTCAGGGTTTGGGGAAGATTAATGTAGAGAAATTAAAAATAATTTTAATTATTTTTAATTAAATTATAATTTAATTTTAATTATCCTGCTCTTCTCTTTCAGCTTTAAATAAGCAGTCTCATTTCTTACCCTGTTGATCAAATACTGTTGCATGTACAAGTGTTTAATCTCATCCCTTTTCATAATCTCCAGCTCCACTTCAGTTGGATCTGTTCTTTCAAATTCCATGAACTTTGGAATATCTAGATTGAACACTGATGCTTTTGATGATCTAGACAATGAATCACGTGTCGTCAAATCCCCATCCTTTCCAGAAGAGAGTCTGAGGAAGCTTCCAGCTGAGCCTGCAGACGCTGCCTTTTCCACTTGAGGGGCCGTTTCAGCCTGATTTTTCATCTGCTGCTGCTTAAAAGCTAGGAGGCTTTCCTCATCATACTGAAATCTCTTTTCTGGAACTTCTTCTGGGTGTATCTGAGGGATTTGGGGAATGGGGATGTGCTTGGATACGTGAAGAGTCGACTGAATGTTCTTCAGTTCTTGCACCAGGCACTGTATTTCCTCGATGACAGCCACTTTAAGGTCTCGAAGAGAGACAATGCACTTGTTCATGTGCATTTTCTTTGAATAGGCCTGATAAAAAGAACAGGAAGAAAGCAAAATGACAACCTGCTCCCAAAGGGCAGCTTGAAATACAATTTGCTTTTGTCCCTTGACTGGAATGCCTAGCAAAAATTCAAGATAAAAATTTATCTGATGATTCCTGTTCACTACTAAGTTATTTTCTCTAGTTTTTAGGCTTTTCCCCATTTCACCTCTCCATAATGGGAAGACAGTCTGGATGTGACCTCTGGTGTCCCCCAGCTGGCTTGTAGGGCTGAGTTCCCCCATCCTCCTTCCACCACTCAATGGAAGTCCTTCCTGAGCCCTGTACTCAGCCAGATCCCAGGGAGGGGGAGGCCATTCTTTGGTCAGGAGCACACAGACCGTCCTTCCCTGATGAAAACTCAAATCCTATTGGCTTAGACTCACTTAGGGTTGCCCACCTCGGGCCACTTTAGCCTGCTGTCATTCTGTATTTTGGCCACATTCTTTCTGTTACTCATGTGCAGGCAAGGTCACGATCCTGAATTCCAGTACCACGTCACACTAAGAGGTTCCTGGACTCTTCCTTGGTTCCTTCTCCACTCATCCGAGCCCACCAATGCCCCTGCCTGCAGTCACAGGTGCCAAACAGGCCCACTGCTCCCTCACTGCCAGCTCTCTCCCCAGGCTGTGTTTCCTAAATGCCCTGACCAGAGCCTCCAGTCACATGCAACCCTGCTCCTGGTGTGCAGTTAGGCAACTAGACGGCCCAAAGGCTGTTAAGAGTAACTTTGCATAAATATACAGGTTAAGAAAAATAAAAGATCGAAAGACATTTCTTCAACTCGTCTTACAAAACTTACCTGTATATTTACTATCTACTGTAACAAGATAGAGGAGATGTTTTACATACCTAAGAAAAAATCTTTAAAGCATTAGGGTTTAAACTCAAAATCCAGCCCTTGGGTGAGTGGGGGACCACTTCTGAAGTACCTGGAGGACCGAGAATTAAGCGGAGAACAAACCCAAACCAGCCTGGTGGCTGTAAGGTCTACCTCTTTTAGGAGCTCAATTTACATACCAAGCCTCTCTTTCTAATTTTCCAAATACCACACACCTAAACACTAGCCACGGACAGGAGAGGTGGGGGAGGAGGAGTGGGGGGGAATGTATAATACACGACTTCTAAAATGCTTGATACTTTTCAGTGACTTTGAACTTAACCATGATAAGAATGACTGTTTATCGACTTTCACCATTACTTTAACCCTATGAAGAAGACTAGACATGTCTTGTTTTACTGTTGTTCATTGGTAGTAATACCTTTTTTTTTTAAACAGACAATACAACTGAGGCTTAGGGAGAGTTACATGACTAGCCAAGCTCATATAACTATTAAGTGGCAGAGATTGGAACGGAACTCTGATCTTCTGACTGGTAGAATTGTGTGCTCTGCATTATTTAATGCTGTCATTTTAATAAAATAGATTTCAGTACAATGCAGTTCCATTCAAGACATCACACCTGTCCATCACCTCTACCTGGGCTATAAAATTTCAGGTGGGATGACTGCCAAATTGTGATAAAAAGAACATTTCTCTATGACAATGGATGAAACATGATAGTTGAAACAAGAATTGCCTTAGACAAACAGCTAGAAAAACAATCCAAACGGTCACAAGTAAAATGTTCAAAATGTCCATTTGATCAGAAAGTTATAGTTATGAGCTATGAAAATTTACTTGTGGCTATGAATTGCCATACCAGGATCTCTGTAGTGCTGGCATGTACAGCATCTTTGCTGAAATAGAAAAAGACACTCCTTCCTCAAGACACTTTGCACTTCCATTTGTCAGAAAATTATAAAATATTCAAACATGCTGTATCTGTGGTATGATTGGCACTCTTTTCAATGTGATGCCTTGAAATAGGCAACCTGCACAGCCATACTAGGTGGCCGTGTACGAAATTCTCCTCAAAATGGTAGCTCAGATGCCTTCTGAGCCTCTAAGTGTGAAAAGTCACTTGTCAATTCAAAGCAAGGAATTACTATAACAGGGAGAGGAAACTTTAGGATGAAAACAGGTATGAGAAATCAGGATGATTAGAAGCAGTTTGGGGAAATGCAGGGAGAATCAAACAGGAATATATTAATTGCTCAGTATTGAGTCACCTACAAAAGTTTGAAAGTCCTTCAAACAAAGGCTAAATACAGTGGTTTATTTTCCTAAGTCTTGGTGGTCCACAGCAGCCAAAAACAATAGCCAACAAGGATGTGTTTGAATTTCAGAGATTCAAAGTTCATAAAATATAATGCCTTCACTCATGAAACTGGTATTGAACCAAGTAATTAATTTGAAGGCTGGTTCTGCCATGTTAACTAAATAGTCATGAATAAATCTCTTATCTTTGGGACTCAATTTCCTCATTTGTAAAAAGGGGCATTATTCTAAATAATCATGAAGGCCTTTTCCAATTCTAAATTTATACGACTATATATCTTTATGGACCAGCTAACAAAATTGGTGGTTTCAGCAGAATTCAATTAAAACAAGAAAATCCAGACTTCCGGGGAAGATGGCTGAAGAGTAAGACGTGGAGATCACCTTCCTCCCCACAGATACACCAGAAATACAGCTACACGTGGAACAACTCCTACAGAACACCTACTGTACGCTGTCAGAAGACCTCAGACCTCCCAAAAGGCAAGAAACTCCCCACGTACCTAGGTAGGGCAAAGCAGAGAGATTCCCGCACAGAGGATCGGTGCCAACCGGCACTCACCAGCCCGAGAGGCTTGTCGGCTCGCCCGCCGGGGCGGGCGGCGCTGGGAGCTGAGGCTCGGGCTTCAGTCGGAGTGCAGGGAGAGGACTGGGGTTGGCGGCGTGAACACAGCCTGAAGGGGCTAATGCACCACAGCTAGCTGGGAGGGAGTCCAGGAAAAAGTTTGGACCTGCCGAAGGTGCAAGAGACTTTTTCTTCCCTCTTTGTTTCCTGGTGCACGAGGAGAGGGGATTAAGAGCGCTGCTTAAAGGGGCTCCAGAGACGGGTGCGAGCCGCGGCTGAAAGCGTGGACCCCAGAGACGGGCGTGGGACGCTGGGGCTGCTGCCGCCACCACGAGGCCTGTGTGCGAGCGCAGGTCACTGTCCACGCCCCCCTTCCAGGGAGCCTGTGAAGCCCGTCACTGCCGGGGTCTCGGGATCCAGGGACAGCTTCCCTGGGAGAACGCACGGTGTGCCTTGGGCTGGTGCAACGTCACTCTGGCCTCTGCCGCTGCAGGCTCCACCCGCACTCCGTGCCCCTCCCTGCCCCCGGGCCTGAGTGAGCCAGAGTCCCGGAAGCGGCTGCTCCTTTAACCCTGTCCTGTCTGAGTGAAGAACAGACGCCCTCTGGCGACCTACATGGAGAGGTGGGGCCAAATCCAAAGCTGAGACCCGGGAGCTGTGAGAACAAAGAAGAGAAAGGGAAATCTCTCCCAGCAGCCTCAGAAGCAGTGAATTAAAGCTCCACGATCAACTTGATGTACCCTGCATCTGTGGAATACATGAATAGACAACAAATCATCCCAAATTGAGGAGCCAGGAGTCAGTGCTGTGCCTCTGAGGTGGGAGAGCCAACTTCAGGACACTGGTCCACAAGAGACCTCCCAGCTCCACATAATATCAACGGCGAAAATCTTCCAGAGATCTCCATCTCAACACCAGCACCCAGATTCACTCAACGACCAGCAAACTACAGTGCTGGACACCCTATGCCAAACAACTAGCAAGACAGGAACACAACGCCACCCATTAGCAGAGAGGCTGCCTAAAATCATAAAAAGTCCACAGACACCCCAAAACACACCACCAGACGTGGACCTGCCCACCAGAAAGACAAGATCCAGCCTCATCCACCAGAACACAGGCACTAGTCCCCTCCACCAGGAAGCCTACACAACCCACTGAACCAACCTTAGCCACTGGGGACAGACACCAAAAACAACGGGAACTACGAACCTGCAGCCTGCAAAAAGGAGACCCCAAACACAGTAAGATAAGCAAAATGAGAAGACAGAAAAACACACAGCAGGGGAAGGAGCAGACCTAACAAATGAAGAGGAAATAGGCAGTCTACCTGAAAAAGAATTCAGAATAATGATAGTAAAGATGATCCAAGATTCTATTTCCAAGATCCAAAATCTTGGAAATAGAATAGACAAAATGCAAGAAACAGTTAACAAGGACATAGAAGAACTAAAGATGAATCAAGCATCGATCAAAAACACAATAAATGAAATTAAAAATACTCTAGATGGGATCAATAGCAGAATAACTGAGGCAGAAGAACGGATAAGTGAGGTGGAAGATAAAATAGTGGAAATAACTGCTGCAGAGCAAAATAAAGAAAAAAGAATGAAAAGAACAGAGGACAGTCTCAGAGACCTCTGGGACAACATTAAACGCACCAACATTCGAATTATAGGGGTTCCAGAAGAAGAAGAGAAAAAGAAAGGGACTGAGAAAATATTTGAAGAGATTATAGTTGAAAACTTCCCTAATATAGGAAAGGAAATAGTTAATCAAGTCCAGGAGGCACAGAGAGTCCCATACAGAATAAATCCAAGGAGAAATACGCCAAGACACATATTAATCAAACTGTCAAAAATTAAACACAAAGAAATCATACTAAAAGCAGCAAGGGAAAAACAACAAATAACACACAAGGGAATCCCCATCAGGATAACAGCTGATCTCTCAGCAGAAACTCTACAAGCCAGAAGGGAGTGGCAGGACATAATTAAAGTGATGAAGGAGAAAAACCTGCAACCAAGATTACTCTACCCAGCAAGGATCTCATTCAGATTTGATGGAGAAATTAAAACGTTTACAGACAAGCAAAAGCTGAGAGAGTTCAGCACCACCAAACCAGCTTTACAACAAATGCTAAAGGAACTTCTCTAGGCAAGAAACACAACAGAAGGAAAATACCTACAATAATGAACCCCAAACAATCAAGGAAATGGGAATAGGAACATACATATCAATAATTACCTTAAATGTAAATGGACTAAATGCTCCCACCAAAAGACACAGATTGGCTGAATGGATACAAAAACAAGACCCATATATATGCTGTCTACAAGAGACCCACTGCAGACCTAGAGACACATACAGATTGAAAGTAAGGGGATGGAAAAAGATATTCCATGCAAATGGAAACCAAAAGAAAGCTGGAGTAGCAATTCTCATATCAGACAAAATAGACTTTAAAATAAAGACTACTAGAAGAGACAAAGAAGGACACTACATAATGATCAAGGGATCAATCCAAGAAGAAGATATAACAATTGTAAATATTTATGCACCCAACATAGGAGCACCTCAATACATAAGGCAAATACTAACAGCCATAAAAGGGGAAATCGACAGTAACACAATCATAGTAGGGGACTTTAACACCCCACTTTCACCAATGGACAGATCATCCAAAATGAAAATAAATAAGGAAACACAAGCTTTAAATGATACATTAAACAAGATGGACTTAATTGATATTTAAAGGACATTCCATCCAAAAACAACAGAATACACATTTTTCTCAAGTGCTCATGGAACATTCTCCAGGATAGATCATATCTTGGGTCACAAATCAAGCCTTGGTAAATTTAAGAAAATTGAAATTGTATCCAGTATCTTTTCCGACCACAATGCTATGAGACTAGACATCAATTACAGGAAAAGATCTGTAAAAAATACAAACACATGGAGGCTAAACAATACACTACTCAATAACGAAGCGATCACTGAAGAAATCAAAGAGGAAATTAAAAAATACCTAGAAACAAATGACAATGGAGACACGACGACCCAAAACATATGGGACGCAGCAAAAGCAGTTCTAAGGGGGAAGTTTATAGCAAACAATCCCACCTTAAGAAACAGGAAACATCTCGAGTAAACAACCTGACCCTGCACCTAAAGCAATTAGAGAAAGAAGAACAAAAAACCCCCAAAGTTAGCAGAAGGAAAGAAATCATAAAGATCAGATCAGAAAAAGATGAAAAAGAAATGAAGGAAACGATAGCAAAGATCAATAAAACTAAAAGCTGGTTCTTTGAGAAGATAAACAATAGTGATAAACCATTAGCCAGACTCATCAAGAAAAAAAGGGAGAAGACTCAAATCAATAGAATTAGAAATGAAAAAGGAGAAGTAACAACTGACACTGCAGAAATACAAAAGATCATGAGAGATTACTACAAGCAACTCTATGCCAATAAAATGGACAACCTGGAAGAAATGGACAAATTCTTAGAAATGCACAACCTGCCAAGACTGACTCAGGAAGAAATAGAAAATATGAATAGACCAATCACAAGCACTGAAATTGAAACTGTGATTTAAAATCTTCCAACAAACAAAAGCTCAGGACCAGATGGCTTCACAGCCGAATTCTATCAAACATTTAGAGAAGAGCGAACACCTATCCTTCTCAAACTCTTCCAAAATATAGCAGAGGGACAACACTCCCAAACTCATTCTACGAGGCCACCATCACCTTGATACAAAAACCAGGCAAGGATATGACAAAGAAAGAAAACTACAGGCCAATATCACTGATGAACAAAGATGCAAAAATCCTCAACAAAATACTAGCAAACAGAATCCAACAGCACATTAAAAGGATCATACACCATGATCAAGTGGGGTTTATTCCAGGAATGCAAGGATTCTTCAATATACACAAATCAATCAATGTGATACACCATATTAACAAATTGAAGAAGAAAAACCATATGATCATCTCAATAGATGCAGAGAAAGCTTTCAACAAAATTCAACACCCATTTATGATAAAAACCCTGAAGACAGGAGGCATAGAGGGAACTTTCCTCAACATAATAAAGGCCATATATGACAAACCCACAGCCAACATCGTCCTCAATGGTGAAAAACTGAAACCATTTCCACTAAGATCAGGAACAAGACAAGGCTGCCCACTCTCACCACTCTTATTCAACTTAGCTTTGGAAGTTTTAGCCACAGCAATCAGAGAAGAAAAGGAAATAAAAGGAATCCAAATTGGAAAAGAAGAAGTAAAGCTGTCACTGTTTGCAGATGACATGATACTATGCATACAGAATCCTAAAGATGCTACCAGAAAACTACTAGAGCTAATCAATGAATATGGTAAAGTAGCAGGATACAAAATTAATGCACAGAAATCTCTGGCATTCCTGTACACTAATGATGAAAAATCTGAAAATGAAATCAAGAAAACACTCCCATTTACCATTGCAACAAAAAGAATAAAATACCTAGGAATAAACCTACCTAAGGAGACAAAAGACCTGTATGCAGAAAATTATAAGACACTGATAAAAGAAATTAAAGATGATACAAATAGATGGAGAGATATACCATGCTCCTGGATTGGAAGAATCAATATTGTGAAAATGACTCTACTACCCAAAGCAATCTACAGATTCAATGCAATCCCTATCAAACTACCACTGGCATTTTTCACAGAACTAGAACAAAAAATTTCAAAATTTGTTTGGAAAAACAAAAGACCCCGAATAGCCAAAGCAATCTTGAGAATGAAAAACGGAGCTGGAGGAATCAGGCTCCCTGACTTCAGACTATACTACAAAGCTACGGTAATCAAGACAGTGTGGTACTGGCACAAAAACAGAAAGATAGATCAATGGAACAGGATAGAAAGCCCAGAGATAAACTCACGCACATATGGTCAACTTATCTTTGATAAAGGAGGCAGGAATGTACACTGGAGAAAGGATAGCCTCTTCAATAAGTGGTGCTGGGAAAACTGGACAGGGACATGTAAAAGTATGAGATTAGATCATTCCCTAACACCATACACAAAAATAAGCTCAAAATGGATTAAAGACCTAAATGTAAAGCCAGAAACTATCAAACTCTTAGAGGAAAACATAGGCAGAACACTGTATGACATAAATCACAGCAAGATCCTTTTGGACCCACCTCCTAGAGAAATGGAAATAAAAACAAAGATAAACAAATGGGACCTAATGAAACTTCATGATTCCTTTTGCACAGCAAAGGAAACCATAAACAAGACCAAAAGACAACCCTCAGAATGGGAGAAAATATTTGCAAATGAAGCAACTGACAAAGGATTAATCTCCAAAATTTATAAGCAGCTCATGCAGCTCAATAGCAAAAAAACAAACAACCCAATCCAAAAATGGGCAGAAGACTTAAATAGGCATTTCTCCAAAGAAGATATACAGACTGCCAACAAACACATGAAATAATGCTCAACATCATTAATCATTAGAGAAATGCAAATCAAAACTACAATGAGATATCATCTCACACCAGTCAGAATGGCCATCATCAAGAAATCTAGAAACAATAAATGCTGGAGAGGGTGTGGAGAAAAGGGAACACTCTTGCACTGCTGGTGGGAATGTGAATTGGTACAGCCACTATGGAGAACAGTATGGAGGTTCCTTAAAAAACTACATATAGAACTACCATATGACCCAGCAATCCCACTACTGGGCATATACCCTGAGAAAACCATAATTCAAAAAGAGACATGTACCAAAATGTTCATTGCAGCTCTATTCACAATAGCCCGGAGATAGAAACAACCTAAGTGTCCATCATCGGATGAATGGATAAAGAAGATGTGGCACATATGTACAATGGAATATTACTCAGCCATAAAAAGAAACGAAACTGAGCTATTTGTAATGAGGTGGATAGACCTAGAGTCTGTCATACAGAGTGAAGTCAGTCAGAAAGAGAAAGACAAATACCGTATGCTAACACATATATATGGAATTTAAGAAAAAAGAAATGTCATGAAGAACCTAGGGGTAAAACGGGAATAAAGACACAGACCTACTTGAGAATGGACTTGAGGATATGGGGAGGGGGAAGGGTAAGCTGTGAGAAAGCGAAAGAGAGGCATGGACATATATACAGTACCAAACGTAAGGTAGATAGATAGTGGGAAGCAGCCGCTTAGCACAGGGAGATCAGCTCGGTGCTTTGTGACTGCCTGGAGGGGTGGGATAGGGAGGGTGGGAGGGAGGGAGACGCAAGAGGGAAGGGATGGGGGAACAGATGTATATATATGACTGATTCACTTTGTTATAAAGCAGAAACTAATAAAACAAAAAAAACAAACAAAAAAACCCCAAGAAAATCCAGGGTGTGTGCCTCATTGTCATGAAAGCTATGGGTAAGTACCATAGAGTTGAGGTATCCCAGTTCCTCTTCCTTCTTGGCAGCATTTATTCTCATGTGTTCAGGTATCTTATAGTCTGGGGCTGTCTTCAAATTGAAGTCTCCCATATACAATTGGGCCTCTTTGATGGCTTGAACATCTTTGGGATCTTCATAGTCATCATCAGGTTTACTCTTGTACCTATCAGAAAAACAGAAAACTCAGCCATAAACGTGACAATAAACTCTGATTTGTCTACTTTAGGCATATAATCAAATTTAATCATGAAGCAAAAGCATAATTCTGAGTCTGTGGTGCTGCCTTTTCCTATAGAGCCCAAGATTTTTTTTATGTTAATGGCTATTTTTAAAGCACCTCAAGCAAAATAATAAGTAATAAATAAAAAATAAACAACTAGATGGTGCTGAAATAATCTGAATCATTCTTAGGCTTTGGTTAACTTCAAAGTAATTTAGATCAACATTGTTATTTATCCCCTCAAGAGAAATTACACTTTGGATACAGGTTTGTTGTTGTTGTTGTTTTTTAATCACTAAAATGTTAAAGTTTTTAAAAAACATAAGCGACTGTCATAAAGTTTGTCATAACATTTTCAAAAAAAGGCATGTGATTCAAAATGATAGCACGAGTATATATGTATTTATCTCCCTCTCTTTTCCCACATTCCATGGAAATGGCACTGTGGGGTGTCAAAGGAAGTAAATCACTAGGAAAGTTGAGAATGGGATAGAAAACCATGAGCAAACTAGTGATAGAGATACATTTCTAGAAGACAGAAAGAAGATGAAATTGTATTAACGGATAAACCAGACCAATGAAAACTCTAGTCCCAGATACCCCCAGGAGAAGGCTATAAAAAGAATTGGATTGGGTCTTCTTGATAGAGTTCCTAGGAGGGTCCAAGCAAAGATGGAGCAGGTATGGAGCAGGGAATGGAATGTTAGACACTATTTGGTAAAATTAATTAGAGGATTGAAAAGGAATGCCTGAACCAGTTGAGCCCTCCCAGCTTTCCCATCTACACACATACAAGGCAGTAGCAACCTTATACATAAACTAAAACTGAAGAACTAATCTCTACAGAAACTGACCTCTCTGCTTGGGAAATACTAAGGTAGCTATGTATGGGTTGGCACCCCACTGGAGGGGATCTTCTTTGGGAGAGCCTAACCTACCTAATTCTTTAAAGTGAAGCCTGTCAGTCAACATGAGCATATAGCTTCAGTCAGCCCTTTAGGGGAAAGCAAACATACGTATAGCAGAGGAAACACATGCCATCTAATGTATTAACTGATAATTGTTCATTTGTGTATAACAGAGCACTAAAAGGAAAGATTAATATTTTTAATAAAAGGAAAGGAAGGAAAGGAAGAAACAAAATACTTCTGCTCTTGCCATGTGAGAGAAACACAGCCCATAATTATCCTCATGCTACAAATAACTAGAACTGAACAAAAATATATAAAACAACTATGTTCAGACATTGAATGATAAGCAGCACAGGACTGTAATTCCTGAGAAAAGTGAAACAAAATAAGTAATCCTTACTGTCTCCTAGTTTCTGCATGGAGGAAATTACCATACTATGGAGTAGGGTTGGAATCCCAGAAATCAGATTTCACAGAGGCCAGAATGGCTAGAATTTTGTGGAAAAGACTATCAGAGCTACACAAAGAAATCTATATAGGGCTCTCTTGAGTTTTTGGCTGAGTATTAATTTGTACACTTGTAATGTGAAACACCATGAAGGTGAACAAAGAACATCTGGGGAAAGTCAAATACTGGGAAGCTGTAAGACAACTAATTCTCATAGTTTACACATGGCTGGGACTTGCTTATGATCCCACCAGCTAAAGAGACCTTGTTAAATGTAGAAGACATTCAGTAGAAACCCCAAAAGAGTCATGCCTTCAAAGTAGGAGAAACAGAAGATTTAGACAATATTATCAATCACCTTGTCCTCATTGACACGTATGGAACAGTACACCCAAGAATACAAGAATACACACTCTTTTTCAAGCACACATTGAACTTTAACTAAGAGACTATATGCAGGCCTATACAATTTCCAATAAATTTAAATGAATTTTAATCACACAGACTATTTTCACACAGACCACAAAAAATTAAATTAGAAATCAAACAGAAAGATATTTTTTAAAACCTCAAAATATTTGGAAACTAAATAGCACATTTTAAAATAAACCACAAGTCAAGGAAGAAATCACAAAGGATACTAGAAAATATTTTGGACTGAATAATAATGAAAATATATCAAAACTAGTGGAATGCAGCTCAGGGCTTAGAGGGAAATTTTTACTTTAAATACTTACATTAGAAGAAAAGTATAAAATCAAAGTTTACACCTTAAACTTAAACCTCAACAAGAAAGAAAAGAGTTAATTAAACCCAATCAAACTAGAATGAAAGAAATGATATAGAACAGAAATCAGTGACATAGAAATCAGACAAACAATATTTTTTTAATCTATAACCAAAAGCTAGTTGCTTAAAAAAATTAATAAAATTGATAAACCTCTTGCTGGAATGATCAAGAAAGAGAGAAGATACAAATTAACTATGTCAAAAATAAAAGAGGAAAACAACAGATACTACAGAAATTAAAATAATAATAAGGGAATAGTATTATTTGAACTATATTATGCCAATAAATCTGATGAAATGCACAAATTCCTTGAAAGACACAAATTACCAAAACTGACCCAAGAAGAAATGGAAGATCTGAACAGCACTGTAATAATTTAAATTTTGAGTTTATAATTTACAACCTTCCTTCAAAGAATACTCCAGGTCCAGTAAAGGTCCCCTTTACTGATAAGTCTTATCAAATATTTAAGGAAGAAATAATACCAAGCCTAAACAAAGTCTTTCAGAAAATAGAAAAGAAAAACTTCAACTCTTTTTATGAAACCACAGTTATCCTGATAACAACCCAGAGAAGACATTGCATAAAAATAAAACTAGAGAACAGTATTCTTCATTAATAAGATACAAAAGTCCTTAACAAATTACTAGCAAATCAAATCCAGCAAAATACTTTTTGAAAATATCAAGTCTATTTTATTTTACTGTTTCATTGAGATATAATTGACATACAATATTGTATTAGTTTAAGGTATACAACATAATGATTTGATATGTGTATATAGCAAAACATTTACCACAATAAATTTAGTTAACATCTATCACCACACACTGTTATAATTTTTTCCTTATACTTAGAATTATTAAGATTGACTCTCTCAGCTCAAATACACAACAGTATTGTTAATAGTCACCACGTGGTAAGTTACATTCCTAGAACTTATTTATCTTATAACTGCAAGTTTGTATTTTTGACCACTTTTACCCATTTCTCCCATCCCCCCCAACACCCCTTGCCTCTAGCAACCACCAATCTGCTGTTTCAATAAGGTCAGATTTTTTTAGATTCCACATACAAGTGAGATCATATAGTATTTATCTTTCTCTGTCAAACTTGTTTCACTTAGTATAATGCCCTCAAGGTCCATTTGTGTTGTCACAAATGGCAGGGCCGCTTTCTTTTTTTATAGCTGAATAATATTCTGTTGTACAGTATATATGTGCCACAACTTTTTTTAATCCATTCATCCATCAGTGGAGATTTAGGTTGTTTTCCTGTCTTGGCTATTACAAATACAATGAATATGGGGGTACAGATATCTCTGAGATAATGATTTCTCATTATCTCAGGAGTGGAATTGCTGGATTATATGGTAGTTCTATTTTTAATAGGAGTGGAATTGCTGGATTATATGGTAGTTCTATTTTTAATTTTTTGAGGAATCCCCACACTGTTTTCCATAATGGCTACACCAACTTATGTTCCCACCAACAGTACACAAGGATTCTCTTTTCTCCACACCCTCACCAACAGTTGTTATCTCTTGTCCTTTTGATGACAGACATTCTAACAGGTGTGAAATGGTATTTCATTGTGGGTTTGATTCGCATTTCCCTGATGATTAGTGATGCTGAACACTTTCACATACCTGTTGGCCATCTGTATGCCTTCTTTGGAAAAATGTCTATTTAGTTCCTCTGTCCATTTTTATTTTATTTGTTATTGAGTTGTATGAGTTCTTTATACATTTTGGATATTAACTCCTTATCAGATATATGATTGCAAATATTTTCTCCCATTCCATGAGTTGCCTTTTCATTTTGTTGATGGTTTCCTTTGATGTACAGAAGCTTTTTATTTAATGTAGTACAGTTATTTATTTTTTGTTTTTATTGCCTTTGTTTTTGATGTTAAATCCAAAACAAATCATTGCAAGGCTGATGTCATGGAGCTTACCACCTATTTTTTTCCTGGAGTTTTATGGTTTCAGGTCTTACATTCAAGTCTTTAATCCATTTTAAGTTTCTTTTTTTGTATGGTGTGAGATAATGGTCCAGTTTTCCCAGCCCCATTTATTGAAGAGACTCTCTTTCCTCATTGCATATTCTTGGCTCCTTTGTCTTAAATTGACCATATACACATGGGTTTATTTCTGAGCTCTCTATTCTATTTTATTAGCCTATATATCTCTTCTTATGCCAGCATCATACTGTTTTGATTGCTACAGCTTTGTAATATAGTTTTGAAATCAGGGAGTGTGATACCTCCAGCTTTGATCTTCTTTCTCAAGATTGCTTTGGTTTCTTGGGGTCTTTGGTTCTGTACAATATTTAGTATTTTTTTCCATTTCTATGGAAAATGCTATTGGCATTTTGATAGGGGTTGCACTGAATCTGTAGATTGCTTTAGATACTATGGATATTTTAACAATACTATGTCTTCTAATCCATAAGCACAGAATATCTTTCCATTTATTTGTGTTTTCTTTAATTTCTATCTCACTGTTCTTATACTCTTTGGTGTACAGATATTTTACCTCCTTGGTTAAATTTATTTCTTAGTATTTTATTCTTTTTGATGCGGTTGTAAATTTGATTTCTTTCTTAATTTCTCTTTCTGATAGTTCATAATTGGTGTATAGGAACACAACTGATTTTTGTGTATTGATTTTGTATCCTGCAACTTTATTGAATTTGTTTATTAGTTCTAATGGTATTTTGGTGGAGTCTTTAAGATTTTCTTTATATAATATGACATCTGCAAACAGAGATGGCTTTACTTCTTCCTTTGGATGCCTTTTATTTCTTTTCTTGCCTAACTACTCTGGCTAGAACGTTCATTCTTATGTTGAATAGAAGTAACAATAGTGAGTATCCTTGTCTTGTTCCTGACCTTAGAGGGAAAGCTTTCAGCTCTTCACCATTGAGTATAATGTTAGCTGTGGGTTTGTCATATATGGCCTTTATAATGTTGAGTTATGTTCCTGCTATATCCAGTGTGCTGTGAGTTTTTATTATGAATGGACGTTGAACTTGGTCAATGCTTTTTCTGCAGCTATTGAAATGATATGATTTTTATCTTTTGTTAATGTGATATGTCACACTGATTTGTGGATGTTCAATCATCCTTGCATCCCTAGAATAAATACCACTTGATCATGGTATATTATCCCTTTAATATGTTGTTGAATTCAGTTTACTAAATTTGTTGAGGATTTTTGCATCTATGTTCATCAGGGATACTGATGCAAAGAAGGGTATGTGTGTGTGACAGAGAGAAAGGGAGATGGAAGCAGAGAGAGCAAGACAGAGTGAGCCAGAGAGTAAAAAGAGCTAGTAAGCTTTTGAAATCTCCACAGATTAAATTTCCACTGATGCCTGAGCTTGGTGGAGCAGCTCAAAAATGATTGAGTAACTACTGTCTAAAGTAAAGCTCATAGAAGCAGAATTCAGTAGCTTCTCCTAAGGCAACACCAGGTTTAGGATTCTGGTCCAAGGTGGTGACATATGAGGCTCCTGAACTCACCATCTCCTACAGATGCACCAAATCTACAGCTATTCACAGTATAATTACCTCTGAAAGAAGTTCAGAAACTAGCTGAATGATTCCCACACGTTGGCTAATGAAAAAATACACATATTGAGATGGATCTTGGCATACTCTCAGCCACTGGGGGCCATTAAGAACAAAGAATATGCCTTGGATAATCACAAAGGTCTAAGAGACAATGAAGATCTCAGGCCAGGCTGAAAGATAAGGCTCATCTCCCATGAGACCAGATGACTGTACTACTGTAAACTACTGTAAAGAATCTGAAAAAAAGCTACTACACCAAGTAAGCTTAGCAACATCATTAGATTAAAGATAAATATGAGAAAAATCAATTGAGAGGAGTTCCACTTCCAGGAAGATGGAATAGACCCACATTTTGCTACTTTTTCCAGCAAGCAGAAAATAAAAACCCTGGACATTATATATAAAACAAATATAAGAAGATTCTGAAAGGTGAAAAGGAGGTAGGCCACAAAAAACCTTGGGACCCAAGGAAGTATATGATGGCAAGTTCTCCGGGTTTTATTTTTGCCTTGTATATCTCAGAACTTGGAGCTAAAGAAAACAGAAACTCATGTCATATGATCTGTCAATCCCACTCCTGGACATATATTTGGACAAAATATAATTCAAAAAGATACATGCACCTCTATGTTCATAGCAGCACTATTCACAATAGCCAAGACATGGAAACAACCTAAATGTCCATTGACAGATTAATAGGTAAAGACGATGTGGTACACATACACAATGAAATACTACTCAGCCATAAAAAGAATGAAGTAATGCCATTCGCAGCAACATGGGTGGACTTAGAGATTATCATACTAAGTGAAGTTAAGTCAGAAAGAGAAAGACAAATACCATAAGGTATCCCTTAGAAGTGGAATCTAGAATATGACACAAATGAACCTATCTATGAAACAGAAACATACTCACAGACATAGAGAACAGACTTGTGGTTGTCAAAAGGGAGGGGGCATGGGGGAGGGATGGATAGGGAGTTTGGGGTTAGCAGATGCAAACTATTTTATATAGAATGGATAAACAACAAGGTCCTACTTTATAGCACAGGGAACTATATTCAATATCTTGTGATAGAGGCTTCCCTGGTGGTTCAGTGGTTGAGAATCCACCTGCCAATGCAGGGGTCACAGGTTCGAGCCCTGGTCTGGGAAGATCCCACATGCCGCAGAGCAACTAGGCCCGTGAGCCACAACTACTGAGCCTGTGCGTCTGGAGCCTGTGCTCTGCAACAAGAGAGGCTGTGATAGTGAGAGGCCTGTGCACCACAATGAAGAGTGGCCCCTGCTTGCCGCAAGTAGAGAAAGCCCTCGCACAGAAACGAAGACCCAAAACAGCCAAAACACATAAATAAATTAATTAATTAAAAAAAAGAAATCTATAAAAAAATCTTGTGATAAACCATAATGTCTCAAAATATAAAAAAGAATGTATATAAATGTATAACTGAATCACTTTGCTATACAGCAGAAATCAACACAACATTGTAAGTCAACTATGCTTCAATTAAAAAAAAGAAAGAAAACAGTAACTCAGAAACCCCAGTGTGTTTAGACAACAAAAGCCCAACAAAATCCTTCTCTCTCTAGCTAAAGCATCAAGAACAGAATGGCGAGAGAAAAAACTTGTAGACACTAAACTCTCTACTCCAGCCAATTCCACAGAAAAAAAAAATGTGGTGCTACTTCCACCCATGCCAGCAAAGGCCAAGTGGGAGTCTAAACTTCCTCCATCACCAGGCTTTAACAAGGCAACGCAACCCCAACAGAGTGGTGTTAGAGAAAGTGAGTCCTGGGAACCAGGACTTTCATCACCAGTGTGTGGAACAAACCTCCCTACCACAGTGTGAGTGGAGACCCCAAAGGGAATCTGGATTTCCACTCCTGCCTAGCAGTAACAAGGTGATCTACCCCTTCCCCTCCCTGCTGCAGTTGTGTGTGAGGAGCCCTAGTGGAGAGTAATGATTTTCACCATGCTCCACAGTAACAGTGGAGGTCAACTGGAGAGCAAAGTGGTATTAGTGGGAGCCTAGTGGAATCTGGAGCACCAACTTTGACCAGCGAGTAGACCCTGCCTTCCTAAGGTGTCAACTGGAGAAGAATGGGTAACCTGGACTTCTATATTCATAATAAGATGACACTCCTCCTTATCCTGCTGAAATCAGAGAAAGTCAGCTAAAACAGACTGTGATTAGTCATGTATTCATAATGTAATACCTAGAGCAAACACTAAAAAGCTACACAAAATGATGCACTTAAAAACATTACAGATTAATTGTATTGGAACTCTAAAATATTCAAGTAACCACAGGAAAGCAAGAAAAAGAAGAAAAATGAAAAATAGAAAATAGAAAACAAAATATAAAATAGCAGATATAAGCCCTAAACATTGATAATTACATTAAGTGTAAGTGGTCTAAATACACCCAGTGAAGAACTGAGATTGACAGAGTGGGTTTAAAAACATAACCCAACTATATGCTGTCAAAAACACACTAAAGTCAAATGTAGCTATATGAGCAGATTGAAATAAAAGAATGAAAAGTTACACCATCAGTACTGAATGCTTCTCCCCTAAGATCAGGAACAACTTGTGGACACCAGCTCTCCCTATGCTATTTCAACATGGTACTGGAAGTCTTAGCCAGTGCAGTAGGAAAGGAAAAGAAAAGAAGAGGCAAACAGATTGGATACAAAGAAATAAAACTGTCTCTATTCATAGATTACATGATTGTCTACACAGAAATTCCCAAGGAACCTACAAAAATATTCTCAGAACTAATATGACAGTTCAGCAAGTTTACAGAATACCAGATAAACCTACAAAATACAATTTTATTTCTATACCATGAACACATAGGTATCAAAATTAAAAACAATACCATTTACAATTGGTCCCAAAAGTGAAATATCTGTGTGTAAATCTAACAAGATATATATAGGACTTTTATATTAAAAACCACAAAACACTGATGAAATCAAAGGAGATCTAAGTAAATGTAGAGTCATACCATGTCCATGGATTAGAAGACAACATAATAAATATGTCAATTCTCCACAAACTGATAAACAGGATTAAAATAATTCCTAAAGAATTTCAGCAAGATTTTTGGGGGGTAAATATATGAGTTATATGGAAAGGCAAAATAACTAGAATGGTTAAAATAATTTTGAAAAAGAAGAATAAGATGAAAGGAATCAGTTTACCCAATTTCAAGACTTATTACATAGCTACAGTAATCAAGACACTATGGTATTGGCAAAGGGATAGACATATAGATTAATGGAACAGAAAGCGAACCCAGAAATAGACTCACACAAATATGCCTAAATAATTTCTGACAAAGGTGCAAAAGCAATTCAATGGAGGAAAGAGAGCCTTTTCAACAAATGGTGTTAGAGCAATTAGTCATCCACAGGCAAAAAAAAAAAAGATGAAATTACATCTAAATCCCACATTTTACACATCTTACACAAAAATGAACACCAAAATGGATCATAGACTTAAATGTAAAATGTAAAACTATAAAACCTTTAGAAGAAAAATAGGAGAAAATCTTTGGGACCTATGGCTAGGCAGAGTTCTTAGACCTGATACCAAAAACAAGATTCATAGGAAAAAAAAATCAATAAATTGTCTTCAACCTAATTAAAAACTTTTGCTCTGAAAAAGATCCTGTTAAGGGAATAAAAAGACAAGCCACCGACTAGGAGAAAATATTTGCAAATAAAATATCCAACACAGTACTCATGTCTAGAATATACAAAGAACTCTCAAAAGTCAACAGTATAAGATAAACACTGTTATCTGAACATGAGCAAAAGACATGAAGAGATATTTAACCAAAGATATAAAGGTGGAAAATGAATAAATGAAAAGATGTGCTTGTGAAATGAAAGTACCTTTAGAGACCTAAAGATGAAGACCCAAACTATAAGATGTTAGAAGAACGTACAGGAGTAATATCTTCTTAATGTTGGGATAGAACAGAATTTCTTAATTCTTAAAAATCACTGAATATATTAGTAAAATGAAATTCCTAGACCTGAAACTCAAGGGGTCACTGAAGGTCCACCACAGTATCACCACCCTGAAAGATCCACCTAACGACTTTAATATCTCTATCGGTTTCTATTTCTTTTAGTTCTTTATTTAAATACCAATGTCAATAAATGTAAAGATTTTAAAAGACATTTTGAGACTCATTAAAACAAAAGATTTTAGGTAAAAAAACTTACATTTCCTCCCATTCTTTTTTTCGCTGCTGAATTTTCAGTTGGGCCCTTTCAGCCTTTAATATAAGTTTCCTTGTTTTCTCAATTTGATTTTCCACCATAATTTCACTTAGGGTTTTAGGTCGAAATTTCTTCCCTTTTTCTATGATTGATTCTTCTGGCACACTAATACTCCCACCTGTACAGAGAGTCAACATTTTTTTTCAATCTTTTTTAAACATCAAAATAAAACTTTCAAATATTGTTTTTAACCTGCCACATTTTAAAAATCCAAGAATATAATGAATCTGTAATATATATAATAATCTGCAGTATATATTAAGCAACTACCATGAATTAAATCCCATAAGTATTTTAGAATACCAAAATAAAGAGATCTAAATCACAATTTTTGCTCTTCCGAACCTTATTAAAAAGTTGGTGAGATAACAATTAGAGAACAAGATAATGAATAACAGACCACTGACAGATATTGGGAAGCAGGGAAAGAGTGTCTGTAACATGATGATCGGGGAAGGGAAAAGCAAGTGAGTCTTATTTGACATGTATAATTTAAGGTGACATATACCAACTGCAGTGGTCTGTGACCAATCAAAAAACTGGTCAGAAACACACAAATCTAGAATTTAAAAATTACGGGCTTTATCACAGACACATGAAAAAATGCTCAACATCACTAGTCATCAGGGAAATGCAAATCAAAACCACAATGAGATATCACCTCACACCTGTCAGAATTGCTGTTATCAAAAAGACGACAAATAACAAGCGTTGGTGAGGAGATAGAGAAAAGGAAACCTTTGTGCACTGCTGGTAGGAATGTAAATTAGTGCAGTCACTATAGAAAACAGTATGGGGGTTCCTCAAAAAAAAATAGAACTACCATATGACCCAGGAATTCTACTTCCGGATATTTTTCCAAAGGGAAAAAAACCCACTAATTCAAAAAATATATGTGCCCCTATGTTCACTGCAGCATTATTTACAATAGCCAAGATATGGAAGCAACCTAAGTGTCCATCGATAGGTGAACAGATAAAGAAGATGTGGTATACATATATATGTTATACACACACACAATGGAATATTACTCAGCCATAAAAAAATAAAATCTTGCCATTTGTGACAACATGGATGACCTAGAGGGTATTAGACTGAAATAAGTCAGACAAAGAAAAATACTGCATGATTTCTCTAATATGTGGAATCTAAAAAAACAAAACAAATGAACAAACATAATAAAACAGAAACAGACTCATAGATATAGAAAACAAACAGCTGGTTGCCAGAGGGGAGGGGGAGAGGGGATGAAATAGGTGAGGGAGGTCAAGAGGTACAAACTTCCAGTTACAAAATAAATGAGTCTGGGGATGAAATGTCCAGCATAGGAAACACAGTCAATAACGTAGTAATAATTTTGTATGGTAACAGATGATAACTAGACTTATTATGGTGATCATTCTGTAATGTATAGAAATATGGAATCACTATGTTGCATACCTAGAACTAACAGTTTTGTAGGTCAATTATACTCCTATAACAATTAATTAATTAAAATAATTGATTTTATCAGTTATAAGTATCTACTGGGGGAATTACTCTATTTATGTTCAAGTTGCATAGAGATATACTTTGGATATACACAAAAAAAGTTAAATAATATGATGGTCATATAGTTACAAGCTACCATTTCATTTCATATTTCAAATATATGGCACCATGGTAAAATAATAGTTTAATGTGGCCTGAGTGGCCACAGAAAGGCTTTATAGTAAAAGTGTAATTTGTATATATAAAATAGATAACCAACAAGGTCCTACTGTATAGCACACGGAACTATACTCAATATTTTGTAATAACCAATAAGGGAAAAGAATCTGATAAAGAATATAAATATAACAATCACTGTGCTGTACACCTGAAACTAACACAACATTGTAAATCAACTATACTTCAATTAAAAAAATAAAAGTATAATTTGATCTGGATCCCCAAGGACTGGGGAGAATTCAGAGGGGAGAGGAGTGAATTGGTCACTCCATCAGGAACCTGGATGTGGAAGTTTCAGACATAATTAGGAAGCAACAAGCAGGACAATAAGCTAAACGTGCCAATCACGCAGTATGAGAATGAGCTATTGGAAATAAATTAGGGATATTGTGGAAGGATTAAATATGGGGATAATGGTTTCAGATTTTATCCTAGAGGCAGAAAGAAGCCATTAAAGGTTTCTCAATGAAGAGAGTGAACCAGTATTAAGGTCAGTACTGTATCCTGGGCACTAGTCTAGATCTGGCCAGGCTACAGTGACCTTTATCTTTGACTGGGCTCTGCAAGCCATTCCCAGAATTCCTGTCTTCCTCCTACTCACCTGCAGTCATCCTGCAGGCAGTCACAAGAGGCAGGGCACAGGGATTAGAGGCACTATTTTCACATCTGTATTCTCAGCTCATCACTCTGTTTAAAGCATACGCTCTTGGAAAAGAGTGTGAAATGCTGTGTTCTAGCCCTACCCTCTGGGATGGGGCCCAGGAATCTGGGAACAAACACTGCCTAGGAAAACTAGCATCTGGGGAAATCCTAGATTTAAGAACAGCTGGACACGGGAAGTGCTCACAAAAAGATAATTCAACTTTGAAATTTTAATAACTAGGGATTTAAAAGCCTTCTTGTCATTTAGGTTACCTGTATCTCTCTGACTGTCCTTTCTTCCAGTTCCTTCTTTTTCAAACCTCTCAAATTTGCTCGCTCTTCTCTCCGATTGACTTGGCCGTTTGGATTTGGAGTATTTAGAGGGCTTCACAAGCCTATAGGAGGATATCTTGTGATCACTTTGTATGGCATGAACCACAATAGTATCGCTTTCCAATGAATCACGAAATCTGAAGGAAAAAAAAGTATTTGCAATCATCACCATTTTAATCATGCTGCATGATTATTACATAATAAGATCACAATGTACTATGCTGATAAATGATACCATTATATCATGCTGGATCCAAAATTCAACCATGCATATACCAACCCAACAAGGATGTAGTGGAAGTTGAATAGGACTTGGTTAAAGAGCAAGTAGAATTTTCTTCTTAATGAAAACACTAAACATCTCATTATAAACAGTATAATACCATTGTTTTGATAGTATGAAGAGTCAAAAATTTTCAGACAGACTGCAGTTTAAAGGTAAATGGATTATATCAAACTCTGAGGAAATGTAATTCATCTTCCTATCTATTATCTCATTTATTATATATAATATTTCATATATTACATATACGATAGATAACAGGTGGTGATACATGTATGTACATATTACCCTATTTGTCTTTATAAAAAAACATTAAGCTCAGGGATCTGTACTACTCTCCAGTTCAACTTTCTCTTATAGCTCATAGACATCTATCTTTTAAAAGTTCTTCATCAATTTAATTGTTGTTATTTTTTGCTGGTTCACAATTATTTCCTCATCTTTTTATGTCTAAGTTGATTTAAAGATTCAATGTAATTACAACCAAAATCCTAGGTTTTGTCGTGAAAGTTGACAAACTTATTCTGTGCAAAGGACCTAAGCAATATTGAAGGTGAAGAACAATCCAGAGGGTTCATAATATCAGATGTCAAGAATAATTAAGGTCTTGTGACACTAGCACAAAAACAGACGGTCAATGGAATAAAATGAAGTGTTTAGAAACAGACCCACATATATGTGGTTACCGGATTTTTGACAAAAGCATCACTACAATCTAGTAAGGAAAGGATGGTCTTTTCAGTGAATGACAGTGGGCCAACTGGATATCCATATAGAAACAAAAGACACTTGATCTCTATCTTACACCACCCACAAAAATTACCCAAGATAGATAATGGCAAAACAGTAGAGCTTCTAAAAGAAAATGGAGAATTATTTCATGAATTGGGAATAGGCAAAGATTCCTTAACTACAACATAAAAGCACTAACCATAAAAAGTTAGTGAAAATATTGATAAATTACAAAGGAAAACATTGATAAACTAAACTTTATTAAAATTAAAAACTTCTGTTCAAAAAGATACTATAATGAGGATGAAAAGACAAGCCACAGAGTAGAGCAAGATATTTTACATGTGTGCATACACACACATAGATATGTCATACATACATGTCATGTGTATGATGAGACTCATCCAGAATATAAGTCCCACAACCCAATTTTTTTTCCCACAACCCAATTTTTAAATGAACAAAAGACTTGAGCAAACCCCTAACAAAAGAGAATATAAAAATAACCAATAAGTATAGGAAAAGGGACTGAAGATCGTCACTCATCTGGAAAAAGCCAATTTAAATCACACTGAGACACTACTACAGAATAGCTGAAATTTAAAGAGCTGACAATGCCCAGTGATGGCAAGCATAAGTGTTATGGGTTGAATTGTGTCCCCCAAAAAGAATATGAAGTCCTAACCCCCCAGGCACCTCAGAATATGACCTTATCTGGAAATAAGTTCTTAACAGAGGGAATCAAGTTAAAATGAGATCATTAGGGTGGATCCTAATCCAACATGACTGGTGTCGTCATAAAAGGAGAAAAGTTGGACAAGCACAGAGGCAATATTATACGAAGAGACACAGAGAGAACACCATGTGAAGACAGAAGATTTAGAGTGATGCATCTACAAGCTAAGAAACATCAAAGATTGCTGGCCAAGCCATCAGAAGCTCACAAAAAGGCATGGAACAGATTCTCCCTCCCAGCTCTCAAAAGAAACCAATTTAGTCAACAGTTCGATTTTGGTCCCCACAATTATCAGATAATAAATGTCTGTTATTGTAAGCCAGCCTGTCTGTGGTACTTTGTTATGGAAGCCCTAGAAAATGAATACAATGGGAATCAATTGGAATTCTCATACATTGATAATCAGAGTATAAATAAATTGAGCCATTTTGGAGAACTGTTTGTCAGTGTCTAATAAAGCTAAACATGCTTAGAACCTACAGTCTAGCAGTTCCACTCCTGATTATATAGCAAACAGAAATAAGTGCTTATGTCCACCAAAAGACATGCACAAGAATGTCAGCATTATTCATCGAAGCCAAAAAATAGGAACAACTCAAATATCAGCAGTTAAATGGATTAATAAATTGCGGTATAACCATTTAATAGAATATTACAAAGCAATGAAAATGAATGAAGTACTGCTACCTGCATCAACATGGGTAATCTTAGGCATGATACTGAATAAAGAAGCCAGATACAAAAGTGTTCATACTGCAGCTTTCCATGTATGTGAAGTTCACAGACACAACTAATCTACGGTGATAAACATTCATCTTTGGAGAGTAAATATTATCGGGAGGAGGCCATGAGGGAAATTTCTGGAGTGTTATAATGGTTATTTTATTTTTTAAATTTTTTTGAGTTTTTCTTTTTTTGGCTGTGTTAGGTCTCCATTGCTGTGCTTGGGCTTTCTCTAGTTGTGGCGAGCGGGGGCTACTCTTTGTTGCCATGCACAGTCTTCTCATTGTGGTGGCTTCTCTTGTTGTGGAGCACCAGCTCTCGGCACGTGGGCTCAGTTGTGGCTCGTGAGCTCTAGAGTGTAGGCTCAGTAGTTGTGGTGCACAGGCTTAGTTGCTCCGGGGCATGTGTGATTTTCCCAGACCAGGGCTCGAACCCATGTCTCTTGCATTGGCAGGTGGATTCTTAACCACTGCGCCACCAGGGAAGCCCCTTTGGCTCTATTTTAATTTTGACTTTCTAATATATACATGCTCATGTGTTAGTTAGTTATAAAATAAATCGTTTGTTAAAAACCGAAAGTAGGGCTTCCCTGGTGGCGCAGTGGTTGAGAGTCCGCCTGCCGATGCAGGGGACACGGGTTCGTGCCCCGGTCTGGGAAGATCCACATGCCGTGGAGCGGCTGGGCCCGTGAGCCATGGTTGCTGAGCCTGCGCGTCCGGAGTCTGTGCTCCGCAACGGGAGAGGCCACAACAGTGAGAGGCCCGCGTACAGCAGAAAAAAAAAAAAAAAAAAAACGAAAGTAAATATGTATGACATAATTTGGTTTGCAAAAAATTTCGCAGACTTAAACTGGGAAGGAGTGAGCTCAGGAAATCAGTAGCACTGACAAGAGGATTCCTTGAGATTTTAGGAGTTAGTAGGTACTTCAGGAGACCTCTTAATCTGACCACTTCAACAAAGCCACTGGAAATGACTTTCTTCAAATATATGCTCTCAAACATCTTAACTTGCAGAAAATATGGATCCTACCTATTCTGTAGCTTCATTAGGCCAAGTTGGTGCTTCTCTTTTTCCCAAGCTAATTCCTTTTCCACTTGTTGAATTTTATTAGCTGTTTTCCTGTCAATCTCAGCACGAATTTTGGAATCTAGATCAAAATCCTGCAGATAAGTAGATTTGTTCATCAAAATGGGTATCTTTATCGATGGACTTTATCAATCCTATTTCATACATAAATACAGATTTTTAAGGTTTGTCCTCAATTTTATGCCACATCATAACTGTCTCCTAAGTATCATAAACTCTCATTCTAGAAAAAAACAACATATTTTTGATTTTACTGTCACAAAATATGGAGAAAAGTTCCCAGAAATAATTAACAATGATGAAAATACAGTTACATATTAAAAGATTTTTCCCACAGTAAAAACAATGAATGCTAACAGAATATTTGGAGAGTTTAAACAGTTTAAAAAAAAAAAAAGAGGAACTCTCTCCACCCCAGAATAACTACTATTACATAACCACCTGGGCATGGGGTAAAAGTTCATGGCACTTGATCATTAGCTGAACCTTCCCTCCCATGTGACCCCCCCACCTAGGAAAGACAGTAATGTCTTTGGTGTCTTCCGGATATAACCAAGTTCTGGCTGAATATCCTTCACCAAAGGGGCCATTTTCCCCATAAGGATACTTAGGGGCCTCGTGTTTCTTTCCTTCACTCCTGGAAAAATATCAGGGCCTTCATTCACACTAAATTGAAAGTAATTATTCTTTCCAGGTGTGTTGGTGTTTTAACTAATGGTGTATGTAAAATGCTTAGCCACAGAACTTACCTCAGTTGTTCTTTATTTTGAATTATGTAACCATATTCTGCAAGTGTCAACAATTTTCTTAGTAAAATAACAAACATCCTTTAACCATTATAAATTGGTCTTTTAACCAATATAATGAGTTAATCATTATGATTTCACCACAGTTTTTTTTTATATGAAATTGGCTAAGTGCTTCTGGAATTATAGGACTGGGTAACCCATGGGTATAGTCAGGATAAATTCTGAGCTTTTATTTGATTAGGCTCTTGACAGTAATTCCATTTAAGATAATGTAAAAAAAATGAGGAAAAAAGTTATCACTAGGAGGTAGATGGGGCTTTGCAACAAGTCACAGAAGAAAAAAATTTAATACAATATTAGCTTAAACAATTTGGTGATTGTCCCCATAGCTACAACTATACTAAGTCATCTTTTAGAAACTTTGTGGATGAACCAGGTACTATCTTTTCAATAGAGTTGATGAATTATGGAAAAGGAACCACAGAGAATCAAATTATATAGTATGTACCTATCCAACAGTTAAATATCTTGGCTAGGTATGGTAAGGATTGATAACCAGACTCAAACTTATATCTTAGTACCAAAAAAATGTGAAGTAGTTAAATCCAGAAGTAAACTTTGTGTAAAGAGGCTCATCTATATCCAAACCAAGTTGCATGACAAGTTCTACAGTAGTTCAGTTGCTGCCAACACACTGACCGACCAGACAAGGGAAATTTAAAGATGGTTGTAAGTGTTCCTACTTGTTGGCAAAATAGCAGCCTCAATTCAGAAATAGCATATGTTAAAATTAAAATGAAATTTATTTTAGGCTTACTGTCCATTTAAACTGCATATGTTTTGGTAATTCTTCATTCATCTGTAGTAGTTTCTGTAATTGATTCCTTAAAGCTTTGATTCGTTCTCTCTTCTCAGCCTTGATTTCTTCCCCTTCTTTCATTAACTTGTCATGTTCTCTTTTTCTTCTGGCATTCTCAATACTGAAAACAGAAATTTTAAAAGGTAACAGGTTAAAGACAGAGAAACAGCAGAGAAAATTAGTATTTAATAATTTGGAAATTCATTTAACTTGGTCAGCTTTGGTAAAATGTTGGTGTGTTTTGCAAAAGCCCAGTCTTATTAGGTATTGATCAAAAATTCCCATACCTGTAGGCTTTAGGATCTTCAATATCTTCTGGAATTGGCTCTGTTTCTATTCCAAACTGTAGGAAAAGGAGTAAAAGCTTAGCTCCTTTAAATTGCATATTTACCTTAAAATATCTAATAAGTAGTAAATTGAGGGGTTTTATCTGCTAATTTCTAACAACTGTAGGCCTGGAAAGTATTGTCACAAAAAATAAACTAGGGAAAAAAACTTATTTGTTTCTACTTCATTTAAAGAGGTATGTAGAAAAAGAAAATCACATGTATGCAAAATGTTAATATCACCATATTCCCCTCCAAAATACGAATTAGTAATATTCATGTGTTACTAACAAAAAATACACCAAAAAAATCCTCTAGATCATTTATTTTATAGTACTTTTTTTTAGCATATTTCTTTCATACATGCTTTGATTCCCACCACAATACCTCATGTGTATACAAGGAAAAAATTTATGTATATCTTTAAAATTTTAAGTGTTTCACTTGATCTTATCACAGATATTCAGTGAGAAATACACAGAATAATATAATCCCTCTCCTTGAGAAAGAAAGATATGAAATCAGAAACATGACTCTCCCTTTAGAAAGGAAATCAGTTTAAATTAAGAAGCACTATGAAGTAAATCACTTAGAAGTACTTTGTTTATTCAGGTGCTGTGCTGAAAAATGTCTTAGGCTGTTAAAGAAGAGGATTTATAACCCAGTGAATAAAACAAAAAGTCCTAGTTTGCTAGCTAACAAGTTCTTAAGTAAAACTGAACTTATTTTCTATTCTCTTCATAGCACATAGGTCTCTGTTTTGCTATCATTTGTTGTAAAGAAATATTCTCTTTTGATCAAGTTGTTTTATTACAGTACTAGTCTTTATATACATAAAATATAAATCTACATTTATGTAAGACAAGGTTTATGATTTTCATAAAGTGAAGTCATAAAACATGACCAATGTAAGAGACAAGTGATGGCTAATACATTTTAGTTACTATTAATCAATTAGGATACAACTTGACTGGACTCTATTCTTTTATTGCTCAGAGTTAAGCCCCTTGCTTCTTCAATATCAGTTACGATTTCCAGGATTTGATACTGATATCAGCCAACTCTCTCCTGACCTCAGCTGTTTACAATAAATTTGAGTTAAACAAAGGTGCTTCCAAAGAGTTCCAAAACACCTGCCAATTGTTCTCAATCCTGACTGCACTCTAGAACCACGGGGGCTGGGGGGAGGGGTGAATTTAATAAAATACAGTTGGTCCCTTACTTACAATGGTCAACTTGACGACTTTGCATTTGGTAGAAAGCATACTTCAAGTTTGGAATTTTGACCTTTTCCTGGCTAGGGACATGTGGTAGATCCTCTCTCGTGATGCTGGGCAGCTGCTGCAACCACAGCTCCCAGGCAGCCACATGATCATGAGGGTCAACAACTGGTACAACCATTCTGTTTCTCACTTTCAGTACAGTATTCAACAAATTATGAGATAGTCAACACTTCATTATAAAATAGGCTTTGTGGTAGATGATATTGCCCAACTGCAGGCTAAAGAAAGTGTTCTGAGCATGTTTAAGGTAGGCTAGGCTAAGCTGTGGTGTTTGGTAGGTTAGGTGTATTAAATGCATTTTCAACTTATGGTATTTTCAACTTCTGATGGGTTTATCAGGGCACAATCCCATCATATCTTAAGTTGAAGAATATCTGTACTGATGCCTGGGCCTCACTTTCCAAGATTCTGATTTAACCGCTCAGGCTTCTATAGTTTTAAGAGCTCCCCTGTGATTCTAAAATACGGTAAGAACCTCAGACCTATGCAGAGCTTAGTTTTTTATTTTGTTTATTCAATTCTTTCTGATTTTGCCTTCTAAAAAGCAGAGGCTGCTTCAGTGACTTCAGAAATATTGATTGCAGTCATAAATAAAAGGAGACCATTATACAAATGTGGAATGGATTTTTTCTAGCCCATATGGGTTTCCATAGAGAGTTGGCACTAAGTAGAAAGATAAAGATTTTCTTCTTGTTCATACACTTTCCCTTCTGGAAAATTCCTCTTCCTTAGCTTGACCTCATTAGACAACAGTTCATTCTCCAAATTTTGCTGCTATTAATAGAAATGAAAATTTACCTACTCAAATCTTCCCTACATTCTTTGCATATTCTTTTGATATTCTTTTGAAGCAGGCTACCTGTTAAATAGGAAGCCAATGTGTTCACAGGAATTTTAACTTTGGTCTAATACAATTCCTTATTCTTTAGAAGCAATCCTAACAGTTATTAGTCATTTTACCCAAAGGAACCTTTTTTTTTTCTATTGGAGTATAATTGTTTCACAATGTTGTGTTAGTTTCTGCTGTACAACAAAGTAAATCAGCTATATGTATAAATATATTCCCTCCCTCTTGGACCTCCCTCCCACCCTTCCCCCCCATCCCACCCATCTAGGTAATTACAGAGCAGAGCTGAGCTCCCTGTGCTATACAGCAGGTTCCCACTAGCTATCTATTTTACACATGGTAGTGTATATATGTTAATCCTAATCTCCCATTTCATTCCACCCTCCCCTTCCCCCTGTGTGTGCACATGTCTGTTCTCTACATCCTTGTCTCTATTTCTGCCCTGGAAATAGGTTCATCTGTACCATTTTTCTAGATTCCACATATATTCTAGATTCCACATAATTTACAATATTTGTTTTTCTCTTTCTGAGTCACTTTACTCCACATGACAGACTCTAGTTCCATCCACATCTCTACAAATGACCCAGTTTCATTCCTTTTTATGGCTGAGTAATACTCCATTGTATATATGTACCACATCTTCTTTATCCATTTATCTGTTGTTGGACATTTAGGTTATTTCCATGTCCTGGATATTGTAAATAGTGTTGCAGTGAACATTGGGCTACATGTGTTCTTTTGAATTATGTTTTTCTCAGGGTATATGTCCAGTAGTAGGATTTCTGGGTCATATCGTAGTTCTATTTTTAGTTTTTTAAGGAACATCCATACTGTTCTCCATAGTGACTGTATCAATTTACATTCCCACCAACAGTGCACAAGGGTTCCCTTTTCTCCACACCCTCTCCAGCATTTACTGTTTGTAGATTTTTTGACAATAGCCATTCTGACTGGTGTGAGGTGATACCTCATTGTAGTTTTGATTTGCATTTCTCTAATAATTAGTGATGTTGAGCAGCTTTTCATGTGCTTCTTGGCCATCTCTATGTCTTCCTTGAAGAAATGTCTATTTAGGTCTTCTGCCCGTTTTTTGATTATTATTTTTTTTTGATATTGAGCTCCATGAGCTGTTTGTATATTTTGGAGATTAATCCTTTGTCCGTTGCTTCATTTGCAAATGTTTTCCTCCATTCTGAGAGCTGTCTTTTCGTCTTGTTTATGGCTTCCTTTGCTGTGCAAAAGTTTTGAAGTTTCATTAGGTCCCATTTGTTCATTTGTTTTTATTTTCATTACTCTAGGAGGTGGGTCAAAAAAGATCTTGCTATGGTTTATGTCAGAGTGTTTTTTCTGTTTTCCTCTAAGAGTTTTATAGTGTCCAGTCTTAAAGTTAGGTCTTTAATCCATTTTGAGTTTATTTTTGTGTAGGCTGTTAGGGAGTGTTCTAATTTCATTCTTTTACATGTAGCTGTCTAGTTTTCCCAGCACCACTTATTGAAGAGGCTGTCTTTTCTCCATTGTATATTCTTGCCTCCTTTGTCATAGATTAGGTGACCATAGGTGTGTGGGCTTGTCTCTGGGCTTTCTATCCTGGACCATTGATCTATATTTCTGTTTTTGTGCCAGTACCATACTGTCTTGATTACTATAGCTTTGTAGTATAGTCTCAAGTCAGGGAGTCTGATTCCTCCAGCTCTATTTTACTTTCTCAAGATTGCTTTGGCTACTTGGGGTCTTGTGTTTCCACACAAATTGTAAAGTTTTTTGTTCTAATTCTATGAAGAAATCCATTGGTAATTTGATAGGGTTTGCACTGAACCTGTAGATTGCTTTGGGTAATATAGTCATTTTCACAATGTTGATTCTTCCAATCCAAGAACATGGTATATTTCTCCATCTGTTTGTATCATCTTTGATTTCTTTCATTAGTGTTTTATAGTTCTCTAAGTACAAGTCTTTTGCTTCCTTAGGTAGGTTTATTCCTAGGTATTTTATTCTTTCTGTTGCAATAGTAAATGGGATTGCTTCCTTAATTTCTGTTTCTGATCTTTCACTGTTAGTGTATAGGAATGAGAGACTTCTGTGAATTTTGTATCCTGAACCTTTACCAAATTCACTGATTAGCTCTAGTAGTTTTCTGGTGCTGTCTTTAGGATTTTCTATGTATAGTATCATGTCATCTACAAACCGTGACAGTTTTAATTCTTTTCCAGTTTGTATTACTTTTATTTCTTTTTCTTCTCTGACTGCCTTGGCTAGGATTTCCAAAACTATGTTGAATAAGAGTGGTGAGAGTGGACATCCTTGTCTTATTCCTGATCTTAGAGGAAATGCTTTCAGTTTTTCACCATTGAGAATGATGTTTGCAGTGGGTTTATTCATATATGGCCTCTTTATGTTGAGGTAGGTTCCCTCTATGCCCACTTTCTGGAGAGTTTTTATCATAAATAGGTGTTGAATTTTGTCAAAACTTTTTCTGTATCTATTGAGATGATCATATGGTTTTTATTCTTTAATTTGTTAACATGATATATTAACATTGATTGATTTGCATATATTGAAGAATCCTTGCATTCCTGGGATAAATCCCACTTGATCTTGGTTTTGATACTTTAATATGTTGTTGGATTCTGTTTGCTAGTATTTTGTTGAGGATTTTTGCATCTATGTTCAGTGATATTGGTCTGTAATTTTCTTTTTTTGTAATACCTTGTCTGGTTTTGGTATCAGGATGATGGTGGCCTTGTAGAACGAGTTTGGGAGTATTCCTCCCTCTGCAATTTTTTGGAAGAGTTTGAGAAGGATAGGTGTTAGCTCTTCTCTCCAAAGGAACCATTTTGATAATAGAAAATTTAGGTCTTGTGATAGGGCAAAGGGATATAATTTGGGGATTCAAACCCTCAATCTTCATTACAAAGCCAATAATGTATTCTGTTTAAGAATACAATAATTTACCTGAGTCTTTGATGAAACTCTCATATTCTAATACTAAAGATAATAATATTTTTACAACCCCTTCCAAAGGTACAAATTATGGTATACATCCCACATATGCCTCTTCAATAAGCAAATGAATAAATAGAAAGCAAAATGTATCTGAAAAAAGTTGGGCAGCTTGAAAACAAAAAACTTTGTGAAAGTGATGGAGACAGAAAAGTTGACAGTCTTTTTAGTAGAGGGACTTCTACACCTTTAGTAATAAGGTGAATTCAACATCTTTAATATTTGATAACAGAGACACCAGAAAGGCAAAATTATAGTACTGGTAGGAAGATTAGACTGCAAGGTATTTGTGGCTAAATAGTTTCATTTTTAAAGAATATGAGCATTTTAACATCACAATATTAAAATAAAGTTACTATTATTAGTCAGTTACATACCCTGGGAGATGGCACTTTGGCTTTCCTGACTTCCTTTAACTCAAATTCAGAAAAAATGTTGAAAACAAATATATTACTGTCTGCTCCAGCAGTCACCAAGAAACGGTCATCAAAGCTAGTGGAGATGGCTTTAATGCATCCATAATTATTGTCGTGCATACTGAAGTGCCAGTAGTCC
Source organism: Mesoplodon bidens (assembly GCF_964165515.1). Classification (NCBI taxonomy): domain Eukaryota; kingdom Metazoa; phylum Chordata; class Mammalia; order Artiodactyla; family Ziphiidae; genus Mesoplodon; species Mesoplodon bidens. The sequence goes on from NC_138161.1 coordinate 60,311,595, forward strand.
TCCATATTGGTCAATGAAGGATCATTCTTATTTAGGATATAGACTCGAATTGCTCCATTTTGCATTCCACAAAACATTATTTCTTGGTTAATGCTATGAAACAAAAGGAAAGTAAATCGGTCTTCATATTAATCTGAAAATGTTTAATTTTAAGTTAATTGAAAAATGACTAAAGTTTTAAAAACAAAGATGTTATGGAGTAAATTGTGTCCCCACAAAATTCATATGCTGAAGCCCTCACAAACTATGGCAGCTCTAGCAAACTAATAAAAAAGAATAGAAGGAGAAAAAGACAATTTGAAATTTGGAGCTATTATATTTGGTCTTCAAAAGAATGACCAGGATGTATGATTAATTCTTAATTATTAAAGGACTAATGATTCAATTAGTGATCTTTCCAGAATCATTGTAACCCAGAACTTTCATTATCTGACTGTGCAGTAGCATCCTCCTAAGTAACAGAAAGAAAATCCATACAATTGAACTGTGTGATAAATTCTGACAGAATATTTGATAGAAGGGATTGAAGTAGTTTCAGGAGTACCTTAGATTCTACTTTAGTCACTTGATTTATTTAACTAAACATTGTTTGAGTACTCCTCCATTTGGACAGATCTTTAAAACTGACAATATTAATGATGGACAAAAACAGACAGTAATGGGATATAGTTTCTTTAAAGCTTTCTGAAATTCTGGTCACCTGAAAGTGATAGTTGTGATGGGATTATTCTCTGTATCCTCAAGAAGACGGAAATCAAAAGGTTCATCTTTCTTTTCTGTGATATCACTGCTTTTGTCATATGGGGGAAACTCACAGTGATATAGAAAACCAGAATCATAGCCACCCTGGAAAAGAGATAAATAACACAGAAGGTAGTACCTGAATATAAGAAACCTATGACCACATGAGGAGTTTTTGATTATTTCAAATTTTAACACATAAAATAGGTGTCTTAAAACATATACTTTTGTATGATTTCTATGGTTACAGATTGAGATGCTTTATAAAACCTATTATTCATTTATATGCAACTACATAATTATAAAAATAAAACACTTTACAATGATTTGTTCCTACTTAAAAGACAATACAAGAGGGACTTCCCTTGTGGTCCAGTGGTTAAGTATCCACCTCCCAATGCAGGGGACGTGGGTTTGATACCTTGTTGGGGAACAAGGATCCACGTGCCAAGGGGCAACTAAGCTCATGCACCTCAACTAGAGAGCCCATGCACCCACAACTACAGAGCGCATGCACTCTGGAGCTCGTGCACTGCAACTACTGAGCTCACGTGCCGCAAGGAAGAGCCCATGCACTGCAATGAAAGATCCCACATGCTGCAAAAAAGATCCGACACAGCCAAAATAAATAAATATTTTAAAAAGACAATACATGAGAGATATCATTTCTATCTACATACTGAATTCCATTTTATTTTAAGGATTATTCGGCATAAGCAGTATTTAACAATAGAGTTTTGTAGATCATGGTTTTCAGAGATTTCCAGTCCAGGAGATTTTTTTCTCCCTAAGGCAACTGCCAGTTCTGAAAGTGGCAGCTAAGAGGTTAAGAAATTGAGCAGAGCAATCTGTAATGTCATGGGCTTAGGGAAAGGCAAAGGATTCCCAGGGTCCTCCAAGAAGAAGGAGCCATTGTAAACACACCTTCCACTGGGCTTTCCATTGCAACCCTGGAGCACTATATCCCACATGTATGGATAAACCAGAAATAGACTGGCCCTCGTAGGAAGTAAAACCTAATTTCAAGTCATCTCAATCACTGACTGGATGAAACTGATCTAGGATTTATAGTTGCTTTCCAGAACTAAAAATAAATTTCAGGAGACAATAACAATATAACAGAGACTCAAGTTGATGCTAAAGTTTTTCACAGACAAGATCCAGCATTCAATTAAAAAAAAAAACAACTAGGTATACTAACAAAGAAAAGTCTTGATTGAAAATCAAAAGAAAAAGCAGACCAAAGAAACAAAAGTACAAGAAATAGTGATAGAGGTGTTTTCAAAATGGACTTCAAAATAACTCTGATTAATATATTTAAGGCCTTTGAAGGCAATACAGAAAGAAGTCAACTAGGATCTATAAAAAAGTAGATAATGGAAAAAATAAAAATTTTAGAACTGAAAAATAAAATGAAAAAAATTAGAATTCAATAGATTGGTTTAAAAGCAACTAGACACAGCTAAAACTAGAGTTATGAAGCTGGAACAGAATCAGAAAAAATAGAGTAAGGCAGGAGAGAGAAAATACAGATGTAAAAATTTTTAAAAAGGAGTATAAGAGCTACATGGGACATAATGATAATGATTAATATACACAAAATTAGAATCCCACAAGAAGAGACTAAAAGATGGACCAGAAGCAGTATTGTGGTCGATAAATGTCTGATAATTTTCTAAAACTGAATACAAATGTGTTGAAGTACAAGAAATGCAATGACCCACAAGCAAGATATATGAAGAATTTACACCTTTTAACATTACACCATAAAACTCCTAGAAGAGACCATAAGCAAAACATTCTGACATAAATCATACCAATGTTTTCTTAGGTCAGTCTCCCAAGTTGACAGAAATAAAAACAAAAATAAACAAATGGGACCTAATCAAACTTATAAGCTTTTGCACAACAAAGGAAACCATAAAAAAAAAAGACAACCTATGGAATGGGAGAAAATATTTGCAAATGATGTGACAGACAAGGGCTTAATCTCCAAACTATACAAACAGCTCATACAACTCAACAACAAAAAAACAAACAACTCAATCAAAAAATGGGCAGAAGACCTAAATAGACATTTCTCTAAAGAAGACACACAGATGGCTAACAGGCACATAAAAATATGCTCAACATCACTAATTACTAGAGAAATGTAAATCAAAACTACAATGAGGTACCACCTCACACCTGTCAGAATGGCCATCATTAAAAAGTCTACGAATAACAAATGCTAGAGAGGGTGTGGAGAGAAGGGAACCTCCTACACTGTTGGTGGAAATGTAAGTTGGGGCAGCCACTATGGAAAACAGTATGGAGGTTGCTCAGAAAACTAAAAATATAATTACCATATGATCCAGCAATCCCACTCCTGGGCATATACACAGACAATACTATAATTCAAAAGATAGGGGCTTCCCTGGTGGCGCAGTGGTTGAGAGTCCGCCTGCCGATGCAGGGGACACGGGTTCGTGCCCCGGTCCGGGAAGATCCCACATGCCGTGGAGTGGCTGGGCCCGTGAGCCATGGCCGCTGAGCCTGTGCGTCCGGAGCCTGTGCTCCACAACGGGAGAGGCCACAACAGTGAGAGGCCCACATACAGCAAAAAAAAAAAAAAAAAAAAGATACATGCACCCCTATGTTCATAGCAGCACTATTCACAATAGCCCAAACATGGAAACAACCTAAATGTCCACTGACAGATGAATGGATAAAGAAGACGTAGTACATATATACAGTGGAATACTACTCGGCCATAAAAAAGAATGAAATAATGCCATTTACAGCAACATGGATGAAACTAGAGATTATCATACTAACTGAAGTCAAAAAAAGAAAAATACCATACAATATCACTTATATGTGGAATCTAAAATATGGCACAAATGAACCTAGCTACAAAACAGAGACAGACTCACAGACATAGAGTTCAGACTTGTAGTTGCCAAGGGGGAGGAGGGTGGGAGAGGGAAGGACTGGGAGTGTGGGCTTAGCAGATGTAAACTTTTATATATAGGATGGAAAAACAACAAGGTCCTACTGTATAGCACAGGGAACTATATTCAATATCCTGTGATAAACCATAATGGAAAAGGATATGAAAAAAAAAGTCTGCATGTATGTAACTGAGTCACATTGCTGTACAGCAGACTGGCACAACACTGTAAATCAACTGTACTTCAATAAAAAAGTAAAGAAGTTACACCTTTTAACACAAAATCTTCAAAGCAACAAGAAAAATGATGCATAGGTTACAAAAAATAACAATACAAAGATGTACATAGGGTTTCCCTGGTAGCACAGTGGTTAAGAATCCACCTGCCAATGCAGGGGACACAGGTTCGATCCCTGGTCCAGGAAGATCCCACATGCCGCGGAGCAACTAAGCCCATGCACCACAACTACTGAGCCTGTGTTCTAGAGCCCGCAAGCCACAACTACTGAGCCTGTGTGCCACAACTACTGAAGCCTGCGCACCTAGAGGATATGCTCTGCAACAGAGAAGCCACCACAACGAGAAGCCCACGCACTGCAACAAAGAGTAGCCCCCACACAGCTACAAAAACCCAATGTAGCCAAAAATAAATTAAAAAAAAAAAGATATAGATGGCAGAATGGAAGACAAAAGATGATAAGATATCAAAGTTTTAAAAAGAAAATATACAGAAGAACTAAAAGTTTAAAGGCAAAATAGGCACTATAAGGCAAACCCTCCCCCAAACTTATATATACATATACGTGTGTGTGTGTGTGTGTGTGTGTGTGTGTATATAAAATGTGACAATGAGGTGAGGGGGAGGATACACAACACTAAAGTGCCCTAAGATCTTTTTTCTCTAGGGCTAGTAAAAGAATAAATTTGTATCAAATTATATTAAGTTAAGGATATATACTATGACCTTTAGCATCACCACTAAAAACAAAATAGTAAAAAAAAATGTATAACTAATAACCTAATAGAGGAGGAAAACTGGGGGAAAAACTACCTAATCATCTGATAGAAGGTGAAAAACCAAACGTAGAATTGGTGTGATAAACAGAAATAATAAGATGGTAGATTTAATCTAAAATATATTAGCCATTACATTAAATATAAAAGGACACAGTGTTCTATTAAAATAAAGATTTTACTACAGGATTAAAAAGAAAAGCCTAGCCATATACTGCTTACAAAAGACATACTTTGAAATAAGAATATCAAAGATAGAGGAAAGAAAAGAATCATTAACAACTCTCAGAGTTTTGGCTTAGTAACTGGATGGATGGTTGTCCCATTTACTGAGATGGAGATGGAGCAGGTTTGCACAGGGCAAGTGTGATTTAAAAGTTATATTTTGGGGGCTTCCCTGGTGGCGCAGTGGTTGAGAGTCTGCCTGCCGATGCAGGGGACACGGGTTCGAGCCCTGGTCTGGGAAGATCCCACATGCCGCGGAGCAACTGGGCCCGTGAGCCACAATTACTGAGCCTGCGCGTCTGGAGCCTGTGCTCCGCAACAAGAGGGGCCAAAATAGTGAGAGGCCCGCGCACCGCAATGAAGAGTGGCCTCCACTTGCCACAACTAGAGAAAGCCCTCGCACAGAAACAAAGACCCAACACAGCCATAAATAAATTAAATAAATTAAAAAAAACAACAACACATATATTAAAAAAAAAAAAAGTTATATTTTGGGGATTTCCCTGGTGGTACAGTGGGTAAGACTCTGTGCTCCCAATGCAGGGGGCCCAGGTTCGATCCCTGGTTGGGGAACTAGATCCTGCATGCATGCCGCAACTAAGAAGTCCACACACCACAACTAAGAAGTCCACATGCCGCAACTAAAGATCCCACATGCTGCAACTAAAGATCCCACATGCCACAACTAAAGATTCCATGTTCCATGACTAAAACCCAGAGCAGCCAAAATAAAAATAAATATTTTTTAAAAAGTTATATTTTGGAAATGTCCATTTTGAGGTGCCAAGTAGTGATGTCAAGTTGGACATACAAGTCCTAATATGAGAGGAGAGGTCAAGACTAGAGATACAAATGAAATTTATTGGCATATATTTGATATTTAAAATCTTGGGACCAGATAAAATCATCTAGCAAGAAGGAGGGCACCCAAGACCACATCCTAAAGTACTTCAAAGTTCAAAGCTAGTTCAACATATAAGAAGCCAGCAAAAGAGGCTAAAAAGGAGTGGCCAGCAGATGGTGGTGTCATGGAAGCCAAAAAAGAAAATGCTTTAAGAAGAATGGAGGATTAACTTTATCAAATGTTTCGGAGAGGTCAAATGGACAGAGAAGTGACCACTGAGCTTGGCAGTAGGAAAATCTTTGATGACTTGAAGTGGTGGAGCTAGAAACCTGACTGGAATGTGTTAAAAACCAAATAGGAGGTGAAGAAATGAAGCCAGTGACTACAGACAACTCTTTCAAGTTCTCCTATAAAGGAGCAGTGGATGAGAAGAAAAGAGATGTGAAAGAAAAAAAATTCAAGTACTAGGAGCATGTTTATGTGCTGACGATAAGAACTGAGTAAACAGAGAGAGGTTGAAGATACAGGAGACCAGCTAGTTTACTTCAGGAGTAAAATCTTTGAGAAAGTGAGAGGAGATGGGATCAAGAGGCCATTTGGAATAGTGTCCTTGGAAAGTTGCAGGGGACCATTCACCAACTGTTAACAGTAGCAGACAAACTTGTATGGATCTCCATAGGACATTAGATCTCATTAAGACAAGATAAGGGAATTCCATCTGATTGTTTTTATTTTCTCAGTGAAATGTGAGATGGGAATTCCTTGGTGGTCCAGTGGTTAGGACTCTGCACTTTCACTGCCGGGGCCCGGGGTTCAACCCCTGGTCAGGGAACTAAGATCCTGTAAGACGCTCAGAGGGGCAAAAAAAGAAAAAAAGAAAAAGAAAAAAGAAATGTGAGATAAGGTTATCATTAGAAATTGAGGGAAGGTACAAAATGATTGATGGGAGAAGAATTAAAGCAATAAGTTGGAAAGTGGGAAAGTGAACATGGCTGGGCAGTAGAACCAGCCTGCACTGTGAGTACTGATTTGAGAACTGTGGTCGTGCCTTCAAAATGAGACTGGTTTTCTGCAGCACCGGCTTGGATGCAGGCACAGAGTTGGCAAACAGTTGAGTCAAGCAGGGTTAGTGTCACTTCTTCTGAACTATGCCTTGACCTTGTATGCTGGTGTAGTTTAATGGTTAAGAGCGTGGACTCTAGATCCAGACTGCCTGAGTCCAGATCCTGGTTCCACCCCCTCATTAATTATACAACCTCAGATAAGTTACCTAACCTCTCCACTCCTTGGTTTCTTCTTATGTAAAATGCAAATTATGAAGAGCGCTTATTTTATAGGATGGTCACTTAGAATGGTGCCTGGTATAGAATAAGCAGGTTTCCAGATTTAGCAAATAAAAATACAGAATGAATGTTAACTAAGCTTATTGTGGTAATCATTTCATGATACATGCAAGTCAAATCATTATGCTATATACCTTAAATTATACAATGCTGCATGTCAATTATATCTCAGTAAAACCAGGAAAAAAGTTTTTAAATGCAGGATGCACAGTTAATTTGAATTTCAGATAAACAACAAATATGTTTTTAGTATAAGTATGTCCCATGTAATACTTATCTGGCACCCCTAAAGGTAAGCATTAAATATGTTTGTCAAATAATTAATAATTCTTGCATATGTTTCAAGGACACTAGAACTCCATTATATTACTGTACAGTTGTTTCTGTGCCTCTCTCCCTCATGATATGAGGGAACTTTCAGAAGGCAGGATCATGTCTTAATTATTCCTTTACCCCGTGAACCCCACACAACAGTAGCCATCGATAACTGTTTCATAAAGCACAGAAGATAAAATGTCAAGGCACTAATACATGGAATCCTAAGGTGCCTCCATCACTACTTTCTATCCTTCTTGCTGCTTGTCTCCTTAGAAGTTGCTATCAAAGATGTATTTCTAAGAAATGTTGAAGAGGAGTGGAGTTAACTCTCATCACTCCTTATAGCAACAGTACTCCGTTAGGCAGTCTCCTGGCCTGGCCAAAGATCTCATACCACTTATGAATTAGAGATAACAATTGACATAAAAGTATATGTGAAAGACTACTTTTTTGGTGAATGGAATTGAAATTTGTGACAAATTCATAATGAAGGAAATCTTGCTTTGCAATAGATCAATAAAATATTTTATAAGAGTAGAAAATATATAATTAGGGGATGTAATTGTCACATTATTGTAACGTTCGCAGGTACTTGTCTCACATTTTTCTCTTCTTCCTTATTAGCCAAGTCCCAATTTCACTCAGGGTGGCAAGGTGACCATCTAAAAACAGTCACTTTCCCAGACTTCCATGCAGCCACACAGCATAGTTGTAGATAATGAAATGTAAGCAAAAGTCTAGTGGACTGTGCTGCCATCATATTCAAAATTTTAAAACGACAAACACGGCTGGAAAACCCCTTAGCCCTTTGCCCTTCTACCTTTAATTCTCCTCCCCTTTGACCTTCTGAAACGTGTGACTGTCATAGATAACAGATACAATAAGTAGACATATAAAACATATTAAGATGATATAAAAACAAACTCACATTCATTCATCAAAATTCACACCTTCGGTAGTAGTTAATAGCTGAAGTCTTACCATAGAGTAAGGAATTAAGAAAGTGATGGAAAATAATACCTATAATTAGATTAGGGTTGAGATAAAAATTTATTACATTATTACTTACCAAAGAAACCCAGAACTTCCCTGGCCCAGAGTAAAATCCACAGAGGATGTGACAGGGGGTTAAAGGAATAAAGATTTCGGGTAACGGTTCCTCCTCCTCCTCCTCTTCCCCCTGGAGTTCCCTTTCTCCATCTTCTCCCATCTCTGCTTCTAGGCTTTTCCTCCTTTCTTTCTTTTCCTTCTCCTTCAACTCCTTTTGTTTCTTTCTCTTTGCAATTTCTATTAATCTCTTGTGCAAAAGAGATATTGGGATTAAAAAAACTGTAATTCATTCATTCATTCACACTATTATTAAAGAAAGTAGGAGGAAGATAGAGTCCTAGAAAAATTCACAGCTCTAATGTAACAAATAATGTCATTTAAAGATTATTATCAAGTTGGGAATATATTTTTATTGTTAAAATTTTCAAAACATTGGAATGACTTTCTGCATAACTCCTATTGATCCTGGTTTTACAGAAATTATTTTGCCTTTTTTTTCCTAATAGAGAAGTTAAATATAGCTTCTCTCAGAGCCTATCACTGTCAATCCATGAATTTGGTGGACTGAAATAGTCCACGGGGGAAGCTGTTTCTATCTTTAGCGGTACAGTGATTTAGGCCCTCAGCCTCTATCAACTGGCTATTGCAAAAGCCCCCTAGCACTGGCATCCCTACCTCCCATCTTTTACCTCTTTATTCCATTTACCTCTTAGAATTAACTTCCAAATTTATATGATCTCATCACATCAATCTCCTCCTCAAAAATTCAAAATGGATTCCAACGACCCAAAAATTAAATTAAAACATCTTGGCTAATATTTAAGGGGTTCCATGTGGTGGTCACAGACTCCTGTCACACTGCTCCACAAATTGCATCCCTCTGCCTCATGGTCCATTCTTCATTTCTCAAAGACACCAAAACTCTTGCAACTCTGCCTTCCCTCAGGATGTTCTCCCAGCTTTTATTGCCTTCCTCCTCATTTTCAACCTGTCAAAATCCTTCCCATTCTTTAAATACTAAATATCACCTCCATGAAGTCATCCTTGACCTCCTCTCACCACTCTATGAGGATCATATATTCTTTCCTCTGTGTGCCCCTAAAATTCTTTTCTTTGCACTGTGATTTTAATATCTACTCATTACCACCTTCTAATACAATAAGCTGCTTTCTACCAAATAAGCTCCTTAAAGTCTATGTTTTATTCTTCTTCGTATTTTCCCAGCACTTAACACAGGATATTTTATATTCTAAGAAAGAAAAAAAATTAGAAGTCAATGCTTCAAGGGTATTTCATACCAGAATCTTAGATTTGATACTTGAGAAATGGAAACATTTTATACACATGTCTTTGATTTCATAGGAAACTACATCATGGTCCTCCTCCTCCTCCTTTATAGTTGGAAATGGAGCTTCAAGAACGTAGCCATTCTCACAAATAATCAGTAAAGTACTTTCAGGCTAAAAAGAAAATTAAAACATATCGTTTACATTTAGGCAAATTTTTAGAAGCACAGTTCAAAACGATTTTAAACCAGGGAAACTATAATTGCTATGTATATTAGCCATTTTTAAAAGATACTTATTACCAGTAATAACCACAGTGAGGAACTTAGTCAATCTTATTAATCATTATACACAATTATTAGCACAATTATATCATTAATTAATAAGTGTTAAAATTAGATTTAGATTCATTTCCCTTATAGACACCATATTTTCTGAGCCAAAAATTTGGTTGTGAAATGTTAGCCCAAAGGGCAGAATATTAAAATTAGGACTGCCAAGGAAAATCTGCAGTATGTGAATGGCATATATCACCTCAGCCTCCTTTGATGGATCATCCTCTCTCTGCCTGAGTTCATTTAATGTGGATGGCTCCAAGATTTTTGTTCACTTCCCTCTTCTTCTTTCTCTCCATAAACATGCCCTGGGAAATCTTATAGCCAATGAAGACTTCATTACCACTCACAAGCAATTAGACTCCCGATTAATCTCTCTAGTCCAGTCCAAAATCATGTATTTAACTATGTGTGGGAAATCCCCATCTTGATAGTCTACAGAAACATTATTCAAAATGTTTATTCGAAATGTTTATTCATTCAGTTATTCTATTCTATACTTATTATACACCTATTATGTGTTCAGAATTTTGTAGAGGGCTAGAGGCAAAATTATAATAAGAAAAATAGGGATTATCTCTGCCATTATGAAGCTTACCTCCAATGGGAGAGCCTGTCATTTAACAAATCATATAAATAAATGTAAATTATAACCGCAATAAGTGTTGAAGAGGTACCGCAAGAGTAAGGAGGTTGTACAAGGCTTCCTGAGAAGGTGGTACCTAAGTCTCAAGGTGAAGGATGAGTAGAAGATATTTTTATAATGACTTAGGGGAGGGTTTGAGGGAGCATGCTATGTAAAGGACATACCATGTGCAAATATCCTGTGGCACATTTGGGCTTTTAAGAAAGTTGTGGCCTTGGTTGTATCACCTAAGTGAAGAGAACAGAGTGAGCAGAGAGACTGGGACAGAGCCTTTGGGAAACAACACTCAACGGCTGAGTGAGGGAGACTGAGAAGGAGTGACAAGATGTAAGAGAAGGAACAAGGAGAGCATAATGTCCCCCAAATCAAACAAAGATGGTATTTCAAAGAGGAAGTGAGTGTCAACTAGGTCAACTGAGGCTAAGAGGGCAAGAAGATAAGAACTAAAACTGTTAAATGGATACCACCGGTATCTTTAGAAGAGCTGATCTGGTGGAATTATGAGACACGAGAAACTCATAAGAATGTGTAAAGGAAAGAGTAGGTGTAAGGAAATGCAGTTCGTGGGACTAAACAATCCCCTTAAGAAAATTGGGAGGAGAAACATGGAGCAGTGACTGGAGGAGAACATGAAGTCAAGGAATTTATTTTTTATACATGAGAGTCTTGAATATATTTAAATACTAATGGAAATAATCCATTTAACAGGTAAGGTTAAATTTATATGACAGAAAAGAGAAAATAAATGTGTGAAATATTGAAAAAAGTGGGAGTAGAATCCAAAGGTCACAAGTGAGAATTGGCCTCAAGTAGGAAGGCATACAGCACCTCTATTGTAAAAAAAAAAAAAAAGGGAAGAGGAGCAGGTACATGAAGAGGTAAAAGGATTTTACGTTTGGTAGTGGGAAGGTAAAGGAGTTCCTGGCAGAGGGCTCCTACTCTATGAAATAAGTGATGCTGAGAATGAGAGTGAGCGAGCTAGTGGGAGGCTTGAAGCTTTGAGGAGAGGGGGAGTTTTTAAGTGTTCATTGTGGGTGAAAGAGAGTTGATAAGAACAATGTCATAGGATTGCTAAGCCATACCATGAATTGTGTTGAGGCCATTTGAGTCACTAAAATATGGAGAAGCTAATCTTCTCTGATGTATGACTATCTCCAGCTGCCCTTGGTAATCACTGTAGGCAAATATAAAGCAGTTGGGGGCATTCAGGGATGGATTTTTGCCAGAAGTGTATGAAAAAAAAGAGAAGGGAGCTCAATGCATTGAAAGAGTGCTATTGAACCCTACTGAAAAGAATCATGATATTTAAGCTGGATATAGGGGGAACTTAAGACAAGAGTGGACTAATGAGTGAGGGAAAGCAAATGGTGAATGAACAAGGGGTGCCTGTGACTTCAGAGAACAAGTAGAGCAGAAGTAGCTAAGTTAACAGGCTGGATAGGAGAGAGGTTGAGGTTAGAATGTGAGATATCTGAATAGTAGACTTTTAAAGTTGAGTTCTTACAAGACATTGTAGTCTGAATCATGTCCCCCCAAATTCTTATGCAGAAGTCCTAACCCCCAGTATGTCAGAATGTGACTGTATTTGGAGATGGGGCCTTTAAGCAGGTAATTATGTTACAATACAGTTGTTAGGGTGGGTCCTAATCCAATAGGACTGGTGTCCTTATAAGAAGGGGAGATTAGGACAGAGGGACAATCATGTGAGGACACAGTGAGAAGGTGGCCACCTGCAAGCCAAGGAGAGAGGTCTCAGAAGAAATCAAACCTGTCAGCACCTTGATCTTAAACTTCTAGCCTAAAGAACTGTGAGAAAATAAATTCCTGTTCCTTAAGCCACCCAGACTGTGGTATTTTGTTATGGAAGTCCTAGTAAACTAATAAACTGGTGGTAATAGTGCCCAGTGGGTGGCTGTGAATGTGTGTGGATAAACTGTAAAGGTCATGGGAAATGAAGAGGTCAAGAAGTTCAAAGGCTGATGTGATTTGATTGACTAGGCACATGGTGTTAATATCATTCAGTATAATTGTTTACACTCTGGATAAAGAGAAAGATAACCATATTCTCAAAATTTTAATAAAGGGGCAGGCTTGACCAGGTGGTCAGAAGATAACAGCAATATAAAAAGACAGAAGGTGATATAGCCAAGATACAAGAGCCTCAGAGGAGCTGTGTTTCTATTTTATGAGTCAAGTCATAAAAGTAATAAATATTGCCACAAATGAAATAAAAGTTAACTATTATACTTCTCTCCCTGACCCCAAACAGATATAATGAATGTTAAGAAGTTGATGTGTATCCTTTCACACTTTTCTCCTCAGAATAGAATTTTTTCGAATACGGAAAAGGGTATTCATTCATTCATTCAGTGAAGATATGGTCAATCCATATCCATGAAGATAAAATAACCAGACACATTAGAAATAAGACATTAGAAGTGAGAGTCAACAAAACAAATACCAAAAAAACCTATAAAGACTTCAGATGTTGAAATGATCAGACTCAGTCCAAAAAACAATTATGCTTACTATATTTAAAGGAATATAGAAGTATCCACAGGGAACAAAAAAATATAAAACTAACAAAACAAATATGAAAAACAACTAAATAAAACTTCAAGAACTAAAAAAAACAGAAGTTGAAAATAAGATCACAAAGGATGGCTTTAACACCAGATAACTGAAGAGATTACTAGTCAGTAGAAAATATGAGAAGAAATCTGTAAAATACAGCCTGGAGAGATTTTTTTTTAAGCTAGAAAATATGGAAGATCTGTCATTTATATGACAGAAAAAACCAGTGTGAAATTTTGGAAAAAGTAGGAGACAGAGAAAGTTAAACAAAATGAGAGGACAGAGGAATTTGTTACAAACAAAAGAACAAGGGAAAAAACCCTTAAAAAAAACAATTAATGAAACAGAAAAAATTTACCAGATAAAGAGCTCAAAGCATTAGTAATAAGTATGCTAACTGGATTTGAAAAAAGAATAGATGAACACATGAGAATTTTAACAAAAACTAGAAAAATATAAAAAATAATTCAGAGCTGAAGAATACAGTAACAAATGAAAAACACACTAGAAGGAATTAGAGCAAACTAAGTGATACAGAAGAAAGCATAAGTGATCTTGAAGGTAGAATAATGGAAATCACTCAATCAGAATAGCAAAAAGAAAAACAAATTTTAAAAATGAGGATAGTTTAAGGGACCTCTGGGACACCATCAAGCATACCAACATTCCCATTATAGAGATCCCAGAAGGAGAAGAGAAAGAGAGAAAGGGGTTGAAAATCTATCTGATGAAATTATGGCTGAAAACTTCCCAAACCTGCAGAAGGAAATAGATATCCAGGTACAGGAAGCACAGAGATTCCCAAACAGGATGAACCACAAGTGAAGAAACTAAAAGAACACAGAAGAACTACAAAAACAGCCAGAAAACAAGTAACAAAATAGCAATAAGTACATGCCTATAAATAATTACTTTAAATGTCAATGGACCAAATACTTCAACAAAGAATTATGGGTGGCTCATTGGATTTAAAAAAAAAAAAGACCCATCCATATGCTGCTTACAAAAGACTCACTTCAAAGCTAAAGACACACAGAGACTGAAAATAAGGGGAGGGAAAAATATATTTCATGCAAATGGAAATGACAAAAAAGCTGGGGTAGCAATACTCATATAGGACAAAGTAGACCTTAAAACAAATTTTATACAAAAGACAAAGAAGGGCATTATGCAGTGATAAAGGGATCAATACAAGAAAATAATATAACATTCATTAACATATATGCATCTGGGACTTCCCTGGTGGTCCAGCAGCTTAAGCTCCGCACTCCCAATGTAGGGGGCCCAGGTTCAATCCCTGCTCAGAGAACCAGATCCCACATGCCACAGTGAAGTTCCTGCAGGCCGCAACTAAAGATCCTGCATGCTTCAACTAAGACCTGGCACAAGCAAATAAATAAATAAATATTTTAAAAATGTTTTTAAAAAACATATGCACCTAATATAGGAGCACATAAACATATAAGGCAAATATTAACAGACATGAAGGAAAAAGTTGACAATAATAAAATAATAGTAGGGGAACTTTAACACCCCACTAATGTCAATGGACAGATCATCCAGACAGAAAATCAATAAGGAAGTGGTGGTTTTTAATGACACATTAGACCAGTTGGACTTAATAGATAACTATAGAACATTCCATCCCCAAACTGCAGAATACATATTATTCTCAAGTGCACATGGCACTTTCTCTAGAACAGAACACATGCTAGGCCACAAAACAAGTCTCAACAAATTTAATAGAATAATAGAAATGATATCAAGCATTTTTTCCAACAACATGGTATGAAATTAGAAATCAATTACATGAAGAAAAATGGCAAAAACACAAATATGTGGAGACTAAACAACATACCACTGAAAAACCAAAGGGCCAATGAAGAAATCAAAGAGGAAATCAGCAAATATCATGAGACAAATGGAAATAAAAACACAACTTTCCAAAATCTATGGACACAGCAAAAGCAGTTCTAAGATGAAGTTTATAGTGATGCAGGCCTATTTCAAGAAACAAGAAAAATGTCAAGTAACCTAACCTACCACCTAAAGGAATTAGAAAAAGAAAACAAAGCCAAAAGAAATCAGCAGAAGAAAGGAAATAAAGATCAGAGAGGAAATAGAGACCCCAAAAAATAGAAAACAGCAATGAAACCAAGAGCTGTTTTTTTAACAAAACATGAACAAAATTGATTATCTTTTAGCCAGGATCATTTAGAAGAAAAGAAAGAGGACCCAAATAAACAAAATAAGAAATGAGAGAGGAGAAATTACAACCGACATCACAGAGACACAAAAAAATCACAACAAAATACTGTGAATGGTTATATGCCAACAAATTGGATGACCTAGAAGAAATGGATTAATTTCTAGAAACATACAATCTACAAAGACTGAATCAGAAAGAAATAGACAATTTGAACAGACCAATCACTAGCAGTGAAATTGAATTAGTAATCAAAAAATTCCCAGCAAACAAAAGTCTATGACTTCACAGGGGAATTCTACCAAATATATAAAAAGATCTAAGACCTATCCTTCTCAAACTGTTCCAAAAATTGAAGAGGGAACACTTCCAAATTCATTCTATGAGGCCACCATTACCCTGATACCAAAACCAAATATACTACAAAAAAAAGAAAATTACAGGTCAATAGCAAAAATTCTCAACAAAATATTAGAAAACAAAATTCAGCAATATGTAGAAAAGATCATATATAAAAAGGATCATACATCATGATCAAGTGGGATTTATTCCAGAGATGCAAGGATGGTTCAATATCCACAAAAATCAATATGATACAGCACATTAACAAAATGAATGATAAAAATCACATTATCATCTCAATAGATGCAGAAAAAGCATTTCACGAATTTCAACATCCATTCATGATTTTTTAAAAAAACTTATCAATGTTGGCATTGAGGGAACATACCTCAACATAAAAAAGGCCGTTTATGACAAACACAGAGCTATCATCATACTCAATAGTGAAAAATTGAAAGCTTTTCCTCTAAAATTGGGAAAAAGACAAGGATGCCCACTCTCACCAATTCTATTAATATTTTTAACATAGTATTGGAAGGCCTAGCCACAGCAATCAGATAAGAAAAATAAGACAAATTGGAAGGGTAGAAGTAAAACTCACTTTTTACAGATGATATGATACTATATATAAAAAAATCCTGAAGTCTGTATTAGAATAAAGTTGCAAAATACAAGATTAATATACAGTCATACACTGTACACATGGTATCAACTACAATCATGCATGATAAACTCACTGGAGAGTTGCTGTTTTATATCCCTTAACCAAGACACCCATGATAAAGGTCAGGACCCAAGGGTCAACATAGTTGTATATACTTCTGGTAGTCATCTTAGCCCTGGATGCCCTGGCCAACAACTAGTTCATCAATATTTTTATAAAATCTTGAGCCATTAACAATTGTCTGTCTGCCTGATACAGCCAATGGCAGCAACAACATTCCTTAACCAAGGAATATCTTGACTCATAGATACCCAAAATATAAATCAAGGTCACATGTCTCTACATGACCTCATCAGCTTATTCCCTTCATGCATCCAGACATTGGAAATAATGTTAGAGAAACAATTTATTGGAATTTCCAATCAACCTTTCTTTACTTGATGTTAGAATATTTTTCCCCTGTAGAGGAGGAAAGAGTTTCTTTCTCCTGAGGTCTTCTGGGGTTTCTATTAGTCTAGAACTACATTATTCCAATTTTAATATTTGAAGATTTCCAAATCACTTGGGTGATCCAACACAGGGCCATAAGTGTGCATTTTAGAGCTATTTAACTTATGGTTCATCTTTATCTTAGTACATAGTTTTGGGGGATATAAGCTTTAGTTAGTGGTTGCCAAGGAGGAGAGGGAGTTGGATGGAGGGAGAGTTAGAAAAAAATAGTGAATTAGAATGGATTCTTTAGCTGGTTCCTTGTTTAAACCTTAAAAGAAAGAAAAAAAAAAGCTTAAGTTAGTGAAGGTTTGTCATAATTTCTTCCTTTGCTATGCCCTCATCTTGAACATGAGTCTCCATAGACTAAGGAGGACATCAAAAAGATAGCCAATTTTTGAGGCTCTTTTTTTTTCTTTCTTTCTTTTTTTCCTTTTGATCAGAATACGCCTGCCCTCTTAGCAGAATCAGCTTTCGGTACTTGAAGTTTTCCCAGTACTTGTGCTACATCTCACACCACCAATAAGATGCCTTGGTTATTCTGTCAAACCTTTTATTTATCCTCATGAAAAGGTTGAATTGAGCCACCTAGTACTCCATGAGCTAATGCAGACCCTTACCCAATTGTATGTTCTATGCACACATTCTTAAGTAATCTTATTCAAGTGGAAGATGTTGGGTTATTTTTTGTGATAAAATGACAAAATCATCGCTGTAATTGTAATAACTCAACCAGATATTTTTCATCCATCATGTGTGAGTATCACAGTAAGTCACTCTCATCACATTGTTAATTCTAAAATACCTGAAAATTCAATTTCATTATACTTCTCTATCCTTCATGAAGGTCTGTATCCTTGATGACTGAATGTAGTTTATGTTTCAGAGATGAAAGATGTTAGAGAAGCACTGTTTTGCAGTTTCTATTCTTCCTGTCTTTAATCTGCCTTACAAAATTCCTTCATGAAAAGCTGTATATCAACAACCGGTAAATTTATTTAAATTTTGAAGACTGATATTTATGTACAGTATGCATATGTATACAGAAACATGACATATATTATGTATATACACATATATGCATATATACATATATATGCATGCCATGTCATTTTTGCTAGGTAACTAGAAAACTTTAGAATCATCTAAAGAGAAAATGCTGTGGTTTACATATACATTTATTTATAGACTTCATCCCCAAAATGAATCAGAGCAGCAGAATATATGCCCTATAGGAATAAGGAGCTTTAATACTTCTCTACCACATTTTATAGATTTTATTTCCTTTTCTAATCAAGTGAAATTCTATAAAAGGAAACTCATTTTCTTTTGTATTACACCTTGATTAATCTTTTTATTTACAACGTGACTAGATAAATCAAGAGGATATTTTATGAAGGTCATCTAAATTCCACTAAGCAAATTAAATTAATTGACAAGGGTTGGCTGGGTATTTGTGAAGAACTCCATTGTTATTGTTAAGAACTAGACATTTATTCCTTATTAAATTAACAGATTCAATTGAGAAATCATAGTTAATGTAATAGTCACCCACTTGGTTATACTCTGTAATTACTCTATATGACAAAGTTACTAACATTGGAAAAACTACCAATAAGAACTAGCTAAATCAAAGCCCCTTCATTGTGGGGAGGAGAGCATTTTTTTCAAATTTTCAAGTAGTGCACTCAAAAAATACATTTATTAAGCTTTTATCACTTGAGTAATAATGCATTTTGGGGATGAACTGAAGTTTATCATTTCAATTTTCCAATTTGATAATTAGTAAACATACTCTCCCCATGATGAAAAATATTGAATATTTTAATTCTCATAACTTTAAGAATATAGCAACTATTAATCTTGTCATTCTTTTTGATTCATTAATCTCTCTCAAAAATTGAAAAAAATCAGTCTACCCTTGTCTTGTTATTCAAGAAATGATACAAGTTGGATGCTGATATTGAAAGGTTAGATAATGGATCCCAAATATTTTAGATACTAACAACATATCCTAAGTGATCTTCAGTAAAATACACTTGCTGAAATCAAATATTTTTAGGGAATAACTGCTTGCCACTTACTATGGACTAAATATTTGGGTTCCTCCAAAATCCATATGTTGAAACCCTATGTGGAGGTGGGGGCTTTGGGAGGTAATTAGATTTAGATGAGGTCCTTAGGGTGGAGCCCCCATTATGTGGCTAGTACTTTTATAAGATGAAGAGACCAGAGCTCTCTCTCTCTCCATGTGAGGAATCAGCAAGAAGGCAGTGATCTGGAAAGCAGGTAGAAGGCCCTCACTATGAATCTGACCATGCTGGCATCTGAGCATGCTGACCATGGGGCTGATCTCAGACTTCCAGCCTCCAGAACAGTGAGAAATAAATGTTTGTTGTTTAAGGCACCTAGTATACGGTATTCTGTTATAGCAGAATGCCAGACTGATAAAATACTTATTTATAAACATCTTATTCGAGGCTAATTTGCAAACTTTTGTTCCTGATTGTCTGATGCTTTAGGTCTTGATTACCTAGAATCTATTTTACATGTATGAACATATCAATCACTCCAAAGTATGCTTAAACAGAGTGAATGTTTGCAAATATAAAATGACATTTTCTAAGAATTTAGACATATACTAGGATATGACAACAAATTTAATAAAAAGTTTGTTTCTGTGGTTGTCCTTGCAAATGTTGAAATGGAAGCAATTGTAAAAATAAATAAACTTTACAATAAACAGAAATAAAAAAGGCAAAAAAGATTAATATACAGAAATTTGTTGCTTTTCTATATACTAATAATGAACTACCAAAAGAAAAAGCAAGAAAACAGTCCTTTTTAAAATCACATGAAAAAGAATAAAATACCTAGGAATAAATTTAACCAAGGAGATAGGCGATCTATACTTTGAAAACTATAAGACATTGATGAAGTTGAAGATACAAGGAAATGGAAAAATACCCCATGTTCATGAATTGGAAGAATTAATATTGTTAAAATGACTGTACTACCTAAGGCAATCTGCAGATTTAATGCAATGCCCATTAAAATACTGATGGCATTTTTCACAGAAATAAAACAAATAATCCTAAAATTTATATGGAACCATAAAAGACACTGAATAGCCAAAGCAATCCTGAAAAAAAAAGAACAAACCTGGAGGTATCACACGCCCTGATTTCAGACTATACTACAAAGCTACAGTAATCAAAACAGTATGGTACTGGCACAAAAACAGACACATAGATCAATGGAACAGAATAGAGAGCCCAGAAATAAACCACACACTTATGGGCAAAATTAATCTACAATAAGAGGCAAGAATATACAATGGGGAAAATAGTCCCTTCAATAAATGATGCTGGGAAAACTGGACAGCTATATGTTAGAGAATGAAACTAGAACATTTTCTCACACCATATACAAAAAATAAGCACAAAATGGATTATAGAGCTAAATGTAAGACCAGAAACCATTACACTCCTAGAAGAACACATAGGCAGAACACTCTTTGACCAAAATGATACAATATTTTTTTGGATCTGTTTCCTAAAACAAAGGAAACAAAAGCAAAAATAAGCAAATGGGACCTAATTAAACTTAATCTTTTGCACAGCAAAGTAAACCACTGACAAAAAGACAACCTACTAAACAAGAGAAAATATTAGCAAATGACATGACCCATAAGGGGTTAATATCCAAAATATATAAACAGCTCTTACAACTCGATATCCAAACAAACAACCAATTTAAAAAATGGTCAGAAGACCTGAATAGACATTTTTTAAAAGAAGACATACAGATGGTCAAGAGGCACATGAAAAGATGCTCAACATCACTAACCATCAGGGAACTGAAAATCAAAACCCACAGTGAGGTATCATCCCACAACTGCCAGAATGGCTAGCAACCCAAAGACCATAATTAATAAGTGTTGGGGAGGATGTGGAGAAAAGGGAACCCTGGTACACTGTTGGTAGGAATGTAAATTGATGAAGCTACTGTAAAAAAACAGTATGGAGGTTACTAAAAAAACTAAAAATATTACTACCATATGATCTGGCAATTCTACTTCTGGGTATATATCCCCAACAAAACAAAACCCCAAAACACTAATTTGAAAAGATACGTGCACCCCAATGTTCATAGCAGCATTATTTACAACAGCTAAGACATGGCAACAACCTGTCCATCAACAAATGAATGGATAAAGAAGATGTGGTATGTGTACACACACACACACACACAGGAATATTACTCAACCATAAAAAAGAATGAAATTTTGCATTTGCAACAACATGGATGGGCCTTAACGGTATCATGCTTAGTGAAATAAGTCAGACAAATACTGTATGTTATCACTTATATGTGGAATCTAAAAAATGAAACAAACTAGTGAATATAACAAAACAGAAACAGACTCACAGATATAGAGAACAAACTAGTGGTTACCAATGGAGATGGAGGACAAGATACAGGTAGGGGATTAAGAGGTACAAACTACTATGTATAAAATAAACAAGCTACATGAATATATTGTACAGCATAGGGAATATAGCCAATAATTTATAATCAATTCAAGTAGAGTATAATCTATAAAAATATTGAATCACTACATTGTACACCTGAAACTAATATTGTAAATCAACTATACTTCAATAAAAATAAAGTTTAAATAATAAATATAAAGGATTTCCCTGTGGCACAGTGGTCAAGAATTTGCCTGCCAATGTAGGGGACACAGGTTCGATCCCTGGTCCAGGAAGATCCCACATGTTGCAGAGAACTAAGCCTGTGTGCCACAACTACTGAGCCTGCACTCTAGAGCTCGTGAGCCACAACTACTAAAGCCTGTGCACCCTACAGCCCGCATGCCGCAACTACTAAGCCCACGCACCGCAACTACTGAAGCCCATGAACTCTAGGGCCCATGTGCTGCAACTACTGAGCCCACATGCCTAGAGTCCATGCTCCACAACAGGAGAAGCCACTGCAATGAGAAGCCTGCGCACCACAACAAAGAGTAGTCCCCACTTGCCACAACTAGAGAAACCCTGTGCACAGCAATGAAGACCCAATACAGCCAAAAAAAAAAAGATTAAAAATAAATAAACAATAAAATATCAATACTTCTAAATAGTCCATAGGTCAAGGAAATCAAAACGAAACTGAGAAAATATTTTCAAATGGATAATAAAAATACGACATTATCAAAACTTGTGGGATACATTAAAGCCTATAGCTTTATAAGGTACACATAAAGATACATATAAAGAAGAACAATAAAATATAAATATCCATTTCATGAAATTAGAAAACAAGAAAATAAACCTTAAGACAGTAAATGTAGGATTGTAATAAAAGAATATAACTTAATAAAATAAAAAACAAAATAAAAATCAATAAAGTGAAAAGTTCCTTGAAAACACTAATTGACAAACCTCTAGAAAGATTAAGCAAGAGGAAGGGGAAAAAATGACCAGTATAAAAAAATGAAAAGGAAACATCATTACAGATCCTGTGACATTAAGAATATTATGAAAATTACAGACAAAAATTTTGAAAATTCAAAGGAAATAAACAAGTTCCCTAGGGGGGGAAAAATGTACTTACAAAAATTAAATCAAGAAGAACACATCTGATTGGAACCACAAGAGACCCTGAATAGCCAAAGCAATCTTGAGAAAGAAGTCAAAGCTGGAGGCATCACACTACCTGATTTCAAACTGTACTGCAAAGCTATAGTAATCAAAACAATATGGTATTGGCATAAAAACAGTCACAGAGATCAATGGAACAGAATAGAGAACCCAAAAATAAATCCATGTATATATGGTAAATTAATTTATGACAAAGGAGCCAAGACTACACAAGGGGGTTGACAGTCTCTTCAATAAATGGTGCTGGGAAAACTGGACAGCCACAGGAAAAAGGGTGAATCCGGACTATTACCTTATACTGCGCACAAAAATTAACTCAAAACGAATTAAAGACTTGAATGTAAGACCTGAAACCATAAAACTCCTTGCAGAAAACATAGGCAGTAAGTTCCTTGACCTTGTCATTGGTCTTTGTGATGAGTTTTTGGATCTGACACCAAAAGCAAAGGCAACAAAAGCAAAACAAAAACAAAAACAAAGTGAGACTACATCAAACTAAAAAAGCTTTTGCACAGCAAAGAACTCAACAAAATGAAAGGCAACCTTATGAATAAGCAAAAATATTTGCAAATAATCTATCTGAAAAGGGATTAATATCCAAAATACATAAAGAACTCGTACAACTCATTAGCAAAAAAAAAAAAAAAGCACAAAGAATCCAATTAAAAAGGGGGCAGAAGATCTGAACAGACATTTTTCCAAAGAAGACATGGAGACAGACAACAAGTACATGAAGATATGCTCAACATCACTAATCATCAGGGAACTGCAAATCAAAACTACAATGAGATATCACCTCACACCTGTTAGAATAGCTATTATCAAAAAGACAAGAAATGTTGGCTAAGATGTAGAGAAAAGGGAACACTTGTGCACTGTTGGTGAGAACATAAATCAGTACAGCCACTATGGAAAACATTGTGGAGATTCTTCAAAAAATTAAAAATAGAACTACCACATGATCCAGCAATCCCACTTCAGGGTATTTATCTGAGAAAATGAAAACATTAACTCGAAAAGATACATGCACCCTCAAGTTTATCACAACATTCTTTACAATAGCCAAGATATGGAAACTATGTGTTCACTGAAGGGTGAATGGATAAAGAAAATATTCCATTGTGATTATATGTACACAATGGAATATTATTCAGCCACAAAAAGAATGAAATCTTGTCATTTGCAACAATATGGATGGACCTTGAGGACATTATGCTAAGTGAAGTAAGTCAGGAAAAGAAAGACAAATATTGCATGATATCAACTGTATTTGGAATCTTTAAAAAAGAAAAAAACATTAGGTACAGAAAACAGACTGGTGGTTGCCAGAGGCAGGGGCTGGGTGATGATAAAATGGAGGGGTTCAAAATGTACAAATTTCCAGTGATAAAATAAGTCATGGGAATGTAATGTGCAGCATGATGACTATAGTTAATAATACCGTACTGCATATTTGACTGTTGCTCAGAGTAGATCTCAAAAGTTCTCATGTATGGTGACAGATGTTAACTAGACTTATTGTGGTGATCAGTTCACAGTGTATACAAGTATCAAATCATGTTGTATATCTGAGACTTATTTATTTACTTATACTTTAAAATTTAAAAAGAAGAACTATAATCATTAAAGGCATTGAATTAATTTTTTAAAAAGCACCTCAAAAAGAAAAAAAACCCTATGCTCTGATGGCTCTACTACCAAGTCTGCCAAAAATTCAAAATTCTAATATATTACAAATTCTTCAAGAGAATAGAGAGAATATTTTACAACTCATCTTAGGAGATGAAAAAAACCTTAATAACAAACTTGATGATGAACTATGAAGACAGAAAATATTATCCAAATCTCTTTTATAAACATAGATGAAAAACACTAATGTTAGCAAACTGAATTCAATGACACATGAAAGTGTGCTAAATCAGCTAGTTCAAGACAACACAGAGAAACCAGTACAGCCACAGCTCTAAGAGCCAAGATAGCAGGAGAAGGGAAGTTAGGTGAGGTGAGCTGGGCATTCTCTACACCTCTTTCTCCTAAGGGCATTGGTCAACTTACTGCATGGGACCTAGAAGCCAAACAGAATGCAGTGTTCTAGAGCTTTAGGCATTCTCTCAGAGATGAATAGACACAAGGTGAAGTTCAAAGTGACAAGAAAGTTAGTACCTGATGGCACATGATACCAGAGAAAAGGGAAATGCAGAAAAGGGAGCCTGACATTCTGCTGGGCCTTTGACTTTAAAACATTTGCACAACCCTAAGCTGCATGAGAACAGGAGTTGCTCATTTCATGCAAAAAGTCACATTATTGTTTACTTACTTTCATTTTTGAAAGATACTACCACTGGGTATAAAATTGTGGGTTGGAAGTTATAGAACTATAAACTGCTAAAAGAAGACATCTACTGAAGAAATTCAATCCATTATTAAAAATCCTCCTACAAACAACAAATCAGGTCCAGAGAATAGAAAAGACCTTTTTTTAAAAAAAAAAAAAAAAAGTGGCCAGAAATACCTTGATTCCAAACCTGGCAAGGACATTACAAAAGGGGGAAATTATCACTCTGTTATGAATATAGATGCAAAAATCCTTAATAAAATATTAGTAAATTATGTGTGTGTTAAAATATAGTGAGTTGATGTGTGCTAGGATGACAAGAAGGAGGTCACTTTAGGCGGAGAAGATTAAGTTCAAAGCTTAATGCATGAAACAAAGAGGAACAAGACAATATAGAGGAAGAGAGAGATTTAACAGATGTTTAGGGTGCATAACCAATGGGGGGGCTTGGTGAACCACCAAAGCAGGGTGGTTAGAGGTAGGGAAGAGATGGCTCTAAAGATTTTCTGGTTTAGGTAACAGGGAGAATGGTGTTCTCAGAAAAATGCAGGAGGAAAAAAAACATGTCTTAGAAAAACTCTAATGAATTTCATTTAGACACATCAAAATCAGCCCCAGAAATTCAGAAGATCACCAAGTTCAGTCAATTCTACCTATCTCTTAACCACACAGTCTTTCACACTTTGGTCACATCTTCTCTGGAACACAGCTGTCCAATAGATCTACCTGCCTCTCATTTGGCTCCCTTGTAACTTCTCCACACTGCTGCCTAAGTGATCATGGTAGTGACCACTGAAGATGGAATGGTTCTGTGTGTGATGCAGCTTTATTGGAAACCAAAATAATGAGCAGAAGCTTAATGCATTCAGGAAGCTAGGAGGTCTGACCAGTGAGCTGGTAGGGGCTAACCGCTATTGCTATTTGGACAACTGAAGTGTGCAGTATCAGTTACACATGTTAATTTACTTTTTTCCCTCAGATTCATTGTAATATAACTGACATAACATTGTGTAAGTTTAAGATGCATAACGGGATGATTTGGTACATGTATATATTGTGAGATGAGAGTAATTTACATTAGTAATACCCAAATAATACTAGAAATATAAGTGCTAATTGGCACCACTGCCTGAAATGACTTTTGAATTATTTTTTGGTTTTTTTTTGGGGGGGCGTGTCTTTTCTGCCTTAATTTTTGTTTTAGTTTCTTATCTTGAAGTAACTATTAATTCATAGGAAGCTGCAAAGATAGTACAAAGAGGTTTATACCTTTTGCCCAGTTTCTCCCATTGGTTACTTCTTCTGTAACAATATCAAAACTAGGAAATCAACATTAATATAATGTGTGTATAGTTCTGTCATTTTATCACATGTGCAGATTCATGCAACCATCCACAATCAAAACATAAACTATCCCACCACTACAAAGATCTCCCTCAAGCTGCCCCTTTATAGTCACGCCCACCCCCTTCCCACCCATCATTCCCAACCCCTGAAAAATGCTGGGTTTTTTAAAACTTTGTTATATAGGGAAATGATTGAAGGATGCACAAAGTATTATATGTTGTGATACAATAGCTCATGCTTTAACACACAGCATCCTTTGCAGCTCTCTTTCCTTCACCTACACAACTTGCACTCTCCTCCTCTCAACTAACTCACATCACATGTTAACTTCTCCCTTGCTTGATATTCCCTTTCTTGATATACATGCTCTATATTCACAGCACGTATTGTCTATACCACTGATATCACTGATAATTTAGTCACCCATTCCCTTGTGAAATCTTAAATAATTCTATCACAGATCAATATAACTTCTTAAACATGTGTATTTTTTTTCTCCTTCAGAAGATACTGTTATGTACTGCTTATTGAATCCATTGCCAGGGCCTAGCAAAGATGAAAACAATGAGTATTTGTTAATTAAAAAATATTTTTTCTAGGTACTACTATATTTTATAGCCATTTTCTTTAGAAGAGCTTAAAATAGATTAGAGATGTTACCCCCAACCCCTCCAAAATCCTGACAGTACTTCTATGCAGTTCATCAGCATTATTATTATGCTGGAACCCTAGTACAGTACCTGGTTTAGACATTCAATCAATATTCAGGTGACTGAATTATCCTATGCTCAAAATTAGGGAAATTAGGGGCATTAAATAAGATTAGTAATCAATACTGAATCACCAATTGTTATTAGAAAAGAGGCAATGGAAGATTAGAAGAGAAAATGGAGCTGGAATGGGAGCAGAAGAGAAGTAAAGAGATTAGACATGAGGACAAGTACACTCAACACATTCTGACATGTTGTGTTTTGGGCTGAAGTCTCCATTGTTGAAGCAAAGTCTGATATAATAGATTAATTAGATTATGGAAGAAGGAGGAGGTAGTGGGAAGGGCTTGAAGCTCCTGAGTAATGCTCCACTAGTAAAGCAGAGCAGCTTCCCTGGCCCCTCACGGCAGGACCCAGGAGTGGAGCTAATAATTCCACCCACTATTCTCTATCTACCAGATCACTTCACTATGTAGTAACTGAGATTTAAACACGAAGACAAATAACTACTTACATGAGAGGTTGTAGACCAGGTTAACTGGCAAACAGGTCCAGGAGTAGTAATATAACCGATTGGCTTATAATCCCTTTCCACTTCAAAGAAGAAGACAGTTTGATCTTTACTCTAAGAAAAAGAGAGATACCCAAATATTTATTATTATGAAACATTGCATACAGTACAAAGAAGCATTTAACAGCTATATTACACCCACTGTATACGTATACCTACAATGATCATATCTCCCCAGGTTATTCTGGGAACATTCTTATTTCAAATATTTGCTTCATTTTCCCCATGAGAACACTTGACAAACCATGTTTTCTTGTATGTGTTTCTGAAAAGATGATCACCATACCTGTATATAAGATTCACAAAAAATTCCACAGTGCATATGCTCACCTATTTATGCATAAAGAATTTACATATTTATTCTCTTCATTTAGGCCAATTCTATATAAGAACATACTTAGGTTATAAAACGTTGATTATACATAAAACATGTTGCATGATTCCCAGTTGAAAATTTCTATTCATTTAAAATAAGCATTACAACTCAATTTGTAAGAATATTTTTAAATGTCACGCACAGACTACACTGAAAGAATCTGAATACTAAGAAAACAAAACATGGATATATTCTCAGAAAGGAATATAAGCAAATAAGGCATCATTAAGTAGGAAGACTAATAAGGCAGGGTTAACCACAAAAATTCAATAGGAAACACAAGGAAATCTACTACTTACCCCTGTGGCTAGAACTTCTCCATCACGATCATAAGCTAAAGCAGTGACAGGAGAAGTATGAGGTTTGAAAACCTGTTTCAAACGAATATCTGCATCTGAAACTCTCTTCCGTCCCACAAAAACTGTAAGCCCTTTTGGATCATAAAGTTCAAGAATTCGAACAACTCCATCTTCAAATCCTGCAGTAATCTGTGCTCCCCCGTTGCTTACCTTGGACAAAAAAGAAATGCGAGTTTTCTGAAATTAGTTGATTAAGAAAGCTGTACTACATAACAGATTTCTGTATTTTATTTAGACTTAAATTATTTAACTAAATAATTAACTAAAATAAATGCTAATCAATAATTCCTTATACTACTTTCTGGTAACTTCCATCTCTTCTATGACAGTTCCTTATCACTGCAGACCATGAGACAGGTAAACAATGACAATCCAAGCATTCAATGAGCAAAAGTTGGTGGAGTGTCTGTCTACTATGTGCCAGGCACACATCACCAGCAACCCAAGTGTGAGCATAAACAGTCTCAACCTGTTTTCACAAATTTATGGTCGAGTGGGAGGACAGACATTAATCAACCACACAAATGAATATGGAATTATGAACTGAAATAAGTAAAAGGAAATAAACATTCTCTGAGAGCACACAGCAAAGAAAGTTGACCTAGTCTGCAGCTTAGAGGAGAAGTCTGGGCCAGAGATATAAATCTAGCAATGTCTTAATGTACTAAATCTGCTATCTCAGAAGGCATTCAGGAGAAGGGCAAGAGCCTTGGTATTCTTTAGAGAAGATTGATCATCCCTGAGGCCAGGCAATTATGAAAATCTTGGGAATAAGAAAACTATATTCCATTCAATTCCAACTGAATGTTTATGCAAACATTTAGTAAGTGTCTAAATGTACCAGTCAGTAACTGTAGAGGCACTGGAAGTACAAAGAAGAATAAGATATGGCGTCATCATGAAGAACAAAGTCTGGTGGGAAAGACAGTCAATAAAGCAAGTCATCTTAGTACACTGTGATAAGTGCTATAAAAGAGGTATATACACAGTCCTTAAACAAAAACCGCAAAGGAAGAAGTACGCAGCTCTACTTGAAGGTGGGGTCATGGAGGGCTATGGAGAGGAGATGATATCTGACCTGAGCTAAATTGTAAACAATGATGTGCAGTTTTCCAGAAAGGCAAGAGGGTATGAAGAAGGGGCAATTCAAGCATAATATCCATATGATCATTACTTGGATATAAGGCTAAAAAAGAAAACATTCTATGGACATTGTCCAAGCATCTGAAAAAATGATTCAATTACATAGGCTGTATTTTAAAGAATTTAGGTAAGAGTGTAAATAGATTAGGATAAAGAGTGATCCATGTTTGGTAATCTAAATACTCTGACATTTCTACTTAATCCAGCCTCATCATTGTTCTGCTTCTATGCCCTGGCCTGAGTTCTCCTTCTGGTCTTGATCCCATCATGAAATTCCCCTCCATTCCAGCCACCTCCACATCTACTTTGGGCCTGGAACATTTTCTCTTTGACTTCAACCCAAAACAATAAGGATAAAATATTCCAAATATTCCCATGACATTTTAAAACTTCGCTGCAAATTTTTTGCCATGCCTCTCATGGAGAGGTGGGGTTTAAGTCCCTCCCTCCTTGAATCTGGGAGTGGGGGGCTTGTGACTGCTTCACCCAACTGAGTATGATACAAGTGACATTATGTGACTTCCAAGGCCAGGTCATAAAAGGACAGCAGCTTCTGCCTTATTTGTTGGAACACTAGATCTTGGAGCCCTGAGCTTCCATAAAGAAGTGTGTGACTGCCCTGAGGCCACCATGCTGTGATAATGACCTCTCCATGTGGCATGGGCTTCAGGTAAGCACTGCTGTTGACATCCCAGCTTAGCCTAACCTTCAACCCAGGTGCCAGACCTGTAACAAAGAAGCCTTCAGATGACTCTAGGCCCCAACCATTCAAATCTCCCCAACTGAGGCCCCAGATACTGTGAAGCAGAGATAATCCATCCTTGTTGTCACCTGTCCGAATTCCCATACCAGAGACTGTGAGCAAAATAAGATGATTGCCATTTTATGCCACTACATTTGGGGTAGTTTATTACACAGCAATAGACAACTAGAACAATGATCTCTAATTTTTTCTATAGCTCTTATCATTATCTAACATATCACATAAATTTACTTGTTTTTTGCCTGTCTCTGCCTCCTGTCTCCTACTTAGAGTGGGAGATTCATGAGGGCAAATATTTTTTTCTTTTTGTTCATTGCTATATTCCCAGAATCTAGTAAAAGGACTGGCACGTGGCAGACGTGCTGGAAATATATAGAATGAATGAATCAGAGTCAGACAGAGGACAGATACACAAAGTTCTGTCAGGTAATTACTTTTTAACATGGAACTATTTCTAAACTTTAGGTGGCATAACAATAGATTTTCATTAAAACAGAACCAAAACCACAATAGTAAAGTCATGATATGATTTCTATCACGTTCTGAGTGAACTAAATTTTCTGTTCTTCTCTAAAATCCAGAGTCAGAAAATATCTGTGTTTCTAAGAAATAGCACTAATATACCATATTTACAAATAGATTCTAGTAGAAATTCATTATAACAATAAACTTACCAATCGTGGTACCCAAGCAAGGGCAGTACCTCCTTGTTTGAATTTCATCTGAACCAAAGGAGTTTTGCTAGCAAAATCATAGAGTCTAACAGAGCCTACAGAAAGACAGTTTTAAAAGAAACAAGTTATTTATATATATATATTTATTTATATGTAAATATCTTTAATAACTTTAACTCATTCCACATTTAAGCACTAAACAAGAAACATCATAAAAATTAAATCAACTGATAATCTAATGGCTTTTCTTTAGTTAAAAATTTACATGTATACCCTCAATCAGGTAATTTATAAACATGAATAATACTATGCCATTTTATATAAGGGACTTGAGCATCTGTGGATTTTGCTATCAGTGGAGTCCTGGAACAAATCCCCACACAGATACCAAGGGATGACTGTAGTAAAGAAACAACTGATGACTGACTGGTGGATAAATTTCACCTTGCACAGTCCACATAGATTCACTGTAAGTCAAGAAGGAAGAAAGGAGATGGAAAGAAAAGGAAAAGCATGAATGTGGATAACACCAAGATGAATGGTATTTTCACGAGTAACTTACTGATGTGTCTTTATTTTAATCTCTTGCAATAACCATGGTTGCCATATTTTGGGCCCTTTCCCCTCTCCTGAAACTTACCTCACTTGCATCAAGAAGCTTCCCTTTTGGAAAAATTCTCAAATGCTTTAATCAAACACATTAAAAAAATGAATTGAAAACAAAACACAAAGGTCCAGATATGAGTTCCTACTTACAGTCCAAGCCAGTAGTGGCCATGAGATAAGTGAGAGGAGAGACGGCCAAGGCTTCAATGGCTCCAGAATGGAAGGAGAAGAGGCATTCTGGATCTTGGGTCTGATAATAAAAAAAAGATCCTATTAGAGCTCAAAGATAGGTTAACACAGAATTAAGGCCAAGTTTAAAGAAATGCAGTTAGAACCCTGTATCATGTGTGACTTTATCTGAACAGAAATAAGAAAAGGCATAGTAAGATAGAAAGGGCGCTGAAGTTTGGAATAAGGAGAGACAGATGATGCGCTTGATGGCTGTGTGATTTGGCACAAGTCACTTCAAATGACAGTTTCCATTTCTTCATCAGTAAAATGAGATGATGGCAACTGCCTGCCTACAAAACAGAGTAGTTGTGAGGATTATATGAGATAATATACATTAAAATGCCA
This sequence comes from Mesoplodon bidens, assembly GCF_964165515.1. Classification (NCBI taxonomy): domain Eukaryota; kingdom Metazoa; phylum Chordata; class Mammalia; order Artiodactyla; family Ziphiidae; genus Mesoplodon; species Mesoplodon bidens. Next base: position 60,343,730 of record NC_138161.1, read on the forward strand.
TATGTTTATGAAAACTGTAAAGCACTGTATAATGTTAGGCATTGTCATTGCCACTTTTCTTGTAAATTCTGTTATGAGATAGATCCTTTTTTATGTAAAGTCATAAGGAGAGAAAGAGACAGATACAGTATGAATTCTTTGGATATGTTGAGCAAGTTTTTGATGAGAACAATGATCAAATATGGAAAAAGAGCATCTTTTAAAGAATAACAACAAAGGTTTTTACTATGAGAATTAGAAAAAAATAAAAATAGGCAACTTACAATATTTGAAAAGCTAAGGTCAAGCTTCCATATGGCTCCATTGGAATCCTAAAAAATTAAATACCTAATAATATTTTGTTCATCATTTTAGACTTTTATCAAATTAAAGAAATTTTTTTATGATTTAGTTAAAGGATAAAACATGCTAAAAACTTACATATATTTTAAAGTGTGATTGAAATTAAACAATAGCAACTTCCATGCATCTTAGAACACAACGACACAATAAATGAAGCAATCTCATAAAACTTACAGTTTAACATAATAAAAATGCTAATTTGTTTTCTGTGTATAAAATACAAGTCAATTAAATATCAAAGTTCAGGGAACTCTTCATTGTAGTATCAACAGTAGTCTTAATAGTACAATGGATTTAGTGACAATAAATTATACTATTTTAATTTTATGTCCAGATAACTTTATTTTTTTAATGTATTTTTTAAAGTCTTTATTGAATTTGTCACAGTATTGCTTCTGTTTTATGTTTTGGTTTTTTGGCCACGAGGCATGTGGGATCTTAGCTCTCCAACCAGGGATCAAACTTACACCCCCTGCATTGGAAGGCAAAGTCTTAACCACTGGACCGCCAGGGAAGTCCCAATGTCCAGATAACTTTAAAGAGCAAAGAGAGAAGAGTGCATCTTACCTGAGACAACCAAAAGTTATTTCCAATTTCATTCATTTTTATCATAGAGAAGAGTCTGACATTCTTGTCTACTTGAAGTTCATTAATGGGCTCTATCTCTAACAATCCAGTCTCATCTATAGTATCAGCAGTGTCTATTGTCTCAAAATCCCATATCTTAAAAAATAAGAAAATACTTTAATCAATCAGCAGTTTCTGAATGTATATTTTCTAAGCCAGAAAAGGCCCCATTTTTTTTCAAAAGTCATTTCTTCTTGTTTCAGGAAAATAATGAGTAGGTATAATTAAAACACCAGACAAAATCTAACCCTGGGATTTTGCTCTGAAATGGGAATAATGAATTATTATAATTTCCTTTTTATTTATGGAGATTAGTGAGAAAATACAGACTTGAATAAGAATTCTAATTTGCCCAAAGTAAACTTTATTTCAAGGTTTCTGTCAGGCCTTACTTCATATATAGCGGCTGCAAGGAATAAATGGTTCAGTCATACACTGAGACATCATGACAAGCCTCGCCTTACATTAGATCCGTGGACTCCTGGAAAGGGGACATAGACCTTCTTGCTTAATGATTCAAGCACTATCTTCATTATAAGCAGAGAAAAATGGATGTAGGTAATGTCTTCATGAGATAATGTTTCTCTTCCTTATCATAGATTTAGACTGTACTATTCAGATAAGGATTGTTGTTCTTGGGATAGGAGACCAGAATAGTACTAGGGAAGGATGAGGGAGCACAGTTTCACTTCATGTGGTGAAGAGACTCGGAAGGACTTCCTCTGTGAAGTGCCAAAGCCCAGCCTGGATGGTTCTATAGCCACATCGTGCTACGTCATCCTAGACTCAACAACTCAGACTTTGGGAGGATTGGTGGTGTCCCACAGAGTAGACTTGTGGAGGAGAGTCCCAGATCCTAGGGTCAGACTAACTCCTGGGAGTTGGAGTAGGTTTTTCCTAGAGGGTGAGAGGTAGAGATTTACAACATAGAGGACTGAAGAGATAAGGGCAGACTTTGAAAGGGGAAGCAAATTAGTGATGTCCATACTTTCTCTGTGAAGTATTTAACTTCTCTTCTCTTGAGGTTTTCCTCCACTTGGTATTTTGATGTATTTGGGGGTGGCATATGCCTTGGAAGGATAGTGAATACGTTGTAGACATAATAAAGGACAAAAGATTCTCACAGCAATGAGTAAAATAGAACAAAATTAAATTTAACATGATTCAAAAAGCCCATGGTTAGAGGATAAACTGTGGAAGACATGTCTAATATATTGTTTGAGCCATACGTAAGCTCAGTAAGTGTCAGAGTAACCATACTAGTAAAAAAAAAAATAATAGTCTTATTTCTGATAATACTACTTCCTAAAGAATGTCTGGAGAATACTCCCTTTTATGAATATTTTCTTATGAAAGGGCTCAGTAGAAATACATACTGTGGGGACCACAAGGCAAATCAGAAGACTGCAGGTTTGCCAGCAACAGCAGGGTACCTACACATGGGTAGGTGGGAGAAGAGGTGTGACAACAGCCAGAAGGACGGAGATGCAGAAGCAATGTCCCAGCTTAGCCCACACTATGGGCAGGACAGTGTCCACAGGTGAGGACAAGCGAGTTCACTAGTGTACAGAGCACCAGAAAGGAGCATCCATAGGCAAACCCTGTCAGTTCACCTTTGTATTTCTAATTGGTAGACTCAGTAAAAAGTAACTAACAAATGTTTGGCCTCGTTGTCCCTAGAAAATGACCCATTCATACCAGGCATTTTGGAAGGACATCTGAGTCCTCTGTTAATATTGTGCTAACGTGGATATTCATTTTCCAAAGCTACTATTGATATATCAACAACAGAATCAAAATAACAAAAGGTCCCCTCAGAAAATTTCAGTGCCAAGATGTAAATGAATTTTGACTAGAATTTAAATATTTACCACAAGAGAAGCATTATTTAAAATGAGTTGGCCCTAGGAGTAAATGACCACTGATCTCCTTCATCAAGTGACCTTTGTGAGAAATAAAAATCTGATAAAATCCACAGGGTGATCTGCAAGGCTTTGATATGGGTGCTACTGTCCTAGTGTAAAGAAAACTTACCCTAACACATCCATCTGACCCGATGGTGATGACTTCACCCTCGTCCAGCATTATCTGGTTAATGGGACCCTGATGACAAGGCTTGCCTGAAGCTCGACTCAGCTCGACTTTGATGTGGCCACCTTCCCAAAGCAGCATGTTGCCCCATTCTGACCCTGAGAGCACCTGGCAGGTGTGTGGAAAGGAAAGAACATGCATGAAGACAGACAAACGTGTATATATGCTTCAAAGAGCTGGTGAGACTTGTTTCTAAAGATTTTTCTTGGTTATGAAAGTAAAAATTTTTTTTAACTTTTAAAATAAAATACAGCAATGAAAATTCACTACCCCAGAAACAACCACTTGTCACATTTTGACATATTTGCTCCTAGCATTATACATAGTTTTTCCTCATTGTGTATGTTGGTTAATTTTTCAAACATATCTGCTGTAGATTTCTTTGTACATCTCTTAAGGACACAACCCAGGAGTGGAATTACCAGGTCAAAATTTAGAGACATGTTTCAAGTCCTTGATAGATGAAATTCTACTTTTTAAGAGTGATAATATCAAATGTTATGTTTGATAATTGTGAGGTCAGTACTGAACTCAGCAAATTATAGCAGAATATAATTCAATTTCAAATAAGGATGATCATTTAGAACCACTTCACATTAATGCACTTAATCCAGCACTTCCCAAAGTATGTACCACCAAACACTAGTTCTTAAGATGTTTAACTAATATAACATAATAAGTAATACTAATTGAGTATTGACTCCATGCCAAGCAGTGCTTGAGCACTTAACATATATTGTTATTTAATCCTAAAAACCAAGGATACCATGTGCTGTTGTATAGGTTGGGTACTTTATTTTCCCAGAAAAGACAGTTTTTCTCATTTGCACAAAGGAACCATCTAGGCCAATGGAAGTCCTGACTATTACTATCCCCATTTTATAAAGTAAAAAAACTGAAGCACAGAACAGTTAAGTACGTTGCCCAAAATTACTCAGAGGAGTCAGGGTTCTAAACCACGCACTGTGGCTCAAAACCTCCCATTCCAACTAATGCTGCCTCAGAAGACATATGCTAGGAAAAACAAAGTCAAACAAGTTTCTTTTCTCTAGGACCCCTTGGAAGCTTAAATACAGAAGTGTTCACTGGGAATCACCATGAGAAATTTCTAGCTGCAAAGGAATTTGACCAGGAAAGTCTTTTCATAGAGTTTCTGTGCAAAAGAATGTTGCATGCAATGCCCTTTGGGGAACTCTGATCTAATTCTTGCCTGCCTGCTCGAGGACTCTGCAGCCCCATTTTCCTCTCACCTAGAGGAACTTATGACCTTACTCAGTCTTTTCTACTTCTCCAGTCTACCTGTGCTTATCTATTCTACCTATTAAGCCTCAGCCCACTTGTCTTTACTTAGATTTCTTTTTTCTGTCCAGTAACTAAAACCACCAAAAGTCACCAAAGCCTATAAGGCATTTCTTTCTGAAATGTCACTCATGTCTAGCTTCCCTCTTCCATTTGTCCTGAGAAGAGTCCAGACTCTCATCATCTCTTCTTACATAAAAGCAGTATCTTCCTTCTGAGCTCATCTCCTTGACTCCACATTTCCCTTCTAATATGGCATTTGGGGCCAAATTTATATATAACTTCTTTCATTTGCAACTCTACTCTTCCAGAACCTAATAGTTCTGCCTTGCTGTTCAAGTCCTCATACACGAGGGCCCCACCATACTTCTCAATCTCATTTCCCACTCCTTCCCAACATGAGTACTGCAATTAATCCTCTAAATATATAATATTTACTCCTAACTCTAAATATTTCCTTTTATGGCTCTTTCATTTAAAATGGCTTCTTTTCTCCCCTACCTCTACACAAACTCTACTGAACCTTTTACAGATATATCTCATACCATGTTTTTAATGATCTTTAGCTTAATTCTTACAGAATTTGAAGCTGGAATGATTTATTATCATCTTATAGGTTTGGATATATAATATATAATTTAGCCAGCACCCAAGACTTTTTATTTCCTACCATACACCATGATTTCAAATTAAGAATATTCCACTAGGCAATGACTAGACCATTTGGTTCCTCAGAGTAATATTTGTATGTTGGCATTTACTTATAACTGAGATGACCACAAATAATACTATATAACTCATCCTAATAGGAAGCCTTATACAATATTAATGGAGAACTGATCCTATAGGCAATATGTCTATAAATTTTATAAGAAAAGAAGAAGAAGAAACTAACAGATTAAAATTGCAGTGTTGTAGATGTCACTATACAGTGGCTCAATCTTCCTGAACAATAATTTGGTAATAAAAGCAAAAGCCACAAGACTGTATATAACCTTTGACCCAGTAAGTCCTCTTGGAGGATCATGGCAAAGAAGAGAGAAGGGAAAGATAAACACTATAAACACTGCAACTCCATGACATAGTTAAAAGTGACAAGTAAGTCACTATGTTAATATATGAAAATGCTCCCATACTTTATATGTGTATATAATATTTAGTAAAGACAAAATGATATGTACATGTGGATTATGACAATTTCACAGAATTAAAATTGATAATCTGAAAAGGTAAAATTAAATGCTCATTATATTTGCCATTATAGTATCTGTTATTGCCAATACTGGCAGTGCTTTTTAGACTGCTTTCATATATGTATATCACTTCATTTAATTTCAATAATTTCATTATTGTAGAATAGTAGCTGTACTCACCTTCCCATCTGGGAGCTCCATGTAACCTTCTATATCATTAGTGGCTGTTTTGCCAAATCGACCCAATGAACCCTGAAGCTTGAGGCCGGTGAATGTTAGAGTGATTTCCCAGAACCTGCCAACAAATAAGAGCCTGAATGTACCTCAAAGAAATTTTATTTATTTTAATTTTAATATCACCCAAACATTTACATATTTCATAGTCACATATTATTTCACTTATCCATTCATTCAATTAAAATGTATTAAGTATCAACTACCTGTCAGGCAAAGTTCTAGGCAATATGAATTCGGCATCAAGCAAAATAGCCCAAAAAGAAAAGATTCCCTGCCTTTGCAGATCTTACATTTTAGAGTTGTGTTTTCCTATGCAATAGCCACACGTTTGACTATTTTAATTTAGACTTAAAGTAATTAACATTAAATAAAATTTAAACATTAGTGTTTCATTCAGACTGACCAGTTTCAAGTATTCAATAGCTACATGTGGCTACTGTCTATTAGATTGGCCAGCACAGAACACTCCCACCCTAGCAGAAATGTCTACTGCATAGTACCACTTTAGAGGATATAAAAGTTTTCCAAAGGTTCTAATTTACTTGTTGTGTAACTTTGAGTGATTTTCTTGATCACATTGTACTTTCATTTGCTCATGTGTAAAATGAGAATATTATTTGCACCAACCTCATGAAATTGTTGAAAACCTCTTTTAGAACAGTGCCTAGCACATAAAGTCAATAAATGTTAAGTTACTAATATTTTCTTATTCATAATCTAAACAAATGAATAGTCAGAATGATGAAAACCATGTAGAAAAAAGAAAGAATCTGGCCTACCAACTGGATGTAGAATAGATAATGGACAGTATCAACAAGCCAATAATATGAAGCCAAGAGCCTAAATGACCAACACCCTTCTCCAAGGCTGTTGTAGGTCCCCTAATCATCTGTTTCCATTTCCTCCGTTTCTTTTACAGCACACCACACATGAAACTGTTCAAGGTCTACCTTTCCCCAAAGACATAGTACATAGAAAATATGCACTTAGTAAGCAATGGAAAAATTAGCATTTTTAACCTATAGCCAGCAGAGAGTTAGTTGACAATTCCCCCAAGATTTAAAAATCTGTTCAATTATTCTATATTTCAAAAGGACCAGACTTAAATTGGAATGAAAAGAATTTTAAGATAGATTAAAAAACGTCTTTGTCATAAAGAGACACTGGGAATCAAGTTAAGGGCAGCTCGAGAGTAGTGCTAGAAGGTTGTTAAATAAAGGACAAAATCAATTCCATCCTGAACAAAGAACAAAAGGGTATAATATAGTGGAAAACACCCAGAGACCTGAGATCAAGAGTAGGCTCTGTTACCATTTAGTATTGAGGGTCCTGCATCAGGAATGGTTCTGTTATAATTCTTATTTTACAAGTGAAGACTGAGTTCAGAGACATCAAGATGACTTATCCATCTCACAGTATCACTACAACACATTGAACTGTGGATATGAAAGCTCAATATGAACTTGAACGTAGCATGCCAATGTTAGTAAGACATGATACAAACTCTCTTAGGAAATGAAGCCTACAAAGAAGGCAGCAAGCAAAATTCAAAACCCCTTCTTTTATCTATGCTGTTTTCAGTAATAAAATCTCCATACCCAACTAGAAAAGCTGCACTACAGTTAGTTTTTAAAATAACACATTTAAAAATTATCCTAATGTTAACAACATCAGCAAGAATGTCTCCAGCTGGTCAATCCTCTTAGAAAAGACCCTAACAATAAACGACTAGCACCTGTATCAGTCACGCAACCTACTTGATGTGGCCGGATCCCGATGTAGTAAGTTGCTCGTCATCTTCAGGATTGAAAGAAACCTTGAAAACTTCCTGGGAAAAAGCTTTTGTCCTTAGTAGGGGCTGCTCTTCTTTCCAATTCCAGATTGTCAGTGTGTGATCAGGGTTGCCACCAACAGAGGCCAGCAAGGTACCACTGCTGTTAAAGTCCACATATGCATAGGCCAGATCAGCCCCATCTGAAAGGGTGAAAAGATGAATGCAAGTCTAATGAACACAGACAGCACTTACTTTACAAAAGTGTATTATTTAAATTTTAAAAAGGAGAGAGAGAGCACCCTTAGTGGTGTGCATTGGTGGAAGAATGCCAAGACTCCCCTAAAGAAACAATTCCAAAATCACTCATCACCCTTGGCTGTAGAATGAACTACATGATATGGGGGGAGGGGGGGAGGGTGAAGAAATCTTAATCACACTTTGCATGAGAAAAACACTTTGAAAATACATTCTACTTTATGAAGCGGGGAAGGGTGACACAAAAGCATGTTAGACAGCAGAGAGAAATTCATCTAAAATCTGTCACTGAAAATTTCATGAAATAAAAATTGATGACTTCAGGTTTCTGGTTATGCATGTGAGGTGCTAAGAAATCACCATTCCATCCTAACAACAAGTAAAAAGCTGAACAGACTGAAAAATCAATAGCTCTTCTTGGATCTATACGAGAAGAAAGAAACCAGGGCAAACCCCTGCCCCCAAGAATGGAGAGACCACCAGGTAAATACAGGGATTTGCAACTCACCAGAGCAGAGGCTTCCAAGCAGAAACAGCCAGAACAGCTCAAGGAACCGCTGCCGGTGAAGTAAAACATGAACTCTAACTGACTAATTGCTGGAGGCTCAGTGTGGACAAGTCTGAGAATTAAAAACTCCAGGGGGACCCAGTCATAAGGTGGCCCCAACAATATTGTGAGATTTACCTCCAGGAGTTAACCAGATTCCTTCCTAAAGTAAAAATATCTAGAAAAATCCTCCCAGGCTTCCAACAGAAGGAGGGGGAAAGGAACCATTTTGAAATACCCAGGAGCCCTCTGTTCTTCTTAATAAGGTCTGCCCTCAGGGGAAACTAATTAACCAGAGCCTGACCAGCTGGTGTGTTATCAGAGCTTAACTGACCTGGAGAAGGAAATATCCAACCCAGCCCATTCTAGCCATCCTGTCCTACCTAAGCGGGGAGAAAAATGCTGAGAAACATTTGTGAAGTTCACAGTGCAGAGGCATAGGCTCACCAAAAAACTGAGACCTAATCCCAGGACTAGAGAATGCTTCCCCTGCCCCACACCTTACCACCAGGTGACTAAAGTCCTATTTAAGGCAGTTCTTCTTACCCAGTACCTCATGTCTGGCTACCCAGAAAAAATTACAAGGCATACCAAAAAGCAAAAAAAAAGACAGTTTGAAGACACAAAGCATGCAGCACAACCAGACATGGCATAGATGTTGGAATTGTCATATTGGGAATTTAAAACAACTACAATATGCTAAGGGCTCTAACAGATAAAGTAGACAACATATAAGAGCAGATAGGCAATGTCAGCAGAGAGATGGAAATCCTAAGAAGGAACCAAAAAGAAATGCTAGAGTTAAAAAAAACAACACTGTAACAGAAATGAATGCTTTTGATGGGCTCATTACTAGATTGGACACAGCTGAGGAAAGACTCACTTAGCTACAGGATGTCTCAATAGAATCTTCAAAAACCAAAAAGCAAAGAGAACAAAGACTGATAAAAACAGAACAGAATATCCAAGGGCTGTAGGACAAATAAAAAAGGTGTAATGTATGTGTGGTGGGAATACCAGAAGGAGAAGAAAGAGGAACATAAGAAATATTTAAACCAATAATGACTGAGAAATTTCCCAAATTAATGTCACACACCAAACCACGGATCCAGGAAGCTCAGAGATCACCAACCAGGATAAATGCCCAGAAACACTACAGAAAATGAAAGATAAAGAAAAAAAATACTGGGGAAAAAAGAAAAAGAGGGGGGACAAAATCTTACCTAAAAAACACCAACCTAGAATTCTGCGCCCTGCAAAGTTACCCTTCAAAGATGACAGATGGGGCTTCCTTGGTGGTGCAGTGGTTGAGAGTCTGCCTGCCGATGCAGGGGACACGGGTTCGTGCCCCAGTCCGGGAAGATCCCACATGCCGCGGAGCGGCTGGGCCCGTGAGCCATGGCCACTGAGCCTGCGCGTCCGGAGCCTGTGCTTCGCAACGGGAGAGGCCACAGCAGTGAGAGGCCCGCGTACCGCAAAAAAAAAAAAAAAGGGTGACAGACTTTCTCAGACCAACAAACACTGAGGGAATCTGTTGCCAGGAGACCTGCCTTGCAAGAAATGTTAAAAGAAGTTCCTTAGAAAGAAGGAAAATAATATGGGTCAGAAACTTGGATCTACATAAAGGAAGAGAATCAAAGGAGTAAGTGAAAGTAAAATAAAACTTTTATTTTTCTTATTCTCGATTGATGTAACAGATAACTGTTCAAAATAAAAGCAATAATGTATTTGATTATGTATGCTTATGTCTGTGTGTGTGTGTATATATATATATATGCTTTATGTAAATGAAATGAATGCTTATATATAAGCTTATATGTAACTGAAATGAATGACAGCAACTAAAATGCCCCTTAATAGGTGAATGGATACATAAAATATAGTACATCCAGACAATGGAATATTATTCAACACTAAAAAGAAATGGACTATCAAGCCATTAAAAGACAAGGAGGAAACTTAAATGCATATTACTAAGTGAAAGAAGCCAATCTGAGAAGGCTACATACTGTATAATTCCAACTATATGACACTTTAGAAAAGGCAAAACTATGGAGACAATAAAAGATCAGTGGCTGCCAAAGAGGGTAGGGCAGTTATGAATAGACAGAGCACAGATGATGTTTAGGACAGGCTTTGGGAAAACTCCTATTCAGAATACTGAATGATGTTATAATGATGGATGTATGCCATTATACATTTGTCTAAATGAATACAGAACACCACAAGTGAACCCTAAGGGAAACTACGGACTTTGGGTAATTGTGACTGTTAACATCGACTCATCCTTGGTAAAAAATGTACCATTATGATGAGTTATGTTGATAATGAGTAGGCTAAGCATGGGTGAGGGGAGAGGGTATGTGGGAATCTCTGAAACTTCCTCTCAATTTTACTGTAAACCTAAAACTGCTCTGAAAAATAAAATCTTTTTTTTAAATTGACTACTGAAATTAATTATATGGAAAACAGAATTGTAAGATAATTGTGATGGTAATTTTATGTGTCAACTTGGTTGGGCTATAGTACCCAGTTATTCAATTAAACACTAATCTAGATGTTGCTGTGAAGATAGTTTGTAGATGTGGTCAACATCTATAATCAGTTAAGATTATCCTTGGTAACCTGGGTGGGCCTCATCCCATCAGTTGAAAGCACTTAAAGCAGAACTAAGGTTTCCCTGAGGAAGCAGAAGTTCTGCCCTTAGATGTAGAATCAATTCCTTCCCAAGAATTTCCAGCCTGCTGGCCTGCCTTACAAACTTCAGATTTGCCAGCCCTCATAATTACATAAGCCAGTTCCTTCAAATAAATCTCTCATCTATCTCCCACCAGCTGTGTTGCTCTGGAGGACCCTGACTGCTACAATAATGTTACATCTTCAAAATGTTAACCTTAAATGTGAGATATTTTAAAGATTCTACTAGACTCACCTTGAAGTATTCTGTAGGGCCTCAAAGAAGGATATTCATAAATGATAATCTTTGGGAAAACTCCTTTTTCTGCTACTGTGAAGTAAGTTTTTTGGGGGTGAACCTATAAAAGATAAAATCTCACTAAAGCACTGAAAGGGAGATTATCATATAAATCACTCAGTTAATACAGTATTTAGCATATGTTACTTTATAATTTGTTTATTAGGATCCACTCTAATAGAAAACTCAAAACTGGGCATCTAATAAATACTTGACAATGGATATAATTTAAACTGAAAACTAGAAGAATACTCATTTTAAGTTTTACTTTCATTAAGAGAGTCATGTCTTAACTCTACAATTTTTTTAATTGCCATCAGAAGAGCTAGAACAGTGGTTCCCAATCTTTAGCAGGCATCAGAATCACAGGTAGGGCTTATTAAAGCACAGATTGCAAGCTTTAACACTAGAGTTTCAGTAAATTGGGGCTGGGACCTGATATTCTGCATTTACATTTCTAACAATTTCCCAGGTGATGCTGGTGATGCTGAATCTGGGGACCACTCTTTGAGAACAACTAAGTTAGATGAATTGCTTACCCTGCGTTTGGTGTTTTGCTTTATTTTTAATGGAGACCTAGAACAAGCAAGACATTTACTTTACACTCAACACATAAATTCACCCTGTCTTTTCTGGAAGAGAGCTTATATCCCCCAAACCACATTTCTCATGGCTTTCTCATAGCCTCACAAGAGCATTTCTTATCCACAAACGGATAACTGTTTCAGAAAAATTGAAGTGACATGGGCAGTGGAGGAAGGTCCCTGTCATTGTCTGGGCACCAGCAGCCTCAGCACACACGGAGAAGAGCCCCACCAACGCACAAGCACTCAGTGTCCAGAAGGGTGAGGTTTAGGGTTAGCATTCTTGTTCACACTACACCCCTAACTACTGACCTCAAACCAAATAATCGTTCCACAAAATAGAAAAACGGACATTTCAAAACTATCGTTGGCCAAAAAGTGATAGAAAAATAAGCAGGCTAGATGTTGCTCAGTCCTCTGAAGATGGGGGGGACCTCAGGGCTCATGGTACTTTGAGATGGTTCTGACCAACTTCCTCCACAGAGCCTTCATGTCGGGCCGGTGAATATTTGCAACAGCTGGTGCCACCGTAGCATGTACTTGTGTATATATACCTAGCTTTTTGGTTTTGCCTCTTTTTTTTTTTTTAATTGGCCATGCACACGACTTGCGATTTCTTAACTCCCCGACCAGGGATTGAACCCGCGCCCCCTGCAGTGGAAGTGCAGAGTTCTAACCACTGAACCACCAGGGAATTCCCAGAGAGGGGCCTTTTAAAATGAGAACAAGTTGATTTAGTATGCTTTTATGCTGAGGATGCCTAAGGAAGTAAAGGCTGAAGATACAAGAAAGAATATGACTGATGGAGACAGACCCTGAGGAGGAATGAAGAGACAGACTCGAAATCACACACAGATCTTTTGTCAACTGCTTGAAACTACTGAATGTGCAATTTATGCTTCATTTCCTAATGTTCAACTGTTTTATCTGGCACTTAGCTTTAATTATTATGTGAATTATCATTTGTGTTATTCATCTCAGTATTTTTGCAGAATAGCAACATAGCATTTACTGTGAAAAACCTGCATGACTATGGGAAAGTCACTCAACCTCTATTAGCCCCAGTTTCCTTATCTGCAAAATGAGATGATAATATTATTAATATAATATTATAATATTGCATGGAGCTAATGTCAGTGAACGTAGTGGTTGTAATCGCGAATTGAAAATGCCTTAGAATAAAGACTGCTGTGCATCTCATGTAATCCCTCCTCACAGCCTGGCTGGTCCATAGAACAAACAAACACATGGATGGATTTTTGTTTTCTAAGTTACTAAAGGCATACCCCAATGACACCAATTCCTCTGCCACTGCTACTTCGCAGGTAGGTCTGTTCCTTGGTTTTCAAATTCAGAAGGATCAGCTGGTTCCCAGCTATGTACAACACCATATTGCTGTCCAGAAGTTGTAGGTTGGCCCGCTTTCTGCAGTCATAACCAAAGGAATGTCTGAGGGAAAGTTGCAAAGGAAAACAAGTGAAACAACATAACCGCCCTAGAGAGGGGAAAAGTAACGAAATGAATATATTTTTAAAACTCATACCCTTAGTTAGATAAAGACCCAGGGTTGAAGTAGTTGAATTTTATGCTGAAACTCAGAGTTATTTACTGTATTACTAATGTAATCTTGTTTTTAAATTAGGTGAAAATTCTCATACTCTGATTCAGTCAATATTTTAGTTTTCCTACGAAAACCCTGAAAGCACATTAATTTTGTTTGCAATAAAAAATAAACTTTCTATTTGGGTACTGTAGAGAGCAAAGTAGTCCCCGAAATAATTTCATTTTCCTCTCTCCTGCTAAAACTAAATCACATTATAATGTGAGAGAAAGTCTGTCTTTGCCATCTTTGTACTCCCAAAGCCTGTCCAGTTTGTTGACTGATCAGAGTAAAAGGATCATGTAGGCCTCTTCCTTGATGCTGAAAGATAAGATGTTTAGAATTCTGACATGTTTGTGAAATTCTGACACACCAGTGACAATGTGACTACTGTAATAAATTCACATAAATATAACTGAAATTTAATATGAAAAATTATAAAAATTGACTAAATAATACATAATATATAAGTATATAAAATAAGTAGGCTAACATTTCCTTTCCAAGATCGTTAGTATGTACGGGTGTGCAGATGAGTATATATGTGTGTGTGCGTTTATGCTATAGAGTGAAACTGCATTAATTCAAAACAGAGGTTTAAAAAACTGAGCTATAAAACATTTTTTAAGTGTACTTTGTTATTACGTTCAAGCTCAAATTACTATAACCCAAGATATAAGTGTAATAATTAAATGAGATCAACCTATTAAAAAATTATAGTTTGCCAAAGAAATATATTATGTAGTGTATCTTAAGTAGATATATTCTTATCTTCCAAGAATTCATTGCTGAACACAAAAGTTGAAGGATCACTGGCGCAATCCTTATTTCTTGAGCCCTTGTTTTTGTTTTGTTTTTTCAGTCTGATTTTAGATGATTCCCCTTATTTGTAAGTAAATATTTTCAGAGAAAGAAACTATACAAAACTTTTAACAAGAACGATATGTAGAATGTAAAAAAGGAAGAGCAAATTTTAATTAATGCAATTTGAATTGTGAAGAATATATAAATTATAACTAACTACAAGTAACTATACCTATCTCATTGCCTCATAGTTAAATTGAAAAAGAGAGAGAGAACATTTCAGGGCATTTGTACAAGAAAAAGGAATTTTATAAATTTAAAAGACATTAATGTCTAAAATTGAATCTTATATAGAAATGCAAATGAATATGTGATCCAAGATCTAGATGAAGCTATTCTGCCCTCATGGAGAATACCTGGGGCCGCCTCACAAATAAAGAGTAGAGTCTACAGCCCCTTATCTTTACAGAGCCTGGTATGGGGCAGGAAGTTTTGCCTACCCTCTTTTTTCCTCTCCCTAAACTACTGTTCTCACCTTTCCTTCTTCCTTCTCTCCTTTCCCTTTTCCCAGGTGCCAGTGTAATACTCTAAAGGGCTAGAAGAATGTCTAACTATGAGGGTAGAAGTGGGCTACCATCCTTTCACTAACTTGGATGACAGTAGGGAATCAGAGACATGATCATTTATCTAATATTATCATCTGTGATTTCAGGGGGAAACTCCCTCTTATTGCTGCTGTTTTGACTGAAGGCCCTTACAAATGCAGAAATGGGTTAGATTGCAGCTTGCCAAACACTCTCCCTCTAAATCAATCACAACATGCTTGAGGGCAGAGACTGCTTCTCATTCATCTGTTTCCTGGAATGCCTACCACAGAGTCTTGAGCCTATTTGGTTGAATGAATGAATGAATGAATAACTAGAGTCTGATCTTTCCCTTTTAACCCCAGAGGACAAGGCAGTCCCTAAGCAGAGCTCTGAAAATGTTCAAATGTTTTCTGATGTACCTTCACCTCCCTTCTGTTTTATCTCATCCTCTCTTTTGGCACCTATTCTTAACTTCCTATCAGAGGCCCAGGGCCTTTGCTGTTTGTCCATGTCCATCCAGGACCTCCACTTTAAAGTGGTGTTTAAGCACTGTCTTAAGTGCTGTTTAGTGTCTTCTATAAATTATGCTGTGGTTTAGGTGATATTTTATAAATTATACTTTCTTGATTGATTTAGAAGACACAAATGTTAAAACTGAAGTAGATAAAGAATTAAAAAGGGTATATGGGGATACATGAGAGCAGACTTCTTACAGCTTCTCACAAGAAATAGAGATTATATTTGTTCATCTCTAGAGGGTAGGACTAAGTCTAATGCAGGACATTCCAGAAAGGCAGATTGTAATTCAAGGCCTAGAGGAGCTCTCTAATAAGGTAAGCTATTCAAAAATGGGATAAGCTGCTTTGTAATTGCCCTGGTTTTGAAAGTGTTCAAGTCCATAGCTTATACAGCCACTCCTCCAGCATGAGTAGAAAGGATTCATGCACTGAGCCAAATGTCAAGATCGCTCTGACTCCCTTATTTACAGACTAGGCATATCTCTCTAATACAGAGATCCTTGTATTCAGGAGCACCAAATCCCCAGTGGAGAGCTGGGAGGAGGCAGCACAATCAAAATTACCCGAGAAGCTTTCTCAGAGTACATATATACCCAAGCCCCTCTCCACATGGAAATAATGCAGTAGGTCCAGGAAGCCATCAGAGCACGTGCATTTCAGGAAAAGCTTCTAGGTGACTAATAAACCACTTCATTTGAGAAAAATCGACTAGAAGGCCAACAGCGTAAGTTTTATCAGTAACCTGTCCAAAGGCCATAAAGGAAAAAAAAAAAAGCCCTCAAGAGAGAAAACTCCAGGTTACAAATTTCAGGGTGAATTAGTTTTAGTTACACCTGGGATCGAAATAAAGTTAGAAGATATGATAACAATAACATGTTCTATTTTTACATAAAAAGCAAAACTGAGTCAGGAAGTATGCTGCCCTCCCCCTCTCAGCACCCCATTTATAAGGGGCCAGTCAGTGTCTAGGCCATGCGGTCATAACCACTGCCCTTCTGAGCGTAGGCATGCTAAATTACTAACCAAGGGCCTTAATGGAAATTGTCTCCTAACTAGCGTCTCACAAACCTAACATCATAAAGTGATGGCAAACCCTAAATCCCCTTGTTAATCATCCCACTTTTACTTTTCTTCACAGACTCTTATTCTTCTATTAAAATGGGTTATATTTGCTCACTTCCTCAGGGCTGTCTTCTCTGTAACTCATCTGGTAAATAATGTGAAAGCACTAATGCCTGACAATGGCCACGTCAGCGTTTCAAGCAGGGAGATCAATGATTTTAACTTAACAGGCATTGAAAAAGGGGTGCCAATCTGGTAGAGATAAATGGGGATAAGAGGCCTCCTGGTCTCCTTCACATCACATCTCCTGAAAGGACAGCCAGAAAAGCATTATATCTCTTTATGGTCATTTGGCATCTAACAAAAGCTAACAAAAGTTTAGTTTAAATTAAGATCAAGCATTTCTATCTTAATCTTCTTAGAATTATCTAAGATAGGGGTTGGCAAACTTTTTTTGTAAAGGGCCAGGTAGTAACTATTTTAGGCTTTGTGGGCCAGATGATTTCTGTTGTAACTACTTAAATCTGCCCTTGTAGTGTGATGGCAGTTATAGACTTCATGTAAATAATTGAGTATTGCTGTGTTCCAATAAAACATTATTTAGGGAAAAAGGCCAGAGGCCAGATTTGGTCCATGGGCTGCAGTTTGCCAAGCCCTGACCTAAAAAGCTGAAATTCCAAGATTATACATATGTAACTGGAGTGGATACACAAGTGTAAGAAGATCCAGCGGTATGTTTGAATCCGGAGTCACAAAAGGCATCGAAGCAAGCTCCATATAATCGTAGAAGAAGCTTTCTGGTATTTTCTTCTTAACTTCCTCCTCTGCCTCTTCTGCATCTGCAACAGGAGTTTCCATGTACTGAGATTCTAAAAAATTAAAAATATTTTAACTAAGAAGAATGTCTGGTCAATCCTAAAATCGTATTTCATGAAGACAGGAGGAATGTACATAGCCCATAATACTCTAGCAGTAACTACTACTTCTGGCCCAGACATAGGACGCCACCCACAAGTGAGCATGGAAGAAGAAGCAACACGCCTGTGTGCATTGAGGTGAACGCCTAGCCCTGCATGGTTCCGGCAGTCTCAAAGAACAGCGCATGGTCAGTTCTAAGGGAGAGTTAGTCTCACTAATGTGGGATAGATCACTCCTTAGTCAATCCCACTCCCCAGAAAAACCCAGTATGAGAGTATGTGATACTCAGAATACACAACTCCAGAGCTGCTAAAGCACCCTATCAGGATATGTTTGATGCTCTTTCTTTTATCACCTCCACACTTCCTGCAACCATTTCTTTTATGGATTTACAACTGTTCAGTTAAAACAGTGACAAGTACTGATAGAAAACTAGTAATACTTACTTCCAATGCTTTCCACATAATCATCTTGAAATAAACTTGAACTTCCTTCCAAATGTTCCACATAGGATTCATCATTCCCTAAATATGATTCTTCCCCTTCAGTAAATGTTTTGCCTGTGGTATCTTCAACAGATTTGTAATCCTCTTTCATAGCGGCTATTCAAAATAATTTGTTTTAATAATTTCTAAATTTGAATTAAACATTTTCAAATTTCTAAATTTGAATTAAACATTGTCTTAAACATTAAATAATTTCTAAATTTGAATTAAACATTTCTTATTTCCAAAGTACCTAATACTTCCAATTCATTTGTGCTCTAAACTGAATGAATTTTAAACCCAAAACTTGCTAAAAATCATTTTATTTGGTCACTCTTGCAGCTTTACAAAAAAATTTTAAAGATTTTCCTGTGAGTAAATCTCCATTTTCACTTCATTTGCAGTCTATTTCCTACCACTGCACACTTACAAGAAAGTAAAGGATAAAGAAGAAAAGATTGGCTAGTATGTTGCTATCATTTTTTCAATTCAATTTCACTTGAACAACATGTTATTTATAAGGACCTTTTATGTCAAAGATAAATGATGTATATTCAAGAATAAACTCCTCTGGGTATGACTATGTCTGAATGATATCCTAGGAATACATCAGACTATTTGCTTCAGGACAAGCTAGAAGAGAAAAAGAATTGGAATGGGAGTAGAATAGACCTAGGTATAAGCCAACATTCAGATCAAGTCCAAACATGGCTATGGTTCACATATACCATGTCCAGCAGGTGAAAGGGCTGGATGAACTTTCAGAATAATAAGGCAGAAATGGTAAGTATGTCAGAAACAGAGTAGAACCACCTAGTAGGTCTATCTGAGATGGGCTAAAAGAAGAGGAACAAGGCCCAAGACTAACATGAATGAGGTGAGATAGCTGGGCCAATCCAATTAGCAGAATAAGAGGACAGGGTTCTGTAGGATTCATGCATTTGGATGGAAAGAAAATAATCCTGGACACCTAAATGGGGCCCACTTCTTGAACTCCCCTAGGGGAGAGCCCTGGGTAAATACTCTCCAGAAATACCATTTAAGAGATTTCTTAGCTCTTTCTTGTGACTGTTGCAATCAAACATTATATCCCCATTTCAAGATTAGGATATTATCTGCTGGCCTGCCTCTCTCTGGGAACAGAGTTCAAGCTGCCATTAGATGAGTTCAGGCTGCCAGCTAGGATGAGGGAATCACTGATAAAGGAATCAGAAGTGAATACGAATGAAGGGGAGTAAATCATTTTTCTAAAAATGATTATTCTGAGCCTGGTTGAAGGGTTGTGCCACTGAAAGGAAAAGTGGAGTTTGGAAAAAAACTAATTTAACAGGAAGTAGACACATTAAATCAGATTGGCAAAGCAGCAGATCTTAGCAACTTGGTGACAACAAAGAATTCTATACTTTTTATAATCCCAAAATAGACAGGTGGAAGGATTATGGTTTGATGTACAAATCAGCATTTTTCTTTCTGTTCTTGGAAATAATCTACAATCAACATTGAAAATGAAAGCCAAAATTACAAATGCCATTTTTTGTAGAACTAGAAGCTGCTAAAACCTCAAATCAGAAATGGATGGCGGGGCTGGCTGGTGGAAGGGCTGGCAAAATTAGTGGACATGGAACAAGGATGGGTGCAGGAGGAAGCAAAAGGAGGTAACCAAGGCGAGGAGACACCATAGCCACAGATCTCAAAAAGAGCCAGCTGAAAGTTTGTTTTATGACCAAGGATTTTAAAAAATTAATTAATTAATTTGACTGCACCAGGTCTTAATTATGGCACTCAAGATCTTCGTTGCGGCATGTTTTGCTGCAGCATGCGGGATCTTCGGTTGCAGCATGTGGGCTCTTAGTTGCAGCATGGAGACTCAGCTGTGGCATGCGGACTTCTTAGTTTTGGCGTGCATGTGAGATCTAGTTTCCCAACCAGGGATCAAACCCGGGCCGCCTGCATTGGGAGCACAGAGTCTTACTCACTGGACTACCAAGGAAGTCCCTGACCCAGGATTTTATAGGTGAGTTTCCTCAGCTTTTTCTTCCCTCTAGCCAATAGAAATAAGAAGCTGTGGTGCCTCTCCTCACCAGCTGCCACAGAGGCAGGCTGCCTCCTGCAAATACAGCTTGCCTTTCTGGTCCTTGTTTATCTCCACCCCCTTTGTGAGATTGGGAACACAATGAGGAAGTCTGCGAATGATGTGACTGTGCACATAGAACATCCATAAGGACTCCCTATAATTATTACAATTTTTAAAAGAGTTTTGCATGGTTACTACATACAAAAACAATATACAAAAATTCATAATTGGAACTTCCATTTTGGCCATGATGAAGTAACCATGATGGAGTACCAGACTGTTCTACAATTTTGGAATTATTTAGTTCTCCCTTTCATTCTATTTTTCTTCATGTATTGTGATGCTCTGTTATTAGATCATACATATTTATGATAGTTATGTCTTCCTAATGTATTGCTCCTTTTATCATCGTGAAATGTACTTCTTTGTCACAGATAGTACTCTTTGTCTTGAAATCTATTTTATCTGATATTAATATAGTCACCCCAGCCTTCAAATGCTTACTGTATGCCTACTATATCTTTTTCCATCAATTTACTTTTAACCTATTTGTATCATAATACTTAACATGTGTCTCATATATCATACAGTGGGTTCTTGCTTTTATTATCCATTCTGATAATCTGTACCTTTTTACAAGACTTATTAGCCCATTAATATTTAATATAATTATTGGTAGAGTTGGATTTTGATCTAACATTTAATTATTTATTTTCTGTTTGTGCACTTCCCACTCTTCCATTTTCCCTCTATTTCTTCTTTCCTACTTTCTGTTAGACCATTTATTGTTATTCTTCTAGATTATTTATTCTTTAAAATTCCATTTTAATTTCTGTTAGCTTTTTAACTACTTTTCTTTGTTTGCTTTTTAAATAATTGCTTCAGAGATTATAATATTTATCCTTTACTTCTCACAGTCTACTTAGTTAATATTATAGTAATACACATCTTTCATCAACTGATGGAACAACCAGTCAAAAACTCCATAAGATATGATGATCTGAAAAACACTATCAAACATCCGCACCTGATATTTAAAAAACACTACACCTACACATTCAAAGGCACATGGGCCATTTACCAAGAGAGGTCACTTGCTGGAACATAAGACAAGTTTTAATAGCTTTTAAAAGATCGAAATAATACAAAATATGCATATTCTCTGATTATAGCAGTAGTAAATTAAAAATAAATTACAGAAGACATTTGGCAATTAAAAACCACACTTAAAAATAATGTATGGGTCAAGGAGAAATTAATAAAGAAATTATAAAACACTTCAAAGTAAATGATAATAAAATATAACACCAAAATTTGTGGGATACAGCTAAGGCAATGCTTAGAGGGAAATTTATAGCTCTTAGTACATATATAAGAAAACTCAAAAATCAATGACCTAACATTCCACCTCAAGAAACTAGAAAAAGAAAAGCAAAAAACCCCAAAACTCAGAGTAAGTAGAAGAAAGGAAATAAAAATAATAAATAATAAAAATAAAATAATGAAACAACAATAGAATAAGTATAAATAATAAAAATGAAAGCAAGACTCAATGAAATAAAAATCCAACAAAACAATAGAAAAATTGGCAAAGCCAAAACCTTATTCTTTGAAAAGATCGACAAAATGGATAAACTCCTAGCTAAGCCAATCAAGAAATAAAAGAGAGACAATACAAATCTTCAGTATCAGGAATTAAAATAGATCCTACAGAGTTAAGTCAACAAATTTTACAATTTAGAAGAAATGTATAAATTCTATGAAAGATACAAAGTTATAAAACTTCGTAAAGAAGAAAGAGACAACCCTCTATTTATTAAGGGAATTGAATTCACAGTTAAAAACTTTTCCACTAAGAAAATTACAGGCCCAGATGCTTCACTGGTGAGTTCCAACAAACATTTAAGGAAGAAATAATACTAATTCTACACAAAATATTTCTGAAAATAGAAGAGACCAAAATACTTCCCAGTTTATTATATGAAGTCAGCAATAATTTAGTCCTTTGATAAGAATCAGAAACCAATGTCTTGGTAACTAAAGTCCTTCACCCTTGTGAAAAATGCTGGATGGTCTGGCTGGTACATTTGGCCTAAATCTCTTAATAGGACTCTGTTATAGCAGAAACTCCTTGTTGGGTATGGGGAAGAGTCTACCTTAATCTCCGTACTTAGGTAGAAAGCCAGGAAATTGATTCACTCTGCATGAGAATTCCAAAGGGTAAGATGTTGCTCAGACATTTTAGAAAGACTGAGAACAAGGTAAGGGCTCCAGGAAAAAAAATTCAGCTATCAGGTATGTAGCTGAACCAGGACAGAGACCTCTTCTCACAGCACCAAGGTAGAAGGTTTCAGAGTGTCAGCAGACTATTTCACATTATCATTTGAGATCCTAAAACCCATGATTTATGAACTAATTTATGAGCTGAGGACAGGGCCAGGCCAGACTTGATAAGACCTGCCCTTAAGAAGGTCTGACATTAAAAAGGGAGATTCAGGCAGTGCTGGACAAAGGGACATTATCATTAAATCCATCCGTCTGGAGCGGAAGAGGAGCAGAGGGTGTTGGTCCCACCCACTCGGGCCCTGGAAGCCTGCTGGGCTCCCACGTGGTGTCCCCTGCCCTCTGAGACTACAGGCGGGAGGCAGGCCTGGGCCCCTTCTGTTCCGTTGAGCCTAAGCCCCAACCCCCGACACCTCCCGGGCCTTTTCCAGCCCTGTGGGTCCTAAGCATAGGTCCCACCCACTGCCCAAACTCTGCCCCTGCTTAGGCCCCGCCCTCCACAGCCAAGGCCTTTTCCACCTTTTTTTGTTTTTCCTCCTCCTTTTTCTTACTATTGTGGTTCTTTTTTACTTTCTGATTGTTGGTTCATCTATATTTTTATTTTTATATTCTTTCTAACATATCTGTTAGTTTCCTAGTCTAATTTTATTTTTTACTTGTTATTGTTCTCCATTTTTTTTTTTTTTTTTTTTTTTTTTTGCTGCCCCACACGCAGCTTGTGGGATCTTGGTTCACAAGCCAGGGTTAGGGCTGAAGTTCCTGCAGTGGGAGCTCCGAATGTGAACCACTGGACTAACAGAGAACCTCAGACACCATAGGGAATACTCATCAGAGTGAGGTCTCCCAGAGGTCCTCATCTTGGCACCGAGACCCAGCTCTAAGCAACAGCTTACAAGCTCCAGTATTGGAAGCCTAAGACCAAACAACCAGTAAGGCAGGAACACAATCCCACTCATTAAAAAAAAAAAAAAAAACGAGATGGCAAAAAAACATGTCACAGATGAAGGAGCAAGGTAAAATCCTATAAGACCAAATAAATGAAGAGGAAAAAGGCAATCTACCTGAGAAAGAATTCAGAGTAATGATAGTAAAGATGATCCAGAATCTCAGAAATAGAATGGAGACATGGATTGAGAAAATACAAGAAATGTTTAACAAAGATCTAGAAGAACTAAAGAACAAACAAACAGAGATGAACAACACAATAACTAAAATGAAAAATACACTAGAAGGAATCAATAACAGAATAACTGGGGCAGAAGAATGAATAAATGAGCTGGAAGACAAAATGGTGGAAATAACTGCCAAGGAGCAGAATAAAGATAAAAGAATGAAAAGAATTGAAGACAATCTCAGAGACCTCTGGGACAACACTAAATGCACCAACATTCAAATTATAGGTGTCCCGGAAGAAGAAGAGAAAAAGATAGGGTCTGAGAAAATATTTGAAGAGATTATAGTGGAAAACTTCCCTAACATGGGAAAGGAAATAGTCACCCAAGTTCAGGAAGCACAGAGAGTCCTATACAGGGTAAACCCTAGGAGAAACACACTAAGACACACATTAATCAAACTAACAAAAATAAAATTCAGAGAAAAAATATTAAAAGCAGCAAGGGAAAAACAAAAAATAACATACAAAGGAATCCCCACAAGGTTATCAGATGATTTTTCAGCAGAAACTCTGCAGGCCAGAAGGGAGAGGCAGGATATACTTAAAGTGATGAAAGAGAAAAACCTACAACCAAGATTACTCTACCCAAAAGGATCTCATTCAGATTTGACAGAGAAATCAAAAGCTTTTCAGAAAAGCAAAAGCCAAGAGAATTCAGCACCACCAAACCAGCTTTACAGCAAATGCTAAAGAAACTTCTCTAGGTGGGAAACACAAGAGAAGAAAAAGACCCATGAAAACGAACCCTAAACAATTAAGAAAATGGTAATAGGAACATACATATTGATAATAACCTTGAATGTAAATGGATTAAATGTCCCAACCAAAAGACACAGACTGGCTGAATGGATACAAAAACACGACCCATATATATGCTGTCTACAAGAGACCCACTTCAGACCTAGAGACACATACAGACTGAAAGTGAAGGGATGGAAAAAGATATTCCATGCAAATCAAAAGAAAGCTGGAGTAGCAATACTCATATCAGATAAAACAGACTTTATTTTTATTTATTTATTTATTTATTTTTATTAGTTTCTGCTTTATAACAAAGTGAATCAGTCATACATATACATCTGTTCCCATATCCCTTCCCTCTTGCGTCTCCCTCCCTCCCACACTCCCTATCCCACCCCTCCAGGCGGTCACAGAGCACCGAGCTGATCTCCCTGTGCTATGCGGCTGCTTCCCACTATCTATCTACCTTACATTTGGTACTGTATATATGTCCATGCCTCTCTCTCGCTTTGTCATAGCTTACCCTTCCCCCTCCCCATATCCTCAAGTCCATTCTCAAGTAGGTCTGTGTCTTTATTCCTGTTTTACCCCTAGGTTCTTCATGACATTTTTTTTCTTAAATTCCATATATATGTGTTAGCATATGCTATTTGTCTTTTTCTTTCTGACTTACTTCACTCTGTATGACAGACTCTAGGTCTATCCACCTCATTACAAATAGCTCAGTTTCGTTTCTTTTTATGGCTGAGTAATATTCCATTGTATGTATGTGCCACATCTTCTTTATCCATTCATCCGATGATGGACACTTAGGTTGTTTCCATCTCCGGGCTATTGTGAGTAGAGCTGCAATGAACATTTCGGTACATGTCTCTTTTTGAATTATGGTTTTCTCAGGGTATATGCCTAGTAGTGGGATTGCTGGGTCATATGGTAGTTCTATTTGTAGTTTTTTAAGGAACCTCCATACCGTTCTCCATAGTGGCTGTACCAATTCACATTCCCACCAGCAGTGCAAGAGTGTTCCCTTTTTTCCACACCCTCTCCAGCATTTATTGTTTCTAGATTTTTTGATGATAGCCATTCTGACTTGTGTGAGATGATATCTCATTGTAGTTTTGATTTGCATTTCTCTAATGATTAATGATGTTGAGCATTCTTTCATGTGTTTGTTGGCAGTCTGTATATCTTCTTTGGAGAAATGCCTATTTAAGTCTTCTGCCCATTTTTGGATTGGGTTGTTTGTTTTTTTGCTATTGAGCTGCATGAGCTGCTTATAAATTTTGGAGATTAATCCTTTGTCAGTTGCTTCATTTGCAAATATTTTCTCCCATTCTGAGGGTTGTCCTTTGGTCTTGTTTATGGTTTCCTTTGCTGTGCAAAAGCTTTGAAGTTTCATTAGGTCCCATGTGTTTATTTTTGTTTTTATTTCCATTTCTCTAGGAAGTGGGTCCAAAAGGATCTTGCTGTGATTTATGTCATAGAGTGTTCTGCCTATGTTTTCCTCTAAGAGTTTGATAGTTTCTGGCCTTACATTTAGGTCTTTAAGCCATTTTGAGCTTATTTTTGTGTATGGTGTTAGGGAGTGATCTAATCTCATACTTTTACATGTCCCTGTCCAGTTTTCCCAGCACCACTTATTGAAGAGGCTGTCCTTTCTCCACTGTACATTCCTGCCTCCTTTATCAAAGATAAGTTGACCATACGTGCATGAGTTTATCTCTGGGCTTTCTATCCTGTTCCATTGATCTATCTTTCTGTTTTTGTGCCAGTACCACACTGTCTTGATTACCGTAGCTTTGTAGTATAGTCTGAAGTCAGGGAGCCTGATTCCTCCAGCTCCGTTTTTCGTTCTCAAGATTGCTTTGGCTATTCGGAGTCTTTTGTTTTTCCAAACAAATTTTGAATTTTTTTGTTCTAGTTCTGTGAAAAATGCCAGTGGTAGTTTGATAGGGATTGCATTGAATCTGTAGATTGCTTTGGGTAGTAGAGTCATTTTCACAATATTGATTCTTCCAATCCAGGAGCATGGTATATCTCTCCATCTATTTGTATCATCTTTAATTTGTTTCATCAGTGTCTTATAGTTTTCTGCATACAGGTCTTTTGTCTCCTTAGGTAGGTTTATTCCTAGATATTTTATTCTTTTTGTTGCCGTGGTAAAATGGGAGTGTTCTCTTGATTTCACTTTCAGATTTTTCATCATTAGTGTACAGGAATGCCAGAGATTTCTGTGCATTAATTTTGTATCCTGCTACTTTACCATATTCATTGATTAGCTCTAGTAGTTTTCTGGTAGCATCTTTAGGATTCTCTATGCATAGTGTCATGTCATCTGCAAACAGTGACAGCTTTACTTCTTCTTTTCCGATTTGGATTCCTTTTATTTCCTTTTCTTCTCTGATTGCTGGGGCTAAAACTTCCAAAACTATGTTTTGGAAGAGTGGGCAGCCTTGTCTTGTTCCTGATCTTAGTGGAAATGGTTTCAGTTTTTCACCATTGAGGACGATGTTGGCTGTGGGCTTGTCATATATGGCCTTTATTATGTTGAGGAAAGTTCCCTCTATGCCTACTTTCTGCAGGGTTTTTATCATAAATGGGTGTTGAATTTTGTCGAAAGCTTTCTCTGCATCTATTGAGATGATCATATGGTTTTTCTCCTTCAATTTGTTAATATGGTGTATCACATTGATTGATTTGCATATATTGAAGAATTCTTGCATTCCTGGAATAAACCCCACTTGATCATGGTGTATGATCCTTTTAATGTGCTGTTGGATTCTAAAACAGAGTTTAAAATAAAGACTAACAGAGATCTTATCTCTGTTACAAGAGATAAGGAAGGACACTACATAATTATCAAGGGATCAATCCAAGAAGAAGATATAACAATTAGAAATGTTTATGCATCCAACATAGGAGCACCTCAGTACATAAGGCAAATGCTAATAACCATGAAAGGGGAAATCGACAGTAACCTAATAATAGTAGGGGACTTTCACACCCTACTTACACCAATGGACAGATCATCCAAACAGAAAGGAAATAAGGAAACACAAGCTTTAAATGACACAATAGACCAGATAGATTTAACTGATATTTATAGAACATTCCACCCAAAAGTGGCAGAATACACTTTCTTCTTAAGTGCACATGAAACATTCTCCAGGATAGATCACATCTTAGGTCACAAATCAAGCCTTGGAAAATTTAAGAAAATTGAAATCATATCAAGCATCTTCTCTGACTACAACGCTATGAGACCGGAAATCAGTTACAGTAAAAAAACTGAAAAAACCCACAAATACATGGAGGCTAAACAGTGTGCTACTAGATAAGCAAGAGATCACTGAAGAAATCAAAGAAGAAATAAAAAAATACATAAAAACAAATAACTAAAACACAACGACCCAAAACCTATGGGGCACAGCAAAAGCAGTTCTAAAAGGGAAGTTTACAGCAATTCAATCTCACCTCAGGAAACAAGAAAAATCTCAAATAAACAATCTAACCCTACACCTAAAGCAACTAGAGAAAGAAGAACAAAGAAAACCCAAAGTCAGTAGAAGGAGAGAAGTCATAAAAATCAGAGCAGAAATAAATGAAATAGAAATGAAGAAAACAATAGCAAAGATCAATAAAACTAAAAGCTGGTTCTTTGAGAAGATAAACAAAATTGATATACCCTTAGCCAGACTCATCAAGAAAAAAAGGGAGAGGACACAAATCAATAAAATTAGAAATGAAAAAGGAGAAATCACAACTGACACCACAGAAATACAAAGGATTATAAGAGACTACTGCAAACAACTATATGCCAATAAAATGGACAACCATGAAAAAATGGACAAATTCTTGGAAAGGTACAATTTTCCAAGACTGTACCAGGAAGAATTAGAAAATATAAACAGACCTATCACAAGGAATGAAATTGAAACTGTAATTAAAAATCTTCTAACGGGGGCTTCCCTGGTGGCACAGTGGTTGAAAGTCCGCCTGCTGATGCAGGGGACATGGGTTCGTGCCCCGGTCCAGGAAGATCCCACATGCCGCGGAGCAGCTGGGCCCGTGAGCCATGGCCGCTGAGCCTGCACGTCCGGAGCCTGTGCTCCGCAACGGGAGAGGCCACAATGGTGAGAGGCCCACGTACCACAAAAAAAAAAAAAAAAAAAATCTTCCAACAAACAAAAGTTCAGGACCAGATGGCTTTACAGGTGAACTCTATCAAACATTTAGAGAAGAAGAGAATGTACTTGAGGACATAGGGAGTGGGAGGGGGAAGCTGGGGCAAAGTGAGAGTAGCAGCAACACATATACACTACCAAATGTGAAATAGATAGCTAGTGGGAAGCAGCAGCATAGCACAGGGAGATCAACTCGGTGCTTTGCGACGACCTAGAGGGGTGGGATAGGGAGGGTGGGAGGGAGAGACGCAAGAGGGAGGGGATATGGGGATATACATATGCATATGGCTGATTCACTTTGTTGTACAACAGAAACCAACACAGTACTGTGAAGCAATTATACTCCAATAAAGATCTATAAAAATTTTTTGAAAAAAAAAGAAAAAATAAATCATCCAGGAAAATACTGCAAAGCACTAGAAACTAAAAAGTAGACAATCCTGTGTCAGAAACATAGGGAGTGGAGAAAAGTGGAAATGGAGAAACAAATGAGAAGCAAACTAAAGTTTTTCAGGAGAGTGATATAATCATATTTTTTGGAAAGATAACTCTGATGGTGGTATGGACAGGAAGACTTAAGCAGAAATCCTTGTAAGAGTCCAAGCAAGAGGAGATAGACCTCTAAAATAAAATACGATACAGAGAAGTCATAGATTTACCAGACGTGCCTCAGCTAAATTGAAAGAATTTAATGTACATTTTGTAAATGAATTGATTTCCCCAGGACCTGCTCTCCTCTAGGTGAATAGTAAAAATTAGATTCTGAAACTATATTTAGGATTAGAACTAAAATTGTCAATATTCCACTAAGCCACCTAACACCACGATGCCCAGACAGAAAGAGCCAGTCATCTTTTAAAAATCCTATTACAAAATTCTTCACTTTCCCTTCTATCTGCAATCTATGGTATCCTTCCACATGTTATCCAATTTAATCCTCAAACAGCTCACAACGATCATTTTATGGGTGAGGAAATTGAGGCTCAGAAAGGTGAAATAATTTAGCCAAGATCAAGCATCTCTAAGTCATAGACCCAGGACTCAAAACTTAAGTCCAGCTCTCTTTCCACTACACTGTGTTAGAGAAGCCCATTAAAGACCTTGTAGCCCCTACAGGAAGGAGCCAGACCAGATGTGAAGATGGGTCGTTATCAACATAGAGATGATAGTAACTTCTGTGTTCCAGGACTAGAGATAAAATGATTAAAACGCAGAATCTGCTCTTCAAGAACTTAGAGTTTAGTAAGGGAATTAAACAAGTCAACCTGTCGTATAAACTTAGATATGCACTCTTCAAAAATCATGTTACCTAAATTTGATAATCAAGGCCCTAAGTGTATATTATAATCTTTACTCACATTTTGATGCAGATCTAGAAGAATGAGACTGCCTTCCATCACTCTTTGATCTCTCTGATTTCCCCCCATCAGTATCCTGATCATCTGGTTCCTTCATTTTCTCTGTAAGCACAAACTTGAGACAGAGAAAGGGATAGAGCTGTAAAATAGAAATCATTAACAGATTATTTTCCCCCTAAACAAATTCCATGAGCACCAAACACCATGTGTGTTGACAATCTGTATGTTTGCAAGGTAGCAGAAATGACTTCACCAGCTGGAGGGCACAGCCATCATCAGAGA
Source organism: Mesoplodon bidens (assembly GCF_964165515.1). NCBI lineage: Eukaryota > Metazoa > Chordata > Mammalia > Artiodactyla > Ziphiidae > Mesoplodon > Mesoplodon bidens. The sequence goes on from NC_138161.1 coordinate 60,373,723, forward strand.
CCTCTGTAGAATGACAAAATATAGTCTGATATTCCCTTCCTCCAGGCAAACTTGTCATCGTGGTGCCCTCTGGTTTTCCAGAAGTCCACAGTGAAGCACCACCCAAGCCTATCTTTTCTCTAAATGCTCCATATTAAAATTAACCCTTTGCCATCCTTCCTTTGGTTCATCCCCTCCTCTTCCTCCTCCCATCATCAAAGTCCCCTGGTGTTACTAATCAATTTCAATTTTTAAATATTTGTTGAGGATAACTTCTATGTATCAAATCTTATGTTAGGCACTAAATTGTAGTACTGAACTAGAAAGATACGATCCTTAACTTAGTGGAGCTTTTTTAGAAATATAGGTATTAAACAAGTAATTAAAATGTAATGAGTGCTACAAAAAAATAGGGTGCTGTGGGCCCATACAGCAAGAAGATTAAACCATGTCTGGGGTTAAGGAAGAGGCATTTGAGACACAGGTAATGAGTAGACATTGGCCAGGCATAAAATGGGAAAGATTATTGGCAGAGGGAGCTTCTAAGAGAGGCCTGTGTCTGTGAAGGCCTGAGAGCAGTCTATTGGCTAGAGCAGGAGAGTGAAATGGACATTGATGAGGAAGCGGGTAGCAGATCATCAAATTGTCTCTAAGCTTTGCTAAGGAGTTTAGAACTTATTTCTATGGTAATTGAAAGCCATTGAAGGTTTTTAAGGAGGGGAGTGACACGAGAGGTTTCCTCTGTCCTCTCTCTCTATGGCAGCTCTTGTAGATGAGAACATCTACTATGTCTTCCTTCTAAGTCTTCATTTCTCCGCACTAAACATCCCGTGTTTCCTCAACATTCTTCTATGGCACAGCTGGCAAGCAGAGTAGAGTAGTAGTTCTATTTGGATGAGATCTGTGGTTAGATTCAGGTTTGAATCCCAGTTTTGCCACATAACTAGCTAATTACTTCACATCAATTCCTCAACTGTAAAATGGGAGTGAAGAAAAAACTATGTATAAGGCTGCTATGCAAATTAACTAAACTAGTGCATTATTATACCTTCCTGGTCTCTCAAGAAAGACTACTATGCCCAAAGCAGCCAGGATCTACACTACACAATCAGTGCATGAGAGTGCAGGATGACAACTACCCACCTTCATCTGGACATTAGGGTTTATACTATCTGTTTCCTTGCACTGACATCATGATACCCTCTCTTGATTTTTGTGTTTGTTTTTATTTTTTTAGAATTAAGGGATTGAGAAGTTGTTTTGTAACCTGATGAGGCTTTGATGTCAGAGAGACTTGTTTGGCCAAGAAAAAAGGTTTACTTGGCCAAGGGCCAAGCCCCTAGCATCCCTTAACCTGTCAGTCCTTTTATATGTACAATGGGGAAGATAAGGTTGTCTGGCAGAGTTACTGTAAGTATTAAATGAGATCTTTTATACCCACAGTTCTCAACTCTGGCTGTACTTTAGAATCACTTGGAAAACTTTTTACAATGTACCATTCTCAGGGTCTCAATCCCTATATAATTCTTTTGTGGAGCCAAAGAATAGGAACCAGAGTTAAGGATCATGGGTTTATATCAAACTCTTCGTAGGTACTGGAAAATGGTAGTTTTGCTATAATTACTACACATTCTCTTTAATACAGCTAGGGCTCAATAAATATGATCACAGAATCTTGAGAGTTGAAAGAGGGTTAATTTGGTCCAATCCTCCCACCCAATATAAGTCACACATCTACAACTCAAGCCCAGGCTAAGAGTATTGGCTAGAATCACACTGACTGGGCTCAAAGCCTGGCTCTTCCTCTTACTATTATAGTTGTGAGGTATTAAACAAGTATTTAACCTCTCTGTGCCTTCTCATCTGTAAAGTGCAGTACCTACTTCACAAGATGGTTCTGAGATCTCAATGAGTTAATACAGTAAAGCTTTCAAAGAACAGTGCCTTGCACTCAGTAGGTAAAATAGTTGAAGGGATGAATGTTTTAATTCCTGAAGAAAGGAACAAATGAAGGAACACACCAAGAGACAATCAGCTTTAAACATTTCAGGTAAGAGGGCGAGCACATTCTGTTAATGTTCTCAGCTCTAGTTCTTAGGAAGTTCATTTTATATTATATGAAATCTTCCTACCTGCAACTTGTATCTATTTGGCCCTATTCTTCTGCGGACACACAGAACAAGTTTTCCTGTTTACTATCGCCATTCAAATAATTAGCTAGTTAACTTTCTTACCCAGATCCTCTCTTTTCCCAGATAAAGCATCCCATTTCTTTCAACTATTTCTCACTAACATGTTTTCAACTCTTTTCAGCATCTGGATGGCTCAAAAACTTAATTCCCAATCCATCGTATATCCCTCCCAATTTTGTATGTCCTTTGAAGGATCTGGACACTTTCCAGAAGATATGAACCATCACTTTATCCGTTGGGGACATTATATTCTTTCAAGGCAGCCTAATATTACATTAGCTTGCCAGGGTCGGGGGGGGTGGGCAGGCTCCTCATATACTGACTCATAATAATCCATTTGTAACCAGCTTGAATGACTAAACCTTATTTCTGTATACCTAGCCATGTCCTTCCTATCTTATACAACTGAACTAGCTAGGTTTGGAAGTCTATTTGCAGAACTATCTTAAATCTATTTTCATTAGACTCAGGCTTATTGGTCCAGCCTATGGTTAATTCTGTTAACCAACTCATTAGGTAGACTGTGAAGTTTTGAGTCAACCCTGAGGAAGTGTAAAGAAAAAAGAAAATTGTAGTACACAGTGTTGAAGAGTGTGTGTTGCTAGAAGGAGGTTGGCTGGAAGCCGGACAGAGGGCTCCCCAAGATGACATTACTCAAGATTCATTCCTTAGATTCCAGGGTCAGTCCCCACTCTCACAAACTCAAACACTCTATCTCAGCAGTGTGCCAGAGCTGGTCACGTTGAGATTCATAGAGATTCCTGTATAAAAACAGACACTCAGTTTTTACTTTACAGTGTGAAATACAACTGTGGAGAGAATAACAGCTCGTGTTTTTTTGATGTTTACCATGTGTCGAGCACAGTTCTGAGGATTCTACACATATTGTTTCATATATTTCTCAAAACTCTATGAGTTAGGTGCATTTTACAAATGAGATAGCAGAGCAGTTACTATTTGAATCCTTCCCTCTCACCCAGCTCATGCAATTGACTTCCAAGTCCTGTTGCCCAGTGTCCAGTTATTAAGCCTTTTGAATTCATCCTCTCCCTTCTAGTCCCACTGTCCCCATCCTAGTTCTGGTCCTCATACTGTCTCACCTCTACCATTACCACAGCCTCATTCTCTCCCTTCTCTGGTCCATTTGTACACTGCCTCTTACATTCCTAAAACACAGCTTTTAATGTGTCACTCTTCTTGTTTAAAACCTTTAATGGTTCCTCATTGCCACAGAACAAGAACTCAGATTCCTTGGTGTGGCACAAAGGTCCTTCATCTCAGGGTCTGTAATTCATCTCTTGTCACCTTCGCCTTTCCTGGATCCTCCTCAGCCCCTCCTCCTTCTGAAAAGTTTTAGTCAGTAGCCACCTTGGACAACTCACAATTGGCCGGGCATGCTGAGTACTTGTATGCTACTGTATCTACTTGTATGCAACAAGGATTTATTGTGCACCTACTGTGTCTTGCATGTGCTACACACTTACTTGACCTGCATTCTCCTTTTTAATTGTAACAGGAACCCCATGAAGTAAGCACTACCACCTTCCCTACCTAGATGAGGAATCTAAAGTGCAGAAGGTCAACTTGCCAAGTGTCACACTTAACAGGTCTGGGTGGCTTGTTGACCCCAGAACCCAGGCACTTTCCCACCGACTCCCTGTTCCAGGCTCAGCCCAGACCAACTCGGACTCCTGCCGTCGTCTGTCTTCCTCCCCAGCTGGATCATGAGCTCCTTGCAGGCAGGAACAGCGTCCACGTTGTATCTATAGTGTGTAGCCCCATGCCTGCGAATGCTGTTACTTCAAATGTTTGTCGAACTGATCCATAGAAAGGAGAAGCAAAGTGTCGCAGCAAAGCCCGGAGAACCCTAGTTCGGCCTAAGAGAAGTCCAAATGGGGTCGATTTATCCCTGACTCGCCAACAGATTTGAGGGGGAGGTTGTGGGAACTACCAGGCTGCTGGGGTCAAAACTTACCTAAGGCACCGACATCTGCCGCGCGTTCCCAGTCACAGCGTCTGCCCCAGGTCTCCGTTTACTGCGGTTACCACGGCAACGCCACCCCGCCTCCCGGGTGGGCGGAGACGGGCGGGCCGAGAGGCGCATGCGCCGCCCTAAGGCCGCTTTCTGGGAAATGACAAGGCGGTTGCAGCGGTACCCTTGATCTCGCTTGCCCTCTGGCCCGGCTATTTCGTGGCCCATGACTCAGGATCAAGGCCAAACAGAAAGCCCGGCATTCTGCCAGCTTATTATCCGCATTTAATTTTTATGTCTAGTTTATATTATTATTATCCTAAGGATGATACATTGATGACTTTCGAAGATATGCCCAATAAACCAAAATGGCTCAAAGGTGCCCTGATCACACACCGTCACCAGCAAAGATACGTCGCGGGGCGATTTTTGTTTTATTTATTTATTTTACGCTATGTTATCTCTGTTGACTTTAAGAGTAAGTATTTTATGTTGTGGGCTCTTTGGTCACAGGACTCTAGGTGCACAAAATACAGGCCTAGCTTGACAGATTTTTTCAGTTTAGCAGTTTGCTCTCCAAATGCTCTGTGGCACAGCCAGCAATCATTATTAATTATTTTAAAGTACCTAACTAATGTTACTGTTTACAAAACATTGTTTTTAAATGGCTACAGCCTCGCAATAATATGACAAAGAATTTTGTATCCGAAATATGTAAAGAACTCTTAAAATTCAACAACAAAAAAACTAACCACCTAACACTCTGAATACCTCACCACATCAGATGTATGAGCAGTCAATAAACACATGGAAAGATGCATAACATTAGGCCCCAGGGAGATGCACACCACAATGCACACATTCCATATCTACTGGGATGGGTAAGAGTTTTAAAATTGCCAGCACCAAATGTGGAAGAATGTGGAGCAAATGGAACTCTCATATAATGCTGTTGAAAATGTAAAGTAGCACAACCACTTTGGAAAAATGTTTGGCAGTTTCTTTAAAAGTTAAACATTTACCAAGCGATTCCATGTCCAAGGTATTTTCCCAAGAGAATAAAAATTTCCATCCATACAAAGCCTTATGCGTGAATGTTCACAGCAGCCATATTCACAATAGCAAAAAACTGGAAACCACCTAAATGGTCACTGACAGGTGAATGGATAAATATCTGTACAACAGAATACTACTCAGAAGTAAAAAGGAAGAAACTGATACACACAACATGGATGAATCTCAGTTGGGATGAGTGAAAGTAGACAGGCACAAAATATTACAGTGTGTGTGATTTCATTTATATAAAATGCAAACAAATCTATGATGACCAAAAGCAGATCAGTGGTTCCCTAGAGCTGGAGTAAAGGGAGAAATGCACTGCAAAGAGACAGGAGGAATCTTCTGGAGATGATAGAAATGGTCTTAATTGTGGTGATAGTTTTGTCTGTATATACAACTGCCAAAGTCCATGAATTGTTCTCTTTAAATGGATATATGGATATATTTTGTTGTATATAAATTATTTCTCAATAAAGTTGGTAAGAAAAAAATGGCTGTATTATATTTTGTGTTTATTGGTTTCTGTAATGTTACATAATGATTTTCCAAAAACTTTGTACCATGCATTTACTGGTAATATTGAAATGTTCTCTTTAGTCAAGTATTCTCGTGGATTAAAAAACAAGACCATTATCGCTGCTGTTAATTATTAAATAGTATATCCAGGGTGTCAAAAAGTCAGAAAACATAGGATAAACTTACTTTTAAACAGTATGTTAGTTATTTTCAAATAATATGCTCAACCTGTTTTATTTCAACCTCCAAACATCTTTAAAGTTAAAGCAGTGGATCCAGTTATTAATTTGAGAAAAACACAAATTCACTACAGAATGTCTTTAAAAATCCAGAAGTACAGAGGGAATAGTATATTTATTTCTACACCAAAAAGTCGGCAGTCATTACTGAATGCTTGTGAGTCCGGTGCTGTTCTTAGCATATTTACACCTATTTACCTCACTTAATTCTCACAACCCTGTAAGAAAGGTATTATCTCTGACTTTCAAATGGGAAAAATGAGATTAAGCTGCCCAAGAGACACAGCCCAAGGAACACAGATGACATATGAATCCAAGCTTTCTGTTGGCAACACTTGCACCCGTAGCCACTATGCTATATTAGTTATTTCTTTTAAGTTAGTAGAAGTCCAATAATTGTTTTTAAAAAGAGCTTCAAGTCCTGGCTTTACTTCTTATAAGCACTCTGACGTTGGGTAGCTTATTCGACCTCTAGAGCTCAATTTCCTCATCTGTAAGGGGGGTGGGTGGCATTTAAACACATCTAACTCATAGGTTGACTGTGAGATTTAAATGCAATAACAGGCTACTGCGGCTTAGCACGGCGCCTGCCAGAGGAACGGCTCAATAAAGGACAGCTATTACCATTATGGTGCTTCCATATTGTGCACACCATAAGAGGGCAGCGCAGCATAGGCTTTGGAGAAAGACTGCCTATGTTCTCATTCTAGTGCCACCACTCCCTGGTTATGTGACCTTGAGAGAGTGCTTACCTCCTCGGACCTAATTTCCTCATCTGCAAAATAAGGATAACAGTACTTACTTCATGAAGGTGTCACGAAGTCATGTGGCTAGAACAGTGCCTGGCACTTAGCACATAGTAAACCATTATTAAATTCTGCTAATCCAAATGATTTTGCTATACAGTGTAGGACAGTGTAGGAGTGATTCTATCATAACTATGGATTTAGCTATCAGTCTAGTTTCTCTCACAAGCTGCAATTTGGAGAACTATAAATTTTATTAAAGTTTATTAGCAACTGAACAGCAGCTTTCTGGGACATATCGGACAAGACATATGTTAGCAAAAAACTTGCGTCTAAAACCAAGAAACACAAGTAATCTGAGTTTGGACCGTTAAAAAGTAAATACAAATGTAGTACATCACAGTCAAATACAGCAGAGTTCACCTGTCTGCAGTGCTATAGATCCATGGTTCCCAAATTTGAGCATGCACCGAATCACATGAAAGGCTTATTAAAAAAGACACTAGAGTTTCTGATCAACAGGTCTGGGGTAGGGCCCAAGAATTTTCACATCTAACAAGTACCCCAGGTGATACTGATGCTGCTGGCTGGTGTTCACGCTTTGAGACCCACTGATGCAGCTGGCTCTGAAAGCTGATAAAGAGAAGCTAATAAAGGTAGTTTAACTTAATTAAACACAATTATGCACTAATTTATGACTTGGGGATAATAAATGTTTTTATTTTCCCAAGCTTGGCTGTTCACTGGAATCATCTCAGGAGGTTTTTAAAATACTAATGTTTGTGTCCCATCCCCAGAGTTTCTAATTTAATTGGTCTGGAGTGAGAATTGGGCACTGGGAATTTTAGAAGGTCCCCAGATGACTCTAATAACAGCTGATGTTGAGAAGCACTACTCCAGAAGGCCTAAGAAAGAAAGGCTCCTTTCTCTGTATCTATTATTCTTGGAGTTTTTACAATCTACCTTTGTATTTTATCAGCAAAAACAAACATTAACAGGATGAATACTTCAATATCAGTCCCAAAGGTTGCCAGTGAGCTAGTGGTAGAAGTTTTTGCATTGGTTCTCAACTCTGGCTGCACATTAAATCACCATGAGCAGCTTTTTAAAATGCCACGCCAAGGCATCTTAGAGGTTGAAAGGAATATAGAGGAAAAAAATAAAGAGCCAACCAGTTGGAGAATATTAAAGAAAATACATGTCAAAAGAATGCATTCACAAACCAAGCAGATAACTTGACATTTCAATAAGAGAAGGAATAACACTAAAATGGTTTTATATGCCATACAGGGATAGTATTTATTAAATACCAAGGTTTAAAAAGTGCAATACAGATGGAAGAATCTGCAATAATGCACATGCATACAGATGACTTCACATAAATAAAATCAGTGATACCGAAAGATAATAATTATTTTGCCCCTACAACAATGAAGAGGCCCAAATGAAAGCTGCATAGCACACTTCCTACAACAGTGACTTACAACTGCAGGAGGAGGGAAGGTGTTATCTGAGAAAGTTCCCCAAGGAGTTTCAGTGTGCTTCCCCCTCGCCACTCCCACCTCACTTAGGCTGACAATTCCTATCAAGCCAAGGAGCAGAGACCATTCAAAAACCAAGTTTAAAACAGAAACCAATATGTGAGATCAAACAGGTGCCTTGAAGAAAAGTCTACCCTGAATGCATTGTAGATTCAAGGCTGGGAAAATTGATAGCAACGTTTTGTACTCAATTCTGTTTCAAACATTAAATAAACCAATAAATCAATGTTACTGCATTCAGATATTTAAGCTCAATCATTATTTTTTTGATATACATTACCATTACTGATAACATTTTCACATGTAAAGACTATGTAAGAATTTTATAATATATATAACCACCCTTACCTGCTTAAGCAAATACAAACAAATACTCCCACACTTACTTTTTAAAACTATATATTCACTTGATGGAAAAAGTGATGGACTACAGTGACTTCTCTCAAAAGGGGGTGTAAATTTTTCTGAAAGCCAGACTTTAGTCACACCGAGGCATTTTATTGTAAGTTATATGGAAAAGCAGCTTAGTTCTTCAGAAAAAAATAAGATAAATATAAAATAGATCAACACTTGAGATACACTGGACCAAAAAAAATCTGAATAAAGATGATAAAGAAAAAATATATTACTCAAAAAAATCCTTGAATTTATTAGAATATAAAACTTTTATTTCTCTCTAGTCAAAATTTTATTCACAAGAGGTTATAGGTTGTTTGTTTGTTGGAAATCTATTTGAAAAGGTTAAAAATTAAAATAATTGCTTTATTTCTTTGTTCCATTAGTACTAAGTCACGAGATCTTTGTAAGTTGTATCTGAAAGAAGAACATAAAAACTTAAAAGTGGGAGCAGGGAAAGGGGAGTGGAAGCTCAAGAATATATTACTGAGAACAAACTCTACAACTCGACCTCACTTAGGACACGTGGGTAGCAAGAGCAAACCAGCCTTCTTCATTCTGTTTCTCAATCTGTTGAACAAAGATGCAGAAAGGCTTTAGAAAGTAATCAGGAGCATGAAACCACTCAAGATTTACAATTATTTATACCAAGTACATAGAACCAAAGTTATCTTACACCACTGAATGGTACTAAAAATTATTGCTACTAGAAATATGTATTCTCTATCAGAGACACTCCCAAATATTCCCTGGTCAACAGATCCCCTTACTGATTTGGCAGGCCTAATTTTTTAAAAAAGAATCAATCTAGTATTTTATACAAATCAATGTACAACTTTTTAAAATAACAAAAAAGTTATTTGACCTTGGTAAATTAAATCTGTTACTAAATTCCAGAAATTAAGGGCAAATTATATAAAATAGTTTACATTAAAGCTTCTAAGAATATAAGAAACAACAAAGGACAAATCTTCCAGTGCTGGGCAACTGGAATATTCTGAGCCTACCGATTAATTTGGACTATAAATACTCAATGTTTATTGAGGCGTTCACTATTTGGTCTAATTACTGAAGCTAGTAATAAGAATAGCAAGGAAGATTCCCCCCTCCACCCCATCAAACAGTTGTTAGCTCACGTTTGCAAATGTAATGTTTAAGATTTTAAAGATACCCTCACAATTTGCTATGACTAATCAGTCAAAGGAACTATATTTTGCTGTATTACCAGCACAGAAAAACGCCTTTTGCAAAAATTTTGGATATACTGTAAGATGCTTAGTTTCTGTACATCCCTATAGCAAATCAGAACACATAAAAAATACGTAAGACATTTATTTACCCTTTGTGCCATAACCTCTCTATGTGTGGCACATAACCTCTCTGTGGCACACTCAGATACAGCACACTGGGGCAGAGAGACAAGGAAAGTGACTGGCCCCAGGGCTCTGGTTATCCCAAGCCCTACACAGCCACAGCAAAGAATGAGGAAAACAGTATCTCAGTAAGCCCACAACCCATTCAAGGCATCCCTGCGTGTCTTGCCACACTATTTGGAATGCTCTGCCTGAAACAATAATGTCCGATCTTTGTTGAAATCTTATTGAATTTTACCTTATTCCTTAGTTACCCTAGAAAACAAGAGAAGTGTATGCTTATTTGTTTTTTTCTAATGAAGGTGAATTAGTATTTCTTTTCTTCTGAGAATTTTATGTTATCTTTAAGATAACAGGAATAATAATTAAGCTGGAAACTACTAAATCAGCCACCTCCCACCTTTGCCCTCCCAACCTCTAGACACGTTCACAATTACATTTTATCACATACCTTTGCACTTGGATTAAGAGGTGTCAAGTGCCCACTTCCTGAGGTGGCATTTAATGGAGAACAAGAATTACTAGTAGCCCCTGGAGATCTATTTATGAGAAATAAAAGAGGGTGAGAGTGTAATCTATTATTATTCACCTTTAAAAATTATATAAGACACAATTCTCAATACTGAGAAGAGCTTGAAAGGAATGGCTGACTTAAGTCCAAATGAGGTAAATTATTTGCAACATATTTTCACCAACCTAAGTCTTGTTTTTTTAATTAATAGATTCTCTTTTTTAGAGTATGTTTAGGTTTACAGAAAGACTGAATGGAATGTACAGAGACCATTAGAGGACCATACAGATAAGTTTTTAACATTAAAAGAGGAAGAATGGATGTGCAGGTATGGGGAAGAAGGTCAAGGTCGTGGAAGAGTAATGAGACATGGAGCAGTGCAGTACTAGCATGTAGAGTGGACACAGAGAGCCAGGTACATCCTTGGTGTCACCATTTACCAACTACATAACCCATCGAGGCAAATTGCCCGATTAGCTCTATGAGCTTTGGTTTCACTTACTGTAAAGGAGAAAAATACTATTGGTCAATTTACCCTGTCATATACTACCTCCTAATTTTGTAACCCATAAAACACTCTACATATGTGCTATTATCCTATTTTTGTCGTCAATAGCCAATCCAGTGCTTTTATTCTTCTTTTTTCCCCCAAAATTCTCCTCCCCAATTACTTGATTTTCTCTACATGAGTGAATCTGTCTGAAACTAAGTCAGACATTATGCACTACCTTCTTTCACAAAAAGAATAAAACACAAACCACGTGCTTGATCTTAACCCTACCTTGTTGAATTTAGCCCACTGGTAGGAGAAACAATAGTGCATTTTGAGCTTTCTGGGGCTTCTGCTACTGGAATAGATACCTCGATCGTCCTCTTTCCTCCTTCTATAATATAAAAATAAACATTAGTTTATTACCTTTCAATAAAATGAAAATTAAAATTTAACTTGATTTCTGTTTTACTGCAAATCATACATTATAAATTTGAGGGTTCTTTCTATATTTTTATCATCATGGACCACAAATACACTTCAAGGATTTTTTAAAAAACGAACTGTGGGACAAGAAACTTTAGTTCTTAGTGTCAATTCAGGAGCATGCCAGTTCCTAGAGAGCCAGAATCTTCAGACAAGTGGTATCATGTCAGATCTGCAAGTGAAAAACAGAAATTAAGAGCTAGCCCTAAAGAATAGGGATCTTGGTGAGAGCAACTTATCTAAAGCTTTCCAAAAAAAAAAAAAAAAAGAAAAAGAAAGAAAATTTCTGGAGTCATGCAGTAAAACTTTAAATCTTCTAAATCTATTACATTATTACTGTTACTGAAGACATTAAATTTGGAGGGGAAAGTTGGCTGAAGAGCTCATATGGCCAAAGGCAAGTATAATTATGTACATTTTCAATATTTCAGAAGTAGATAATCAGTCAACAAATATTTACTAAGTATGTACTCATGAAAGGCTCAGGCAGTGCTCCTAAGAATCACTGCTTAAAACCAGTGATTTCTGGACTTTAAGGGGTAATGAAGCTCTATTCAATTTTATAACATATTCCTTGGTTACCCTAGAAAACAAAAGAGGTTCTGCATGACATATGATTTATTTTTAGCTTTATCATTATAGACCACAGAGGTTCCTGTGAAACCAATAATTTTACTTAAGAAAAGAATACCTTAGACAAACAAGCACTGGAATGGAAAGAACACGGTTGCAAATCTACCAGTTTGCTTTAGAATTTCAGACAAATCACTCAGCCTCTTTGTGCCTCAGTTTACTTATTTATCAAATAGTTGTATCAGTTTTGTCTACTCTGAGGGTATGCTGAAAACTAAATAAGCCAACAGAAATGGAAGTATTAACCTCAAAGAACTACTGAAACAGATGTCTCATTTTATCACAAAATTATTCTTACGAGTGATCTGCTTTATTTTTTCTTCATTGCACTTAGCACTAACTGACATTGTCTCATGTATTTATTTGCTTATTTGTATTGCCTGCTCCCCAACTTGAATCCCGGAGTAGTCAAGCTGGGCAGGGGCTTGTCCTGTTCGATGCAGTATCCCCAGTGCCCAGAACAGGGTGGCACATTGTTGGTATTCACATATATTGAGTGATTTCACTTATTTATTCTAGTCAGAAGTTGCCTCTAGACTTTCTGACTATGAAGAACGGTAGATAAAGCTGTAATGTGAAGGAGCCTAGATAAACAAAGAGGAAGGACCTTAGGGAAATGCGTTATCCATCACTTTCCAGTAACTTCCAAATCACTCTGTTTTCCTGTTTTCTTTTTTAAAAATATTTATTTATTTATTTGGCTGCACCAGGTCTTAGTTGCGGCACTCGCGATCTCTAGTTGCAGCATGCGTGCAGAATCTAGTTTCCTGACCAGAGATCGAACCCGGGCCCCCGGCATTGGGAATGTGGAGTCTTAACCACTGGACCACCAGGAAGTGCCTCAAATCACTCTGTTTTCTGGGTCTGTAATTCAAAAGGGAAATAACTTCTGAGAGAAAAAGTCTTATTGGTAGATCCTTCATAGGTAACCTACTTCAACCAGCCACAGGACATAGGAATCTCTCTAAAACAACAATGCTTGAAAACCTCAGGGGGCACACCACTTACTGATACAGAGCTGTCTATTCCTGACAATTAGAACCTTCTCTTACACCAGGCCCAAATTAGTCTCTCTAGAACCTTCATGCAGCTCTACCCCTTGAGGGTCTTAATAATTCAATTTTTGGCTAAAGAGCAACTTGAGGTCTACTTCCTTTATCAGTACCTTTTTGAATGTGATCACTATGACAACTAAATTTTCAGTTACTTTCTATTGTTTAGAATCCCCTGTAGCTTTCCACATTCCTAAGAGTAACAATTAAATAGGAAGTTTAACTTACAAGTGAAAATGTTTTAATGGTTTTAACAGAATAATAACTTGTAATTTGCTGCTGATGAAATTCTAAATTATTTTGATGCTTATGTTTATAAATAGTTGCAGCATATGCCATGAACGAATCATATACAGAAATAGATCCCATTTACATGTAGGAATTCAGACACCAAAGATTAACTGCAGGCACCATGGGATAGCTTTCTAGAAGCTAGAGAGGAGACCAGCCTTCTAGTCCCATTTCTGTCCCTTAGGTCTGTTTCTTTCTATATAAAATTGAAGACACTGAAATATATGCGCTCTGAGATTTCTTTTAGCTAAATATATTCTTGCAAAATCAAGAAAATGAAAATTTTCATGTGTCTAAGCTTTTAAACCATGAATTTGTGACTAACCAGTCCATGCTCCGAGAGGTGACCGAATAGGTGATACTGGTGGAGAGGAAGGATTCAAACCAACAAGTTTCTGCTGCTCTATGAATTGCAAGAGTTTTCCACGAGCCTCCATACTCTGTCGATTCAATTCTGCAATCCGCTCCTCCATGCTACTTGGTGTTAGAGCTTGTACTGCTGGAAAAGTCTTAAAAAAAAAAAAAAAAGGACACAGACTCCATATTAAAAATAATACAAACAATTTTGACCTTTTGTAAAAACGAACTCTTCCACTAACAGCCAGCAAATTAGTATTCATAGCCTTTGCTACATGTGAGCTTGAATACTGGGCAAACAGTAATAGAATTTACAAATCTCTTAATTGAAAAATAAAGGCTAAAGTAAAGGGATACTAATCCTTCTAATATCAGTGCCACATAAGCCCTCTAGTCCCGCTCTGTCCATGGACAGTGTCCGCGGGACAAAGCAAAGCCTTCCTCCATCTCTTAGCGTTTGTTGAGCTGCACAAAGATCACACGAGCAAAGACACTACTCCGAGTGATTGACTCCTAACATCCCTATTAAAGACAGGTCTGGAGTTTGAATCACAATATACAAAAGAGGACCTGCTATAGTTGAAATAGATGCTTCTATAATTATAATCTCCATACATGCACTATGAGCTATTTGGCAAAGATTTCTAGGAATCTTATCACTCCTTCTGACCATGTGTCACCCTACCCAGGCCACTTTTGGCCTAATATACCTGATTCCAGAAGGCTAGTGACTGGAAAGGAATATGAGAGGTAGAGTAAAAAGGAGCCACCAAAGGAATATAATGTAAGTTTGATTTGAAAATTCCTGAAAGGAATGTCACTCTTAAGTATTTCATTTAGTAAATATGTCCCTTTGGGGAAAAACAATTCCTACTAGAAGTCACTAATTTGTAGCTTATGCCCGTTAGTTAAAAAAGAGATAAGCAAAACAGCATGAATTAAAAATCATTTTGTAATTCTGATTATAATGAAAAGGGTGGTGAGGGCAATAGTACTAGATTGTCCTCTCTAGCCTAACTGTTATACTAATTGGAAAAGGGGGCAAGATCCATTTTTAATTCTGTGGGCTTTTTTAAACCAAGAGTTGCCTGTTTCAAATAATCTTCAAAGCTCTGCATACACAGAAATGTCTCTGTTGACTAAAACTGAGGCAGCTTGTACTTACGTACAACCGTAACAATCACTGCTGCCCACTCCTAATCTCCGTCCCGGCTTCTTCTGCCAGTCCCTTCTGACTGCTATTTCTGTCACTCGATACCCGTATTGCCCTTATTGCCCATGAGCCAGTGCTGACAGAGGTGGCCCTTACCCCCACCCTCTCCTAACCTTCCTCATGGAAGCCCTCAATCCACAGTTGGTAAAGCCCTTATGGAAGCCATCACTCTGGAACCCCTAATCCATGAAGCTGGCCAGCTCCTTCCCACGGCCCCGCCTCCCATCAGAACTCTGAGAGGCGCCACATTGGCTCATGACAGGGTAAAAGAAAGACTCTCCCGTCACTGGGATCTGCATGAGGGCGTGTGTTATAAACACTCCACAACTGGAACTTAGAATCCCTTTGCTCCCCGCAAACAAGGAAATGAAGGTTCACGTTGCCAGGTCAGCCCTCAGTTACGTAACTTACAAAATTCCAGCACTACAACATGCAGACTTTTGCTCCTTAAAGTGTAATCCTTGGACCAACATCACCTGGGAACTTATTAGAAACGCACAGGTTCTACCTCAGACCTACTCAATCAGAGTCTGCATTTTAGCAAGATTCCCAGATCATTAGTATGTACATTAAAGTCTGACTTTAATATTCTTTAAAACATCATTTCTAAGGGAAAATGCATTCTGTGTCCTAAAAAATTAACTACTCACGAGCTGAGGGCCAACTACACATAATTCTTTTATGAGCCCTTTAAGAGTAAAAATGATTTCAATTAAAACATAGTTATGTGGTAAACTTTCAAGACATATTTATTCTATATATTATATTTATTTTTATTTATTTATTTATTTATTTTTTGCTGTACGCGGGCCTCTCACTGTTGTGGCCTCTCCCGTTGCGGAGCACAGGCTCCGGACGCGCAGGCTCAGCGGCCATGGCTCACAGGCCCAGCCGCTCTGCAGCATGTGGGATCCTCCTGGACCGGGGCACGAACTCGTGTCCCCTGCATCAGCAAGCGGATTCTCAACCACTGCACCACCAGGGAAGCCCCTATATATTATATTTGAAACTTCATTCCTAGCTTAGTTTTAGCTTTCCTACCTGTTTTACTTTTGTCCTATTTTCCTCATTCATTTCCTCGTTTTAAATTTTATGTTGTACTCTTTTAATGCATGTGTGACATAAACTGATAAATAACCTCTACTTATTTTGTGATGAGGACTTGACACAGCATAAGCCATCTAGTACCAGCTTCAAAGATATCCAGGGTCATTTCTGGATGCTCCAGCAATATACTGAAATACCAATATGTCTGTAGGCAATCCTTCACTGGTACTCACAGAGGTCATGTCGCTGGCATGACTCGTCTCCTGTTTGTTAAACTCCCGAAGTCCATCCCCTTGCTCTCCCCCTGGCCCAATATTATTCAGATGTGCCTTGATAGCTGAATTCTGCAGTGTCAACTCAGCAATTCGTGCCATGATGTCCTTTCTTTGTATTAATGTCTCATCTGTTCTAAGCTGTTGCCCATCTCCCAATACTGGGGGTACTTCTGAGAGTGCAGGGTTTCTTGATTGCTGAGTGCTTGAACGGGAATTGCAGAGGGGCTGTGAGGGGTTAACAAAAGGAGCCTGGGTTTTGTTCTGCAAATCTTCTCCCATGTGAGAGGCCCTCCACCTCTGAGTAAAGAGATGACTCTCTTCACTTGAATTCTGAATGTCTGTGCCAGTAGGTATGGTCTTCTTTTCCCAATTTTGTTCCTTCTCAATTATTTCCACGGTTGGAGGAATTCGTGGGGCAGGACGAGTTTGAACAGTCCTCCTCAATACTGTAGATAAAATTAAAGCATAAGAAACATGTACCACTTAACCACAGTTGGCACTATAATCATCTCATTAGCCCTCCTTAGTAGTTAGAGAAATATTTCAATAGAAGGATTTGGTTTCTGAATGCCTCATTTATTTTAGCAGAGAACGTACCAGCAATACCAGCGCTAACAATCAAGTACAGAGTCTTTTATATTCCTTACAGCTTTATTGGCATCCTTGTGAAAAACCATCTACCAAGTTCACATTTTAACACATGTATTAACTCATACCTGGGAATCCTGGGGGGAGTACAGATACATAACGTAAACTGAGGACGGGCAGGGGAAGCATCTCTGAAGAAGTAAAGTTTTTAAATGATTACATATGTGACAGAAAGTAGAGCAAAGAACATTACAGTCAGAGAGAACAACATATGTGAAGGCCTCAAAATAGGAAACAGCAAAGAAAGGAGGCCAGTCTGGCTGTAGCATAGCAACAAGGCAGAACTGGGAGTATATGAGACCAGAGAGGCATGCAGGGCCATTTTTTGCAGAGCTTTTTAAAGCCATGTTAGAAATTTTATAATTTAATCCAAGAGCAATGAAACCTGGAGGTTCGGGAATGACTCAATTTACATAATTTGCATTTCTTAAATGCTGTCGATAATTGGAAGGTCCAGGAATAGAAGTAGGGAGACCAATAAGCAACTGTAGTAGTCAAGAAGAAAGATGATGGTAGCTTTGACTAAGGTATGTTTGCTATAAAGATGGAGAGAAGTAGATACATTTGAGAAATACTTTGGCAATAGAACTGAGAGTGATGAACTGAAAGTAGGGAGTGAGGGAAACGCACAGAGCAAGATGGCATGCACAAGCGAATGGATGGTGATGCCATTTACTGAGATGGAGAAGACAAGGAGAACAGATTTGGTGGGAGGAGGATTATTAAGAATTGTTTTGAACATGCTAAGTTTAAGGTGCCTATATATCCATCCAAGCAGATGAAACATGGGTCAGAAACTCAAGAGACTATCTAGGCTAAGATCCGAAACTGGAGATCACTGGCATATACTGGGTTGGCCAAAAAGTTCATTCGGGTTTTTCCGTAACATCTTACGGAAGCCACAAGAACGGGTGAGATTATTTAGAGAGAAAGAATAGAGTGAGAGAAGAAACCAGTAACAAGACACGAAGAACTCAACATTTAGAGTCAGATAAAGGAGGAGAAGCTAGCAAAGCAGACTGAAATGGAGCAGCCAGAAGGATAAAGAAATATTACAAGAATGTGGTTTCAAGGAAACAAAGAGGCAGTGGTTAATTGTGTGTAATATTACTGTAAGACCTAGAAACATAAGGACAGAAAGTGTACAGTGGAGTTAACAACACATTGGCCACAGGAGCCCTTAGCTAGAGTGATTTAGGCAGAATGACCAATATGGGAGTGAATTGGGGGAATAGATGCTTCTATTTCAAGACTACAGACTGAGCATACATTTATCTCGCCTTCTTTAACTGACAGTAAGGAAATATAAACACAAATAAACTCACACCAGTAAAGATAATGGTCTGGGGAGAAGCAGTAGCAAACTAGATATTTCAACACATTTCTGGAAGACTGAGAGTGGATGGGAAGTGTGTGAAAGAATGAAATTGTGCAGAAGCTACAGTCCAGAATATGTCTATTAATTAAAAGGAAGCTACAGGTAAACCAGTTTCTTTTGGGCAGTACTGAAAAGGCTGCAGGCTCAAAGCTGACAGGTACAGAGAAAGAGAAAAGTAGGGCTAAACTGGGGAATTACTTGAAAGCCTGTCTTTTATACAGTTATGTCAGTCAACCTGTTGCTCCCCACTTCCGACACCCATCCTTGAAAACAACAACAACAAAAAAAAACAGGGTTGGGAAGAGCAAATGTGGTAGACCCAATTGAACAGCTGGATCCTGCTTCCATATGCTACAGGAAGCCTGCAGTTAACACCTCATGCCCATATGCGCAAAGCAACTACTTAGGGCAAAACATATTGGGAAAACAGACCTAGCCTTACCTACATCATAGAGGAGAAGACTTTTGCCAGCTACCTATGCTATCCAACCTAGTCATTTATTCTTAAATATGAATGGACAATAAAGGATGACCAGACATTGAGGAAAGCCAGCAGCACAAAGAAGAAAAGCCAGGATAGATAAATAGAACAGACTAAGAAGAGAAGAAAGAAAATTCAGGTACAGAGGAAAATGTAACAAAATTTTAACTGGTTTCCTCGCAAGAGAGTTTCTGGAAGATATTGCATTCATAATGAGCAGCAATGGAAGAAAGGACAATCAGAAAATAAGAAAGGGTCCTTGCTTGGAAATTAAAAATATGGTTGGTGAAATACAAAAATGTAAAAGTCAGGCTTGAATATAAAGTGAAAAATACTTCCAAAATATAAGAAGGGGGCTTCCCTGGTGGCGCAGTGGTTGAGAGTCCACCTGCCAATGAAGGGGACGCGGGTTTGTGCCCCGGTCCGGGAAGATCCCATATGCCGCGGAGCGGCTGGGCCCGTGAGCCATGGCCGCTGAGCCTGCACGTCCGGAGCCTGTGCTCCGCAACGGGAGAGGCCACAATAGTGAGAGGCACGCGTACCGCAAAAAAAAAAAGAAGGAAGATATAAGACCAAATACATGAGAAAATAATCCAGAAGGTCAACATATAATTTCCCCAAACTGCAGAAAGTCACGTCTTCTGACGGAAAGGTCCCACGGGTGCCTCACAGTATAATGAGGAAAAAACCCACATTTAGATACACCCTGTGCAATTTCAGAATAAAAATAAAGGGATCCTAAAAGCTTCCACAGAGAAAGAGTAGGTCAAAAATACAAAGAAATAAAATTTCAATATGAAATCAGACATCTCGACTGCAACACTGGATACTAAAAATCAATGGAACAATGCCTTTAATTTCTCAGGAAAAGGGTCTAAGGACCTAGAATTCTATTTCTAGCCAAATCATCAATCAAGTATAAGAGAAAAATGAAAATATTTTCAGATTTTCAAAAACTCGAAGTTTACCTTCTATATACCCCTTCTGATGACTTCTTTCAGAAAATTGAGGGAAAAAACCAAAAAAGAGGAAGAAATGGAATCTAGAATGCAGTGGATCCAAACCAAAAGTGTGATAACAGGGACTTCCCTGGTGGTCCAGTGGTTAGCAATCCGCCTTCCAATGCAGGGGACGCAGGTTCAATCCCTGGTGGGGGAACTAAGATCCCACATGCTGCGGGGCAACTAAGTCCACGTGCCGCAACTACTGAGCACGCGAGCCACAACTAGAGAACCCATGTGCCACAACTACAGAGCCCACGTGCTCTGGAGCCTGCGAACCACAACTCGAGAAAAGTCCACACGCCACAACGAAAGATCCCATGTGCCGCAACGAAGATCCTGTGTGCCACAACTAAGACCTAATGCAGCCAAAAATAAAATAAATAAATAAAAATATTTTTTTAAAGTGTGATAACAGCAAGTCCCAGGATAAGAGCTGTGCAACAGGCCCAGAAAGCAATCCATTGAGACTGGAACAGAGGTTGGTGGGCTCTGGGAAGGTATCTCCGGTGTGAAGGTGGAATGACGAAAGGATGTGCAAATGAAATGGGTGAAAGCACATTATACTTTTGTCAACAAGATGGTGAAAGCAATTTGAATCCTCAGGCAAAATAAAAACAGAACAAGAAAATCACAGTATAAACACAGAGCCAAGTAAAACATTCTGAGCAAATGATGAAGTGAAATAAGAATTCACCTTGATCTTCATACTATGAACTTTTTCCTTTTGTGTGGCACAAGGACTGACAGTAACAATGGACCCAAAAAGAAAATGTAATTGTTATTTGTTTTCAATGTCAGTATCCATCTATAGATGAGACAGAGAAGACATAATGGTAATGGAACATTGTAAATGTTATCAAACTTGATACTACCAAAGGAAAGGTAAAGGTGACTGAAGCTGGGAGGTGGAAACAAAGGAGAGGAAGAAGGAAGGGAGAGGAGTTAGTGTTCTCCTCTCATAGCTGAAAGCTAATAGGTACTGCCTGAAGTTAATGAAAAAGAAATAGAAAGTATTTAAAGTCATAAAGTTCTGCAACAGAAGAATTAAAAATAAAAATATAATTATCCAAATTAGATAGAGAAGAGAGGCAGGTGTTAAGATGAATTAAACCCTCTTATTTAATAAGGGAGAGCCTATAATGATTGTGTAAAGTTGATATTTCAAGAGAAGAGATGTAAAAATATTTTATGTTAATTATTAAGACCACCATCAGATAAATAGAAATCAAACTGGGATAAAAATAACTGCCTCTTGAGGTAGCCTAGAGGTGGAGGAGGAGGAGGAATCCCTTGTATGTGCTTTTTTTAACCACCTGCAAATATGAATTAAATTAATACTTTAAAAAGTGAATGGAAGATAAGAAAGTGAAAACAGCATATGTATACCACTCTTTCAAGAAGCATGGTTATAAAACAAAGTAGAAATTGATTAGTAGCTAAAGGAAAGTATTTATGATGGGAAATTCTAGAACAACACTGTCCAATATGGCAGCCTCTGGTTATATGTGACTATTCATATTCAAACTTTAATTAAAATTAAATAAAATTTAAAATTCAGTTCCATCAGTCACAGTAGCCACATTTCAGGTTCTCAGCAGTCCCATAAGGCTAATAGTGGCTACCATATTAAATGGGGGAGATACAGAACATTTTTTATCATCACAGAAAGTTCTACTGAACAGTTGTTCTGGAGCATAACTGAACACTGATGATGCACCCTATGTACCTCTCATCTCTGTCTGCATGTTCAGTTTAACTGAACAACTCTTTACATGTGAGCATTCCAAAGAAAATGTTGAAAAGTATGTTAATAAAACTTCACCAATTCAGAATACATATTCCAAGGTAGTTATATCTGCACACTGTAAAAGAAATGTGCAGTGTTATTTTCAATGCAGAATCTGCTGAAGGTGCTAACAAAATGTTGTCTAGAGCAATCCCTGAATAATTTGCTTTAACGAACAGTTAATATATTTGCAGAGTAAAAATATTTATTATAATTATTTCTTTAAAAGGATTTCAAGCTACCTTGTTATCACCAATGAAAAATAATTTACAATATCTCATACGAGAGCATTAGGCAAGCCCATTAATAACATGCAAACATTTGAAAAATTACTTTAAGGAACGAAAAGCTAACTTGAACAGAAATCAGAATTGAAATTATATTTTGTAAATCTAGCCAATGTTAATAATACTTACTAGACCTCTAAAGAGGAAATATCAAATCACAGAACTGTAGAGCTGAAAGGACATTAAAGATAAAGGAAAAGACTCTCATTTGAGAGACAGGAAAACTAAAGTCCAGCAGAGGTATCTTAGTCCCATGACGCACAGCTAGTCACTGGACCAGCAGGCCAAGGACTCCAGCACTTTTGACCCTCAGCCTAGCGCTGTCCCCCTGCACCACAAAGATCTGACAAACTCTACATTTGCACTGTAAATGCTAAAACAAATTTTATAACAGCAAGGATTTGTCATTTTCTTTAACTTCTTATGGTCTTTTCACATCCTCTAAGGGAAACGAAGTGCAGAAAATCTGACAAATTCTGTATGTCCTAATGACAATAAAAATTATTCTTCTGTTCCTCTACATAAATATATAAACACTCTTTTTAAAGAAAGAAAAATTTAGGCAAATCAGGGCTGAATAACATTTTTCTAAAAACTTTGGAGGAACATCTAGTTTTTTTGATTGAAGAACTCTTCTGAAAATGAAATGAAAGCTATAGCTCCAGAAAAACGTACATGTGGACAAATAAACATAATTTTCCAAACAGTGAAGGAGTCCATGGAACATCTGAAGACCATCCATGAGCTCCAAGTTTTAAGAATCTATGAGCTAAGGATTAATAATAAATTTTAAAAATATTATTCAAAGTTCTCTTTATATATGCTGCAAAAGTAATTCTAAAGCTACTTTTAATTATACATAGGCTTTCATTATAAAATTCTCCAAGCTGACTGAGCTAAAAACTTTTGCTAAAAATGAGGTTAATAATCAGATCTGACTTACAAAATCTTCCAAGTCACAGTTCCTGTCTTTCCTTGGTTAAACTTTCCTTACTCTCCGGAGTACAATCTCCCCTTGTTTCTTACCCCTTCCTGTGCCCCTGGACCATAGACACAAATGGGATTCCCCTTACTCTGCATTTTATTGCTGAGAACTTTGGTCCTTTGATCTGAGTTCAATTAATATTTACAATGTCTGATGGAACAGATACATAATGAAATTCACTGTCACATTTCACCATAGGTATAATACACATGATATAAACCACCCTGAAAGACCCTCCTTCAGCTTAAAGATTAGGTATGGTAATCAGTATCTTTTAAAATTCTGTTTATCAGGGAAAAATGAACACAATATTTTACATATATGAAGCATAAAAAAACAGCTGCCTTATAGCTTTAGAAGAAGCCTGCTTACCATCCTGCAAAGGACAGAATTCTGAGTTGCTCTTCTGCCTGGGT
This sequence comes from Mesoplodon bidens, assembly GCF_964165515.1. Taxonomy (NCBI): domain Eukaryota; kingdom Metazoa; phylum Chordata; class Mammalia; order Artiodactyla; family Ziphiidae; genus Mesoplodon; species Mesoplodon bidens. The sequence continues at coordinate 60,397,076 of NC_138161.1, forward strand.
GGTGTTAACAATACCGCTGGCTCAAATATATGCCCTGGAAAATTGCTGGCCAGATTCCCGCTTTCTGGAGGGTTTGGCACCTGAGACAGTTTAACAGGCAAATCTTCCTGTGGGAATTCAACCACATCTTCCCCTCTGAACATCAATGGCACGGAGACATTAGCATTTACAGCTGGACCCTCTGAAGAAGATGAGAGGCTATGAGTACTCAAAGGAATTATGAGCGCATTTCAGGTGTTAATGCTTAGATGCATTTCCACAGAGGGCAAAATCACAGGGCCTCCGGAGCCTTCACTTTCTAGTCCATATGCTCATTTAGCAGTCACTCACAGGCAAAGCTCCTGGGGGGCCAGCACTGGGAAGAAGTGGCTGTTTTTGAGAAAAGCACTGCCTTTGAAGACCCACCCTCACCACTGAGTTTATCTCATGCAATTTAAATTTTAGAGTCAGCCACTTCTTAGAATCCCTTCTAAGAAAACGTGCCTAAATACATAAAACTCTTTCCACACAGAGACACTCATCAAAATATTACTTAGAAGTAAAAAATCTTAAATGTCTTATTCAGCCTATGGCATGAGGTGAAAAAAAGGTTTTCAAAGCATCACCACAAATGAACTAAAGTCATGAATTTCTGAAAGTCAGTATTTTTTTTTCTTTCCATGACCATCCCGACCCCTTCTGAACCTGGGGCACCATAATGAAAGGTGCTGGTATTAAATTCCCACATGTCTAGGAAGCTAGTTCTTCTACTTACTATTTGTGTGACTTTGCTAAGTTACCAACACTTTCTCTAAGCCTTGGTTTTCTCATCTAAAAAATGGGGGTAACAATGACACCTACCTCATAAGACTGAGTGAAGAACTCTTGAAAATTAAATGAAAGCTATATTATGAGGATTAAACAAGATAATACATGTAAAACACTGTAAAAGTACTTGGCATAGAGCAAGTATCCAATAAATATTAGCTGGAAGTAGCAGTGGCAAATGCAATAGTGTTAATGCTGTTTATGCATAAACAGCCAATAATTACATACAAGTTTACAGTTTTGTTTTCTCTCTAAGTATTTTAATCCCAATCTGGGATAATAAAAGTATTCCACTCACCTGGACTGTCCATATTTCTACTTGTGGCTCCCCTTTCTAATGTCTGACTTTCTTTGTCATTTATCACAGGACAGTTCTTAATGGCATGTGTGAGTGATATAAGCTGCTCATCTGTTGTGATCATGTACCGCTGAAGTCTTGCCTAGAGAAAAACGAACAAAATAATATCACTGGCATATCAGACAACAAATCATCACCTAGGTATATATAACTATATCATTTCAGACTTTCAAATACTAAAACAATGCATTCATTAAAACATATAATTATAAATATTTTTAAATTCCATGATAGAAGAATGGTCTAATAAATCATGGAATATTATTCATTAATAAATACACTGCTACAACAATAAGAATTAACCTTTTCATAGGGCTTTCAATTTACAAAATCTCTTTATATAGATGATACACTACTGACTCTTGAGCTACCCTGAGAGATACATCAAGTGGAGGAAACTCAACAGAATATTATATAGGCATTTAAACTGATAAACATGAGCATTATAAAAATTTATGGTAATATATATAAAATAGTGTTAAAAGACTATATATATATACATATATATATGTATATATATACCACATAGGTATATATATATGTATATATATTACAGTTGACACCTGAACACAGGAATTAGGGGCATCAACCCTCTGCACAGTGAAAATTCATGTATGACTTTACAGTTGGCCCTCCATATTCGAGGTTCTGCATCTGTGGATTCAACCAACCACAGACTGCGTAGTACTGTAGTACATATTTATTGAAAAAAATTCACGTATAATTGAACCAGCACAGTTCAAACTAGTGTTGTTCAAGGGCCAATGGTATATACACAAACAGACATAGATATCTCCAAGATGAACAGACATTAGATAAAAATCAGATGTGGTCAGAAGTCAGAAATATTATTAGTAGGACTGCTGAATGAAGTATACTAAACATTTTTATATCCGCCCAAATTTTCCCCAAATTCCACACTCATATATCTAGTGGCCTACTCAGCATCTCCACCAGGAACTCACATAGGCTTTTCAAACTTAAAATACACAAAACCAAACTCGTCCTGAACATCCCCACCTCATCAATAACAACTCCATCCTTCTAACTGCTCAGGCCAAAACTCTGACTCTTCCCTCACATCTTCCCCTTCACCCCATATCCTATCCATTGGCACATCCTACTGGTTGACTTCAAAATATATTAAGGGGCTTCCCTGGTGGCGCAGTGGTTAAGAATCCACCTGCCAATGCAGGGGACATTGCCTACAAGATTAAAGTGTTTACAGATTCAGTATCACGTCAAGATACATTCCTTCTGATGATGTTATATCTTCGTGAGGCTGAGTTTTCATTAGTTGCTGTGCTAAAAAGCAACACTGCATAAAAATGACTGTGAATAGGAAATAAGACTGATGGTGTCCAATATGATTCTAGGCTATGAGAAGCTGTACAATGCTTCATGTACAACATGTATACATATTCCATTAGTAAATAACTGTGGTTATTTAATCATGATAAAAATAAGACTTTTTCTATCAATTTACATGTATTATTTTTTTCACACAGCATCCAAGCTGTTAAGACATAAATGCTTATTAAGTTGTTTGAACCTAACTACTTAATAAATGGAACTGTTGGGTATTTCTTTGGTCTAGGAGTTTCCTGAGGCACAAAGGGCTTGAATGGAGCTAGGGCAGTGATCTCTGATCTAATCTCAACACAACAGCCTAGAGAGATTCTCTTAAAACTTAAGTCAGATCCCATCTTTTCTCTATGCAAAACCCTTCAGTGGTTTCCCATCTCATTCAGAACAAAAGCCCAAGTCCTCACTCAGCCTGCAGGGCCCCATGGGATCTGGCTTCCCTGCTCTTGTCTCCTCCTGTGCTCCCTCTCCCACATCCCACTCCCGCCACCCTGGTCTCCTTGATGGCTTTGAGCTCAATAGCCATGCTCCCACCTCAGGACCTTCACCCCTGCTGTTCCTCTGCCTCGAGTGCTCTTCCCTCAGCTATCAGCATGCTCGCTTCCTCACCTCCTTCAGGCCTTTGCTCAATGTCACCTCCTCAGACAGACATGGGCCATCCTATTTATACCTTCCCACCTTGGGCACTTCCTATGTCTCTTACCTGCTTTAGTTTTCTTTATAGTACATAATAACCATCTAACTTACAATATACTTCACTATTTGGGGGTGTGTTTATTTAGAATATAAGCTCCTTGAGGGCCAAGATTTTTTTTTCGTTCATTACTGTATTTCCTGCACCTAGAACAGTTCCAGGCCCACAGTAAGTGCTCAATAAAGATTTGTTGAACGTATTAGTATACTTTAAAAGTGTACCATCTTCCTAAGAGAATTGAAAATATATGTTCACACAAATACTTGTACATGAATGTCCATAGCAGCATTATTAATTCATTACACACAAAAAGTGGAAACAACTCAAACATCCTTCAACTGACGAATGGATAAGCAAAATGTGGTAGAGCATATAATATTTAGAATATTATTGGGCAATAAAGAGGAATGTAGTACTGATACATGTGACAACAGGGATGAACCCTGAAAACACTATGTTGTGTGAAAGAAGCCAGACACCAAACACCACATATTGCATGATTCCACTTATATAAAATATCCAGATTAGGCAAATCTATAAAAACATAAAGTATATTTGTGGTTACCAGGGGTTGAGGGGAGGAGAGAATGGAGAGTGAATGCTAATCAGTATGGGGTTTCTCTTTGGGTTAATGAAAATACTCTGGACTTAGCTAATGGTGCTGGTACACAACTCCATGAACATACTAAGAAACCACTGAATTGCACACTTTAAAAGGATGAGTTAAATGGTATGTGAACTATACATCAATAAAAAAATTGCTTGTCTTATATCTAATGTCCATTGACACAAACATAATTTGTCTACTAACTACTGATTTTCTAGTCTCTTTTGGCTGTTAAGTAAAAGTAATAATAACCACTATTTGAGAACAAAAAGATGAATAAAGATGCTGAAGATACTATAAACAACTTTAAACAGCATATGTTATAGGAGGGTTCCTCAAAGGGTATCCTCTGCTATTTTGAAATGAAAAGTAGCTATCATAACACTCATTTCCTATTTTGGATAAACTATTATAATATCGGTAGTTCTCATTTAAATGTAGATTCTGTCTTCCCCAATAAATAGTAAGTTTCTTAAAGACAGTAGACTTATTCTACACTATTTGTAGTCCAAGTTTCTACTATACTACCTCCAATATAATAAATGTGCCATAAAAGTTACTCTTGATGATAATAAAGAAGCAATAAGTAATCATGCCAGCACAACTAAATCAAAGGCAAAGAAGAGAATCTCATACATCCATAAAACTGCTTTATACTACTAAACACAGAAAGGTTTGGGATCTCATCTAAGTACCTGGGTAGCAGTATTTTCTTCTTTAAGGAGAAGAATTTCAGCTGTCAGAGCATCAGTCAGCTCTCGATGATCGCCTAATGCTTGTTCCAGTTGCTGCCTTGTCTCTACTTCTTTACGCAGTTGGAGCTCACTCTACAAAAAAAAATGTCAAATAAACTCCCATCCATAGCATCACATGTTGAAAACTAAAAGTTTCTACTCAAAGCTGTCAAAGAAGAGAATACTTACAAAGTATATATTGTGTGACAGTAATGACAATGAAATATTTTTATTAAAAGGTTTATAGTTGATTATAATGTGCTGCTTTATCCTCTTCCCTTCTTTAAATATAACACAATGAACAGAATGGTATGTAGAATTAAACAACTACAACTTTTATAGAAGACAGTGGAAGGAAGCACATATACATGTTGCTTGAATGTATGTAGGCCATCTCCAGAAGGACACACTGGTATCTGGTAATGATAGTTGGCTACAAGGAAGGAAACAGGTTAAATGGAAGTTAGGGGTGGGAATTAGGTTTTTCATCGTATATTCTTCTGTATCTTTGAATTTCATACCATGTAAATGTATCACCAATTCAAAAATTAAGTTTGTTAAAATATAATTAAAAATAAAAAACGTTTAAATGATTTAGCTTTGTAAAGCAAGTGATTAACTAAAAAGTACATGCTTCTAAGCCTGTAATACGTTCAGAGAGCCAAAAGTACATTCCTAGAGATTCCTAAGTTCTGGGCAGAAGAGTGTTAAGACTATCACAAGTCTGACAGTATAATAAATCTTTAAAAAGCAAATGTAGATAGATCTCTACAAGACGGTGGAGGAGAAGGACCTGAGCTCACCTCCTCTCACGAAAACACCAAAATCACAGCTAACTACTAAACAACCGTTGACAAAAAAGGACTGGAACCTACCAAAAAAGATCTTCTACTTCCAAAGATAAATAAGAATCCACGAGACGGTAGGAGGGGCACATTCACGACACAGTCAGATCCCATACCTGCCTGGTGGGCAACCCACAAACTGGAAAATAATTATATTGCAGAAGTTCTCCCACAGGAGTGAGAGTTCTGGGCCCAGGTCAGGCTCCCTGGTCTGGGGGTCTGGCACTGGGAGGAGGAACCCCCAGAGCATTTGGCTTTGAAAACCAGGGGGGCTTGATCACAGAAACTCCACAGGACTGAGGGAAACAGAAACGCCACTCTTGGAGGGTACACACAATGTCTCATGTACACCAGGATCCAGGGGAAAAAGCAGTGACTGCAGAGGAGCCTGCGCCAGACCTACGTGCTGGTCTTGGAGGGTCTCCTGGGGAGGTGGGAGGCGGCTGTGCCTCACTGCGGGGACAAGGACAAGGACACTGGTGGCAGAGGTACTGGGTAATCACTGGCATGAGCTGTCCTGGAGGCTGCCATTTTGATGCCAAGACCTGGCCCCACTCAACAGCCTGAAGGCTCCAGTGATGGGACGCCTCAGGCCAAACAACCCACAGGGCAGGAACACAGCCTGATCCATCAGCAGACAGGCTGCTTAAAGTCTTCCTGAGCCCACAGCCACCTCTAAACACACCCCTTGACATGGCCCTATCCACGAGAGAGACAAGACCCAGCTCCACCCACCAGTGGGCAGCACCAGTACCTCCCACCAGGAAGCCTGCACAAGCCTCTTAGATCAGCTTCATCCACCAGGAGACAGACACAAGAAGCAAGACAAACTATAATCTTGCAGCCTGTGGGACCGCAAACACAGAAAGTTAGACAAAATGAGACAACAGAGGAATATATTCCATACAAAGGAACAACATAAGACCCCAGAAGAACTAAGTGAAGTGGAGATAGGCAGTCTACCTGAAAAAGAATTCAGAGTAATGATAGTAAAGATGAGCCAAGATCTCAGAAAAAGAATGGATGCACGGATCGATAAGATACAAGGAATGTTTAAGAGCTAGAAGATATAAAGGACAAACAAAAAGAGATAAACAATGCAATAACTGAAATGAAAAATACACTAGAAGGAATCCACAGCAGAATAAATGAGGCAGAAGAACAGATAAGTGAGCTGGAAGACAGAATGGTGGAAATCACTGCCACAGAACAGAATAAAGAAAAAAGAATGAAAAGAACGGGGACAGCCTAAGAGACTTCTGGGACAACATTAAACGCACCAACATTTGCATTTTAGGAGTCCCAGAAGGAGAAGAGAGACAGAAAGGGCCTGAGAAAATATGAGAAGAGATAATAGCTGAAAACTTCCCTAACATGGGAAAGGAAACAGTCATCCAAGTCCAGGAAGTGCAGAGAGTCTCATATAGGATAAACCCAAGGAGGAACATGCCAAGACACATATTAACACATTACTGACCAGGGGATTTTTGCAGAAACTAACGCTGGTGGCCGGCAATTTGTTATGTAAGTGAATATGGAAACACTAGCATTTGAGTAAATATTGACAACTTTTTTTTGCACTTAATGTATTTATTTGAAACTTTGTACATGTCTTACTAAAGCATTCTAATATTTTGTTAGAGTGGGTTAGGCAGTATAGCAGGCACCTCTGTGCAGGGGAACAGAACACCTATTACAAACATACTGTGTTTCACTGTGCTTTCCCCTGAAAGAGCAGATGCTACACTTTCTGGTGGCACTTTTTTTTAGTCCTGTGGGTACTATTTCCTCTAGAATATGTTTTTATTTTACCTGATAGTTGACAAGGTGGATCTTTGCAGGGGGCTCTTTTAGAAACGCCACAAGAAGGACCAGGTGTGGGACTACCACTACATTCACCAGAATGGTCAGTTACCCATTCTCTAGCTAATAAAAATTACTTGTAAGTCATTTTATTCTGTGCATTAAGGCTTAAATAAATTTTAAACACATTGAATAAACTGCAATTACTCAAAAGAAACCCAGTTTCTTATACCATTTTTGAGTTTTCCAGAGGACACTGAAGTTTGACAGATTTGATCAGATTGATCAACTCCTTTCATATATTTATTATACTCTATATACAAGTGGGCTTAGTTATCTGATGGCCAGTCCTCCTGTCTTCTTTTCCTGTAGATGCTATGGAGGTATCATGAATAGCTGTCACCATGTGGACTAGCCTCTTGTCTTTCCATATAAGAAGAATCACTTCTCTCTTCTGTAAGAATGTCATTTCTCCCCTCTGCTGATTTTTAGATTTCTCCTTTAATTGGTTTAATAGACCATGATTCTCTCTTATAGTCCCACAAACTCTGATTTTATTTTTCAACAATATTTCAGATGTGGACACAGTAGTAATAACTGTCTTTGTAAATATGGTGCCATGAACCAAGATAAGGTTGTAGGACCAATAATATTGTTTCTTGCAGCTTCTTTCCTTCACCCGTGTAAATCTCAAGGCTGCATGTATATTCAGTTTCACTTTCGCTAACCATCCTGACCAAAATTCCATACTTTGTAAGTTTTCTGGGATTATAGGTTTTGAATCTGAGTCGTCCTCTCCACTTTATCTTTGCCTCCTCAAGTGACAGCTCTTGTTCGGGTACATAGATCGATTGAAATTTTGGTAGAAAATAATCCAAAAGAGATTTAACTTTTGAAATTCTGTCGCAGGACATGGAGTTTCCAAGTTATTGCTAAAGTGAAGAAATGTCATTACTTGTTTGAACCTTCCTCTCATCAACATCTTTGGAAAGATAGGTGTTTCAAGTAAGGGATCAGTTGACCAATATTCTTTCCAGTGTGACTTTCTTATTTGTTCCATCAAAATTATTAATCCAAGAAACTTCTTCATGTCAATATTGCTTACATCAGTCCATTTTAAAGCCTTATCATACTTTTTATATGATTTTTCATTCTGTTGGTGATACAAGTTTGTTTGAGAAGTGACCAACTTGAAAAAGTCGTTACCAAAAATTAATTCTGCTATTTCACTAACACTTTGTGGGTTATTACATTAATAGTTACAGCTGACACGCCCGTAAAGTCTTCTAATTTTTGTGAAATGTTGCCTTCAACCCACTCTTCTGTAGAAGCAAAGAAGCATTCTCCAGCACTGTGAGTTTCACTTTCACTTTCTGTATCAGAATCAATCACTAAGGTTTTTTGTCTTTTTGTTGTTCTAATATTCACATCTTCTGAATCAGAACTATATTCTGAAGAATTATCATCTTCTGAGACACTAGTATATATGTCACTAACAATCAGAGAAAGTATGTGCATAAAATTCACCGAAAAATTCTTCTTCACTCAAAATTTCATGATGCATAATTTTTGAAGATTTTACGGTAATAAACTTGTCTTTATAATTTACACAAATTTGGAACAAAAACCTAATGGAGCAAAACGTGAATGATAATGACAATCGCAAGTTGTATAATGAACCCTTGATCAATTTTAAGCCCTAACAACTTCACACGGTGATACTAATTGTATCACTTTCTAAAAACGTACTGATACGTCTCTGGTCAATAACATTCAGGTAACAAAAGATGTATCAATACATCACCGGTCAACAAGTTGTTAATCAAATTGACAAAAATTAAAGACAGAGAAAATATTAAAAGCAACAATGGAAAAGCAACAAATAACATACAAGGGAATCCCCATAAGGTTATCAGCTGATTTTTCAGCAGAAACTCTGAGGCCAGAAGGGAGTGGCAAGATATATTTAAAGTGATAAAAGGGAAAAACCTACCACCAAGAATACTCTACCCAGCAAGGCTCTCGTTACAATTCGATGGAGAAATCAAAAGGTTTACAGACAAGCAAAAGTTAAGCGAATTCAGCACCACCAAACCAGCTTTATAACAAATGCTAAAGGAACTTCTCCAGGGGGAAAAGAAAAGCCCATGACAAGAAACGAGAAAATTACAAATGGGAAAATTAACTGGTAAAGGTAAACATACAGTAAAGGTAGGAAATCATCCATACACAAATATGATATCAAAATCAACAATCGTGAGGACAGTACAAATGCAGGATATTGGAAATGCATTTGACATTAAGAGACCAGCAACTTAAAACAATATTGTATATATATAGACTGCTATATCAAAACCTCATGATAACCACAAACCAAAAATCTACAATAGATATACAGACAAAAAAGGAAAAGGAATCCAAATACAACATTAAAGATAATCAAATCACAAGGAAAGAGAACAAAAGAGGAAGGGAAGAAAAATGACCTATGAAAACAATCCCAAAATAATTAACAAAATGGCAATAAGAAAATACATATTGGTAATTATCTTAAATGTAAATGGATTAAAGGCTCCAACCAAAAGACACAGACTGGCTGAAAGGATATAGAAACAAGACCCATATATATACTGTCTACAACAGACCCACTTCAGACCTAGGGACACATACAGACTGAAAGATATTCCATGCAAATGGAAATTAAAACAAAGCTGTAGTAGCAATACTCATATCAGACAAAATAGACTTTAAAATAAAGACTGTTACCAGAGACAAAGAAGGACACTACATAATGATCAAGGGATCAATCAAAGAAGAAGATATAACAATTGTAAATATACATGCACCCAGCATAGGAGCACCTCAATATATAAGGCAAGTGCTAACAGCCATAAAAGGAGAAATCTACAGTAACACATTAAGAGTGGGGAACTTTAACACTCCACTTACATCAGTGGACAGATCATCCAGACAGAAAGTCAATGAGGAAACACAGGCCTTAAATTACACATTATACCAAATGTACTTAATTGATATTTATAGAACATTCCACCAGAAAGCTGCAGAATACACATTCTTCTCAAGTACACACAGAACATGCTTCAGGATAGATCACACAGTGGGCCATAAAGAAAGCCTGAATAATCTAAGAAAACTGAAAACATATCAAGCATCTTTTCTAACCACAACACTATGAGATTAGAAATCAACTACGAGAAAAAAACTGTAAAAACCACAAACACGAGAGAGTGGCATGGACATATATACACTACCAAATGTAAAATAGATAGCTAGTGAGAAGCAGCCACATAGCACAGGGAGATCAGATCGGTGCTTTGTGTCCACCTAGAGGGGTGGGATAGGGAGAGTGGGAGGGAGATGCAAGAGAGAGGAGATATGGGGATATATGTATACGTATAGCTGATTCACTTTGTTATACAGCAGAAACTAACACACCATTGTAAAGCAATTATACTCCAATAAAGATGTTAAAAAAAAAAGACATGCCACATTTTTGATCTATGTACTCAACCAGCAAACAAAAACATGAGAGGTACATTCATCTATCTGATAGGCTTCCGCAGTATCTCTTCAAGCCAGTAGGATCTGTGCCCTGCAGAACAATGTAGTCAGTATGTCTATAGGCCCTGATAAGCTTGAAAAATTATCCATACATTTTCTACATACGAGACTAACCAGAGCCAACGGGAAAATCGTGTCCCTACTTTGGTATTATCTGTCTGATAAGTTTAAATGGGAAAAATGCTTTTCAATTTTTTCCATAGTCATTGAAACTGGTATTTTAATCTAAATAGTAACCTTAACATCAGTGTGACATTCCAGAGCTACTCTCTCATGTAGTTTTAATTTTCCCCCCACTTTGGAGAAATGACCTTGCACTACTGAGTTAAAAAGCAAATAGCTGCTTCAATATTTACATCAAAGGGTTTGCTCAATACATTTCAGTATAATAATTACAAACAAGAAGAGAATGCAATTTTGCATATCATAAGTGTCTTCTGAAAGTCACTAAAAATCCTATATCAATCTAGACACTGATTGTGTCCATTGTCTCTTTTATGTAATATTTAATTTATTTTCACAGAAATGCCTCAGGTGAATACAACTCTTTCCAGCTTGAGGTTTGTATTTTGGGAAATAATTCACAGAGTTCAATGCTTCCAACTTTGATAGATTTATTGTCATGGTAGCGCCAAACATCTTTTTCTGATACTTGCTTACACATAGAGACTCAATGGGCCAAGTGATGAGAAGCAGTTTAGTGCAGGTGCTTGTCCTAGTTTACACATATTTGGTATTGAACTCCTGGTAATAATGTTTACTTGCATGATGCATTATTGTTTTCAGAGAGCTACCATATCCATTTCTCTTTGTTACAGACCTGTGGCTGTAATTTCTGAATCACTCCAAAAGGTGTCCTGCTTGAGAACGTGTGCACTATCACTCCTGCTAGAACTGCATATCTTTGGACATTGTTATTGCTTCTAGGTAAAATAATAGGGAGAGGAGATATGTTCAGGTGTAAGAATTGAGGAAATATGTTTCACTTAACAAAGATCTCATCAGCAGTCCAGTGGAAATCAGTGATTACATTTAGTGAAAAGTTCTTCCCCAGGTGGAGCTTCTGGACCTAATGAAGGTGGAGGTATTTTTCACTCCTTGCTTTTTCTCAGAGAAAGCAGAACCATTATTCCTTGCAATGATGTGGGGAAAGAACAGTGGGAGCTCTGCTCTCCTACAATGAGTCCGCCATGCAGAACCTGGGTAGGTTCAGTATGTTAATCTATTTGTGTCATTCCTTTGTTGAGGACAGGTCAAGGATTTCCCTTTGCCTTCAGAGTAAGTAACATTTATGGTTCTTCGCATGGCCCATAAAAAAATCCTAAAGATGCTACCAGAAAACTACTAGAGGAATCAATGAATTCAGTAAAGTTGCAGAATACAAAATTAATACAGAAATCTGTTGCATTTCTATACACTAACAACAAAAAATCAGCAAGAGAAATTAAGGAAACAATCCCATTTACTATCATATCAAAAAGAATAAAATACCTAGTAATAAACCTACCTAAGCAAAAGACCTGTACTCCTAAAACTATAAGATGCTGATGAAAGAAATCGAAGATGACACAAACAGATGAAAAGATATACCATGTTCTTGGGTTGGAAGAATCAATACTGTCAAAATGACTACACTACCCAAGGTAATCTACCAATTCAATGCAATCCCTATCAAATTACCAATGGCATTTTTTGCAGATCTAGAACAAAACAAAATCTTAACGTTTGCATGGAAACACAAAAGACCCTGAATAGCTAAAGCAATCTTGAGAAAGAAAAATGGAGCTTGAGGAATCAGGCTCCCTGACTTCGGACTATATTATTAAGCTACAGTAATCAAAACAGTATGGTACTGGCACAAAGATAGACTTATAGATCAATGGAACAGGAGAGAAAGCCCAGAAATATACCCACACACCCATGGTCAATCAATCTATGATGAAGGAAGCAAGATTATCCAGTGGAAAAAAGACAGTCTCTTCAATAAGTGGTGCTGGGAAAACTGGACAGCTACATGTAAAAGAATGAAATTAGAACATTCTCTAACACCATACACAAAAATAAATTCAAAATCAATTAGAGATCTAAATGTATGACCGGATACTATAAAACTCTTAGAGAAAAACTTAGAACAGTATTTGACATAAATCGCAGCAATATCTTTTTGGATCCACCTCCTAGAGTAATGAAAATAAAAACAAACAAATGGGATCTAATTAAACTTAAAAGCTTTTGCACAGCAAAGAAAACCACAAGCAAAACAAAAAGACAACCCTCTGAATGGGAGAAAATATTTGCAAATGATGTGACCAACAGGGGATTAATCTCCAAGATGTATTATATAGACAGCTCATGCAGGTCAATATCAAAAAACAAACAACCCAATCAGAAAATGGGCAGAAGACCTAAATAGACATTTCTCCAAAGACATACAGATGGCCAAAAAGCACAAGATGCTCAACATTGCTAATTATTAGAGAAATGTAAATCAAAACTATAATGAGGTATCACCTCACACTTATCAGAACGGCCATCAATAAAAAGTCTATAAACAATAAATACTGTAAAGGGTGTGGAGAAAAGTGAACCCTCCTACACTGTTGGTGGGAATGTAAATTGGTATGGCCACTACAGAGAACAGTATGGAGGTTCTTTAAAAAACTAAAAATAGAGCCACGAGATGATCCAGCAAGCCCATTCCTGGGCATATATCCGGAGAAAACCATACTTTGAAAAGATACACGCAACCCAATGTTCACTGCAGCACTATTTACAACAGCCAGGACATGGAAGCAACCTAAATGTTCATCGACAGATGAATGGATAAAGAAGATGTTGTATATATATACAATGGATTATTACTCAGCCATAAAAAAAGAATGAAATAATGTCATTTGCAGCAACATGGATGGACCTAGAGATTATCATACTAAGTGGAGTAAGTCAGACAGAGAAAGACAAATATCATGTGATAGCACTTATAGTGGAATCTAAAAAAAATGATACAAATGAACTTATTTACAAAACAGAAACAGACTAGCAGACTTAGGAAACAAACTATGGTTACCAAAGGGGAAAGGTTGGCGGGGTGGCAGGGGGGAGCTAGGGATAAATTAGGAGGTTGGGATTAACATATACACACTACTATATATAAAATAGATAACCAACAAGGACCTACTGTATAGCACATGAACTTATTTATAAAACAAAAACAGACTAGCACACTTAGAAAACAAACTATGGTTACCAAAGGGGAAAGGTTGGCGGGGGGGTGGGGTGGCTAGGGATAAATTAGGAGGTTGGGATTAACATATACACACAACTATATATAAAATAAATAATCAACAAGGACCTACTGTATAGCACAGGGAACTCTACTCAACACTCTGTAATAAACTATCTGGGAAAAGACTCTGAAAAAGAATAGACATATGTATATGTATAACTAAATCACTTTTCTGCACACCTGAAACTAACATAACATTGTAAATCAAATATACTCCAACATAAAAAATAAAAACATATATATAAAAAACAGAAGTAAACATTTTTTTTTTTTTTTGCAGTACGTGGGCCTCTCACTGTTGTGGCCTCTCCCGTTGCGGAGCACAGGCTCCAGATGCGCAGGCTCAGCCGCTATGGCTCACGGGCCCAGCCGCTCCGCGGCATGTGGGATCTTCCCGGACCGGGGCACAAACCCGTGTCCCCTGCATCGGCAGGCGGACTCTCAACCACTGCGCCACCAGGGAAGCCCCAGAAGTAAACATTTTAATTAATTAATTTTTTAAAAAGCAAATTTAGGAAGACATCTCCAGAGAAATTGATACATGTAAATTAGGGTGGTGAATCAACTTTTTTTAAATGATAAAATTTCCTTAAACAGTTTTTGGTCATATTTGCTTAACAAATTTAAATATATAAAAAATAAATAACAGTTTAAATAGGTTTTTAAAAAGGTATAATACATAATCATTTCTGATCCCACAGCATTCTGAGGACTGATTATTATTCACAAATGAATTAAAGATACAATTCTTGCCTGTCTTATAACTTATTTTTACAACAATAAAATGTCTCCCACTTCAAACACTGAAGCAAAGCCCAAGTTACCAGTGATACAAATAATATGAAGAATTTTCCTAATCTGTGTCTACAGATTACAGGCATACCACTCTCCAAAGTGAACTGAAGTGGGAATAGCAAGCAGAGAAAAGCAGTAGAATGTTTAGTGGTTCTAATTAATCTGTAACTGCCGAACAGTAATATTAAGTATTAGCACAAGATATAATTTTATTTATAGCAGATTTACCTAACTAATTATATTTTACTAAAGCTCATATTAAAATCAACATCACTTATCTGATGTATCTGTATCAGGATGTAGAGGAAAATTAAGAGGATAAACCTTTACTACAGATAATCTAAAGCTGACGTATTTTAAACAAAGCTATTCAAATTTGACTATACTTTATTTGGAGATTGCAATAATTCAAGTGTAGAGGGGAAAAACCTACCCATTTCTGCCATTAGTCTGGCAGAAGAGAAGACTCTAATAACCTCACCTCTTTAAGGTACCGAACCAGGCGACAGAGGGAGCTCACGAGCGACAGGGTGAAGCCGGTGAGACCCTGACTGTTCTGGAGCCCCCGGACCTCGCGTCCTGTCCACCGCTCATATTCTTCCATTTCATGTTCCACTTCATGTATCATGTGTTTGAGGACATCTAGGCTGGGGTTACTGCTATTCGGTAAGTCTGTGGAGGCTGTGCTGGTTGATAACACGCTATTCTTCTGTTTGGAAGGAGCACGCAAATCTGGTTTTCTTTTCACTGATAATGACAGAAGCCATTCTATGTTAAGACTGGGAAAAATTACACTAGAAAAACGTTTGACTGTTGTTCACAATTTATAAAAGGTTTTTTATAGAAGTTATCATCATTTTCTCATAAAGAATCTATACTGTTTGAACCAGACTTATACTATCTGTAATGAATGGATGAGAACCATCCTTCTAGAGTTACATGGAATAAAAGGAGGCATTGCCTGGCTACCATTCAACAAACTCTTACTTAGTAGGATCCAACTGGATGAGTTTAAGGGAAAAGACATGCACTAATAAACTAAGATAGCTGTGTCAAGTTACATGTTTAATAACCCAATTTGTCAATTAAGAGACTGAACCTTTATTTAGCAGCTGTTTTTGCTTCCTTGAGTTCAGCACTTGTCTCACTACATAGCTTGAGTCTAGAGTCTCAGCAGAGTCTTCCAGTTGAAGCCTCGTATGGATTCTCTTAACAGCATTGGTAGCATTCAGAGCAGCTAAAAGGGAGAATTTTTCCAAAAGTATCTCAAGTGAACAACAACAAAAAAATTTTAAGCATGTCAATCGACAGGTCAATGAGTATTTACTCAACCAGGCTAAGACAGTCAAAACTCAAATAACGTTCCTTTAAAAAATTACTGTGCTTAAGAAAGAACATAATAAAGTAAGCTACTACTCTGGGAGAACTAATACAGTCAGGAACCAAACCTTTTTGTTCTCCTGATGGAGAAGCAGATGATGGAGTTCCTGAAGAGGTTGTTATTTGTGATTGTGTTGCTACTTTCTGCTGAATATCAGTCCATAGTTTATTAATTAACTCAGAATTATCTTCCTTTATTTGGTGGAGAAACCTATAAATTATGGGACAACAAGCTATATTAGAATTAGTAAGTACTATCATTTAACTTGTTCAACTGTTTACATGTTTGATTTGAAGAAACTTTTAATATTTCATAATCAAAGAGAAATATGTTTTGCTTTAACTTATAAGATAAAAATCTAAAATGCCAGTCTTCTCGGTGTTAGAAGGAATCATTCCATCTCCCTCCCAGTTTCCTAGCTATGTTGGCTCCTAAACCAGGAGCGATTTGCCCTTTCTGAAGTTTTGTGCTATAGGTTATGTCCTCCTCTCTCTTTCTCTAGAGAAAGTACATGGTTTCTATGAAGGAGCTTGTCCTCAGAGCACAGTCTCTGCTCATCACTGAAGTAAAGTGACTGGAGCAGACTCTGCCCCTGTGTTTCAGGGAGGCGGGGAGAGGGAATGAGAAGAAGAGCTACAGTGTAGGGGGTGAGAGAGATAAGCCTTTTGCTGTAATCATCTTTATCACTGATAAAGCTGATTTTTCAATCTCCAGTTGTCTGATTTCTTTGTCTATTCCCCAACTAGACTAATATTTAAAAGACGTAGAGGGTCTAAAAGTGGAAACAACCCAAATGTCCACCAGCTGATGAATGGATAAGTAAAATGTGCTCTATCCACACAAAAGAATATTATTCAGCCATAAAAAGAATGGAGTGCTAACATGTTACAATATGGATAAATCTTGAAAACATGTGACAGATCCCAGACACAAAATATCACATACTGCATGATTCTAGACAGAGGAAATGTCCAAATAGGCAATCTACAGAGATTTAAAACAAAAACAAAAACAAAAAAACCCAGATTCACCTAACAAATTAGATTGGGCTGAGAGGTTTGGGAGAAAATGGAGTCTGACTTTAAAGAGTATGGGGCTTCTTTGAGGGTAATGAAAATGTTCTGAAATTGACTGTAGGTTGCACAATTCAATGAATATACTAAAAATCTAAATATCTTTGAATACTATGCTTTAAATGGGTAGAGTGTATAGTATGTGAACTATAAATCAATAAAACTGTTATGGGAAAACAACAGCAACAATGACAGAGGAAAGGGGAAATCTTATTTAGTGGCTCTACAAACCTCAACCTAGAGGAGTTGCTTTCAAGCAACCTGTGGACAGCACACTGTACACTAGTTGATATAAAGTTTAGTTAACAAAAGGCTATAATGTGGTCCATTCACATTATGGCTAGTTATCAAAGCATCAGAAAGACTCCTCTGTAAGACAGTGTTAGTTAGGTCTAAGTCCAACCTTCAGGATAAGTCCTAAGAAAAGTGTCATAATGAGATTTCTGTACAAGTTGGGAAAATCCAAACCAGTGTGAACTCCCATTACCATCTCTAATATTTATACTTTTAAGAATTAGGTTATATCAAATAACAACAACAAAATAATACTATCTATGGTAGGCTTAAGAATGGCCCTCCAAAAGATACCCATAACCTAATCCCTGGAACTTGTGAATTTTACCTTATCTGACTAAAAAGGGACTTTGCAGATGTGATTAAGTTAAGGGTCTTGAAATAGGGAGATGATCCTGGACTATCCAAGTGGTCCCTGAATGCAATAATATGCATCCTTAACAGAGAAGCAGAGGGAGGTTTTGACACACACAAGTGGAGAAGGTGATGTGAAGGTGGATTGGAGGCAGAGGCTGGAGTGATGTGGACACAAGCCAAAAACACACCATCAGCCAGCAGAAGCTGGAAGAGGCAAGGCGTGGATTATAACTTAAGAGTATCCAGAGGAAATGTGGCAATACCAACACCTTCATTTCAGTCTAGTGAAACTGATTAAGGATTTCTGGTCTCTAGAACTGTGAGAGAATAAATTTCTGTTGCTTGAAGCCACCAAGTTTGTAGAAATTTGTTAACACAGCCCCAGAAAATTAATACAGATTTTGGTACTTGGATATGGGGTGCTTATGTAACAAATATCTAAAAATGTGAAAGTAGCTTTGGAATTGGATAATGGGTAAAGGCTGGAATAATTTTTAGGTGAATGATAGAAAAAGCCTGATTGTCTTAAAAAGACTATTGATAAAAATATGAATGTTAAGGACTCTTCCAGTGAGGCCTCAAGAGGAAGTGAGGAGCATGGTAGAGAAAGCCTATATTATCATAGAAGATAACATATCATCATAAATAGAATGTTGGTAGAAATATGAATATTAAAGGAGCTTCTGGTAAGGATTCAGAAGGAAATGAGGAACATGTTAATGGAAACTGGGAAAAAGGCAATCCTTACCATAAAGTGGCAGAAAACTTAGCTGAGTTGTGTGGAAAGCAGAATTTGTAAGCAATGAAACTGGATATTTAGCTGTCAAAGTTTACAAGGAAAGTACTGAATGTGCAGCCTGCTTTCTTCTTGCTGCTTACAGTGAAATGCAAGAGGAAAGAGATAAATTGAGAGAAGAACTGTTAAGCAAAAAGGAACCAGGACTTGATTTGAGAAATTCTCACTCTTCAGATTGCAATAGATGCTCAAATTAGGAGCCACTGTTAGGAAAGCAGGCTCTGGAGAGAAGGACAAGTGTACAGCTAGATAATTTTTTGCTACTTCTAAAGAGATGAGGCATGTGACTCCTGGATCCCCTCAATGATCACAGCAGAAGCCAACAACGAAGATGGGATTATCCAGGGAAGATCAATAGAGGAGCTCTCATCTAAAGGCATGCTTTCCCATGACATACACAGGAGACCCATAAGATCTTTTGACAGTGTTATACCATCAGAAATACTACAAGCTGGTACTACTGAAAGGGACAGAGATAGGATGAAATGAAGGAAGGGTGTCAAACTCCTAAAATTCTCCAGATAGTAAACAGGCTGATAAAATTACTCAGGGGAAAAGACAGGCTTCAAAAAAAAGGAATAATGATTTCAAAGCCAGGGCTGCAGGTATAGAGACTAGATCCATGGACACAGAGTCCAAGGCCAGAGCCACAGGCACAGAGAATTGAACCATGGACCCAAAGGGTAAAGTGTCAAGCCACAGAGGATTATTACCAGGCCTTGAAACCTAATAAAATTTGCCCTGCTGGGTTGGGACTGGTGACCCATTTCTTCCTTTGATTTTCTCCTTTTTCAAATGGGAATGTCCATAATTATTATCCTATGTCTGTTCCATCATTGTATTTTAAAAGCAGATAACTTGTTTTCTAGTTTCACAGGACCATAGATGGAGAAGAGTATTGGCCCAGGGTGTATCATATCCAGAGTTTTAACCATTCCTGACTTAGATGATTAGATTTGGTTTGAGTTTATGTTTAGATGAGATTTTGAACTTGAGTTGATGCTGAGACATTGGGGGATATTGGAATGGGGTGAATGTAAATTCTGCATGTGGGCCAGTGGGTGGACTGTGTAGGCTAAATTATGGTCCCTGAAGATATGTCCATGCTCTAATCCCTGGAACCTGAAAGTGGCCAAAAACGGGTCTTTGCAGATGTGATTAAGTGAAAGATCTTGAGATGGTGAGGTTATCCTCTGTGGGCCCTAAATGCAATCACGTATATTCTTATAAGAGAGACAGAGGTAGATTTTCTCTCCTCTCTCTCTCTCTCTCTCTCTCTCTCTCTCTCTCACTCACACACACACACACACACACACATTCTCACACACAGGAGGTGTTGTGAAGACAGAAGCAGAGACTGAAGTGATGTAGCCACAAGCCAAGAAAGACCAAGAGCCATCAAAAGCTGGAAGAGGAAAGGAACAGATTTTCTTCTAGAGCCTCTGGAGGGAGTGTGGCCCTATCAACACCTTGATTTTGGTCTAGTGAAACTGATTTCAGATTTCTGGCCTCCAGAAGTGTGAGAAAATAAATTTCTATTGTTTTAAGCCACCAAGTTTGTAATAATTTTTTATAGCAACTCCAGGAAACTAACATACTACCTTGAATTTGGCAGCTTTCAACTTAGAAACTTAAAATACTTTATAGGTATTATTGGGTCGGCCAAAAAGTTCATTCGGATTAAGATGTTATGGAAAAACCCAAGTGAACTTTTTGGCCAACCCAATATTTTTGAAATATGATGGGAAGAATAAGAAATTACTTTAAAGTATTTATCACCATCTGAAGACAACAATCTCCTTTAGATCTAGAACTCAATTTTACTTATTTTATTTACTTTGGGCATTGATTCACATCCAAGCTCCTTCCATTTCCACTGATGACCACTTATGAGCACCAATTCTATTTTATGGCAGCATCAATCACAACAGTATTTTAATGACTTTATTTCATAGACAACTTAGGAATATCAGCAACTCTAATTTATATTCCTAACATACGAACCATATCCAAAGGAAGCTACCTAAGCCTACTGGAAAGAGACATTGTCCTTGTCATTCAGTTTTTGCCACTAGGGGTTTATTCCTCTCAATTCTTTCTCACTTTTTTCCTATGGATGCTCTAACATCACCTTTCCCTCTCCCCAGCCTATACACAAAGATCTACAGAGGAAGTAGGTATTGATAATGGTTAAAGTGAGAGAAATGCTTGCAATCACTGTTTCCTCACTTGGAATGTACTGACCCCCAAAAAACAGCAATGACTCAGTAGAGGCTTTTGAGGATTGGGTCAGGAACATATTTATCATGTATAATATTATTGCTATGAGAAATCAATTCAGTGCTCACAGGAACTCACAGAATTCACAGAAATTTTCAAACCAGAAGGCACCTTAAAAATCGTATGTTCTACCCGCCTCATATTTTACAAGTGAGGAAATAAAGACCCACAGATTATCTAATTAGTAAGTAACCAAAGGCTTAGTCCCCAGATTCCAAGTCTAATGCATCTTCTAATACCTCTAATACCTTCTAATACCTTCTAATACTCTAATACCAGCAGTCAATAAGTAACATTTTGAGACATAAGGTATTCATAAGTTGGAAATTGCCTTTTCAAACAACTAATGAGATAAAACTAAACTTAACCTACCAAATGAAAAAAATTATTTGATTCAAGTGTAAAGAATAAAAGTAATTCTGTACAAGATTAGTTATATTTAGGCTCTGAAAGAAAAAGTACTTAAAAGACAATACATATTTCCAGGTATTCCTAACAAAATGGTGACTGACTAAATTTGAATTACTCTACACATCCTCCAAAAAACTATACAGTGAAACAAGAAAAGCAAATAAAACAGCATATAACCCATACCTTCTATATTATTGGAAGACAGAGAATACTACTAACTTCAAACTACCTGTAGGTAGAAAAATAAGCATCAAATTCCAGCAAAGATATTTCTTGAGCACCTGTAGGAAGCCTTTGCAAAGAATGGGGGCAGTTCAAAATGACTGCACAGAGAAAAGGAAAGCTGAGAGCCTAATGGTGACAAAAATCACCTCTAGAAAGAAAAAGTCCACTCTAAGTATGCAAATACTTAAAAAAAACAAAAAAGAAAAACCTGGGCAATCATAATACCACCAAGAAGTTTGTAGAACCCAAGGTAGTAGTCTTGGGAAGGCATCACTTCTTAAGGAGAAGAGAGTGAACAGGAAGGGAGAGGTACCCTTTGGAGGCTGAGTGCTAAAGGAGAAAAGATGGAAAAGTCCTTCAAGACAAAAGAGAACCATGATATTGGAGGACAAGCCAACTTTAACCCACCAACACTTTTTTTTTTTTAAAGGCTCTAAATAAGCTGTGCCTCACCATAATTGAGAGAAGAATCACCTAAAACTCCCAAACCTCTCCACAAAATGTACAGTATAACAAAGGCAGTATATCAAAACAGAAAACTGAAATTGAAATATTTCAGCTAATGAAAATTCCTGCCCCCAACATGCAAAAAAAAGAAGAAAACTGGGCTTCCCTGGTGGCGCAGTGGTTGAGAGTCCGCCTGCCGATGCAGGGGACGCAGGTTCATGCCCCGGTCTGGGAAGATCCCATATGCCGCAGAGCAGCTGGGGCCGTGAGCCATGGCCACTGAGCCTGCGCATCCAGAGCCTGTGCTCCACAACGGGAGAGGCCACAACAGTGAGAGGCCCATGTACCACTAAAAAAAAAAAAAAAAAAAAAAAAGAGAGAGAGAGAGAAGCCACTTTTGGCCTAAGCCATTTTGTGATCTAAGTCTGACCACAATTCTTGCCCTTGAACCAGTCTCAGTAGTTAATGATCTTACGGGAAGTATGGGAATTCAGTAACAAAGAAAACGCAGTCAAGAAACAGAAGTTCAGCAATAAAACGAGTCCTAATTGCTCCCCAAGGGATATACATAACAATCTGATACAGTTTTTGAGCTCTGTAGGAACTAAGGCCCCCACCTAGGTGGAAGATGGAATGATGATGTTGACCCTCCTGACTTCAATCAACTAAAGCTTGGACTCTGTCAACATTTGTCCCAATTCTCCTCTGCTCAAGCCTCTTCATGAATATGCATGTACTCTTAGCTTAAAACTTCCCCAATTTTGCTGTTTGGGGAGACACTGCTTTGGGAAGGATCCCCCGAGTTCATCTTACTTGCTGCAAGTAATAATAAATCCTTCCTTCCCTCAAAAAATAAATAAATAAATAATAAAATAAAATACTAACCAACAACAAAAATACTCAGGAATAATTTTAACAATAAACGAGGAAACCTATATAAGAAAAACATTAAAATACTCCTCAAAAACAAAAAGGTAGACATTAACAAATGGAAAAACATCCTTTGTTCTTGGATAGTAAAACCCAGCATAATAAAGATGTCAGGTCTCTCTAGTTAATTTATTAATATAACAAAAATATCAATAAACTTTTTTATGATGCTAAATAAGTTGACACTAAATTCATACAGAAAAATAAACATGTAACAATCATTATGAAAACTCTGAACTGGAAAAGGCTATGAGGGAAGTCTATTAACACAATATAAACTCTAATTAAAACAGTGTGGTATTGGAGCATGACTACAGAAACAAGGCCAGTGGACTAGAAAATTCAGAAGGAGATCCAGGTACACATGGTAATTAATGTACGCAGGCAGAATCTCAGATCAGTGGGGCAGTAATAAATGGTGCTGGGGCAACTGGATACCAATTTAGGAAAAGATAAGAATTAGAGCCATACCTCATACCACATACCAAAATACTCTCTCAATGAATCAGAGAACTAAATAAAAAATAAAACCACAGAAGTATCAGAAGAAAACATGAGTGAATTCCTCTAAAACCAGTTTTAAGAAAGAATTTCAGAGTATGATTCAAGATCCACATGTAAAAACAATGAATGATAAATTCAAACTATATATATATTCTTTTTTTTTTTTTTTTTTTGTTACGCGGGCCTCTCACTGTTGTGGCCTCTCCCCTTGCGGAGCACAGGCTCCGGACGCACAGGCTCAGCGGCCATGGCTCACGGGCCCAGCCGCTCCGCGGCATGTGGGATCTTCCCGGACCGGGGCACGAACCCGTGTCCCCTGCATCGGCAGGCGGACTCTCAACCACTGCGCCACCAGGGAAGCCCTATATTCTTTTTTTTTTAAACATGGAATGCGTCACAAATTTGTGTGTCACCCTTGCACAGAGGCCATGCTTGTCTTCTCTGTATTGTTCCAATGTTAGCATATGTGCTGCCAAAGTGAGCACTATATATATATTCTTAAATCTTTTATTTGTTAAAGAAATTCAAAAGACAACAAATTGGGAGAAAATATAACATATTACACAGGTAAAAGACTAATATCCTTAATATGTAAAGAATGCTTACAAATTAATAAAAAAAGGACCAAAACCCTAAAAGCAAAATAGACAAAAGACATGAATAGACAATTCACTGTAATGTCCCTTAAATATATGACAAAATTATCAATTTCACTTAGAAAGGCAAAGTAAAACTACACTGAGATAACATTTCTCACCTACAAAATCAGCAGAGAAGTCTGACAACACACCCTGGTGCAGACACTCTTGTAAGTTGACAGTAGGAGTGCAAAATACTACAACCCTCATAAAGCAGAATTCAGTAATTTTAGAACAAAATTACATAGCATTTACCTTTTAATCCCAAAATCCCACTTCTAGTAATTTACTCTAAATACACACCTTCAACCATACAAAAATACATATGCATAAGTTATTCACTGCAGCATTTTTTAATTGAAAAATATTGGAAACAACCTAAATACTTGTGTGTGTGTATATATATGTGTATATATATACACACACATATATAGCATTGCAAAAACTGGATAAAGATGTGCAAAAGAATGAAATTGGACCCCTACCTTACACCACTCACAAAAATTAACTCAAAATGGATTAAAGACTTAAACATTAGACCTGAAATGGTAAAAATCCTAGAAGAAAACATAGGGGAAGCTCATTGACATTGATCTTGGCAACAATTTTTTGGATCTGACACCAAAAGCACAAGCAAAAAATAATAGCTGGAACTACATGAAACCAAAAAGCTTCTGCACAGCAAAAGAAACAATCAACAGAATGAAGAGGTAATCTATGGAATGGGAGAAAATATTTGCAAATCATATACTTAATTAGGGGTTAATATCCAAAACACATAAAGAACTCATACAACTTAATAGCAAAAAATCCAAACCATCCAATTAAAAAAAATGGGCAGAGGAACTGAACAGACATTTTTCCAAAGATGACGTACAAATAGCCAACAAGTACATACATGAAAAGGTGCCTGACATCACTAATCATAAGGGAAATGAAAATCAAAACCACAATAAAAGCAAAACCAAACAAAAAATAAAACAAAAGTAAAAAAACAAAGAAAACAGAAAACAACAGAACCAAACAAAAGAAACCAAAAAAACCAAACAATAAAAACAAAACAAAAAAACAGAAAGCAAACTAAAAAAAAGCAAACATAAAACAAACACACAAAAATGATTAAAAAAAAAACCCACAATAAGATATCTCCTCACACCTATAATAAGAATGGCTATCATCAAAAAGTCAAGAGATAACAAGTGTTAATGAGGATGTGGAGAAAAGGGAACCCTTGTGCACTATTGGTGGCATTGTTAATTGGTACAGCCATTATGGAAAACAGTGTGGAAGTTCCTCAAAAAATTAAAAATATAACTACCATATGATCCAGGATTCCCACTTCAGGGTATATATCAAAAGGAAATGAAAACAGGATCTCAGAGAGATATCTGCACTCCCATGTTAACTGCAGCACTATTCACAATAAACAAGATATGGAAACAACCTAAGTATGTGTCAACACATGAATGGATGAACAAGATGTGATTGAGATACATAGATACGTATCATATTCCACTGTATACATATACAGTGGGATATTATTCAGCCATGAGAAAGAAGGAAATCATGCCATTTGTGACAACATGGATGAACCTGGAAGGTATTACATTGAGAAATACAAGTGAGACAAAGAAAGACAAATACTGTATGATATCACTTATACGTGGAATCTAAAAAAGCTGAGGGGACTTCCCTGGTGGCGCAGAGGTTAAGAATCCACCTGCCAATGCAGGGGACACAGGTTTGAGCCCTGGTCCAGGAAGATCCCACACGCCGCAGAGCAACAAAGCCCGTGCGCCACAACTACTGAGCCTGCACTCTAGAGCCTGTGAGCCACAACTACTGAGCCCAGGTGGGGCAACGACTGAGCCTGCGTGCTGCAACTACTGAAGCCCACAAGCCTAGAGCCTGTGCTCTGCAACAAGAGAAGCCACCACAATGAGAAGCCTGTGCACCACAACAAACAGTAGCCCCCGCTCACTACAACTAGAAAAAGCCCACGCAGCAACAAAGACCCAATGCAGCCAAAAAAAATAATAAATAAAACAATTTTTTTAATTAAAAAAATATATATATATAATAAAAAAGCTGAACTCATAGAAACAGAGTGGTGGTTACCAGGGGCTGGGAGGTGGAGCAAATGGGAAGATGGTAAAAGGGTACAAATTTCCAGTTATAAGATAAATAACTTCTTGTGATTATAGCTAATAATATTTTATTTTATACTTGCAAGTTGCCTAGTGAGAAGATCTTAAATGTTTTCACCACAAAAAAGAAATGGTAATTAGACGATGTGACGGAGCTATTAACCATCCATCACTTAATGCTATGATGGTAACCATTTTGCAGTATGTAAGTATACCAAATCAACATGTTGTATGCCTTATAAACGTATACAACATTATATGTCAGTTATATCTCAATAAAGTAGGGATGGGGGAAGAAATGGCCTTGGAAAAAAGGGGAGCATCTTAGATACTTATGCCATCTATACTTACATGTTCGCATTTGTGTTTGACTGAGAGCTTAGAGAGTTATCCAACTCATTCTCACTTTCTTCTGACTGGCTGTTAACAGTTTCTTCTCGTTGGTCATCATCTACTTCATTAAGAGCCTTTATCAACACAACAATAAAATAATAACACAGGTTGGTTATATACACACTCATCCTTTCTTTTTGTCATAACAGAAGAGAGATCCCTCCTTCTAAGGCTAATCCCTCCACATGTGGTCTAGAACCCAAACCTACTTGCTTCCTTCTAGTCCATCAATTGCCCCTTCTCTCTCCTGCATCTTCAACTTCTCCTTACTGGCTTCAGCTCATCCACATTTAAATCTAAGTCTTTGCCATCTTATCCGTACCCTATACTCACCTCGAGCTACCATCTACTCTTTCTGTGCAACAAACTTCTTGAAAGAGCTGCCCGCCACTTCTTTTTTTTTTTTTTTTTTGGTACGCGGGCCTCTCACTGTTGTGGCCTCTCCCGTTGCGGAGCACAGGCTCCGGACGCGCAGGCTCAGCGGCCATGGCTCACGGGCCCAGCCGCTCCGCGGCATGTGGGATCTTCCCGGACCGGGGCACGAACCCGTATCCCCTGCATCGGCAGGCGGACTCTCAACCACTGCACCACCAGGGAAGCCCCTGCCCGCCACTTCTCATTCACCATTTATGCCCTGCAACTTTGCTTCTGCCCTGCCACCCCATTTAAGCTGTTCTCTACATGGTCAACATCAACACACTTGTTCCCACATCAAATGGATATTTCTGTCTTTGCCTTCCCTTACTTCTGACTCATTAGACATCAATGACCACTCATTTCTTTCCCTCAAAATCTTCTTTTGAAGAAGATAAACTTTTCCTTTCCACTTCCATGATACCATATTTTCTTGTTTTTTCTCCTTTTGGCCATTCCTTCCCAATCTCCTTTATTGGTTCTTTTCCTAGCCTTCCCTTTTTCTGATGTCACTCAAGGTTCTCCCTTTGGACCTTTTCTCCTCTCATCTGACTCATTTTCTGTATGATTATATTTAATTCCAAGGTGCAATTACGAGCCAAATGCTGTTAATTTCCAAATTTCTAGCTTCACTCAGATCTCTCTTGAGCCCTCAACATTTATATCCAACTGCCTAAAAGATACCCCTAGGAGAACATCCTACACACATATACTCAACATGTCTAAAATTCATCATTTTCCTAAGCCTCTACTATCATTCTTCCAGAAACCTTGTTCCTGTCATGTTACCAAGACCATAACCAGCATCACTATCTACTCAGGTTCTCAAGCCAGCAAACTGGAAATTATCCTTCTTCCTCATCCATCACATCCAATCAATCACCCAATCCTGTCAATTCTATCCCTTCTTAATCTCTCAAATCTATCCCTCTTCCCCTCTACCTCCTTCCCTACTGCCACTGCTTTGGGTCAGTCCTCACCACTTCTGCTAAGATTCCAATGTGAGTCTTCTAACCAGATCCTCTCACCAGTCTTGTCCCTCCCTCCCCAATCCATCTTCCACGTTACTGTCAATTTCGCCATGACTGTGCTCTTCTTAAAATCCTTTAGTGGCTCTACTCTTGCTTTCTGGTTCCTTAGCCCTTCGTGACCCAGCTCCTTCTTGTCTCTCTTACCTTGCCTCTTGCCACCTCCCAACCTTCATCATAGAGACCATGATCATTTGAAAACTAACTTTTTAATAAGTGTCAAAACATACATGGCTTTTGGCTGGGGATATGGCTAATGGACTTTGGCTATTAAAAATATGTGTAACGTTCTACTTAATTGCCTTTATAAGTAGAAAACGGTATATTTATATGACTCTGGACCTTGTAATTCCCTAGGATCATCCATCTAATTGATGATTCTTCTTTTTGTCCTAAAAGATACAAATAACTTAGGAAATTGCATTAAACAGGTACTAAGACCTAGTCATTCTTAAAAAGTTGATTTATTTTAGTATTAAATTCTTCATGGGCTTTTAAAAAATGTTTCCTATCTCAAAATTCTAAACATTTTGATTAATTAAGAGTTCCAATTAGATTAAGATACAGCTAATAAATGTTTTACTACTATACTTTTCTCATGTAACTAGTCAATAAATTCAAAGTTTCTTGGGTAGCTGCTTTTTAAACATACTAATACATTAGAAGGGACAAAGGTATTTTTAAAGAAATATTCAAGTCTGTTCCATAGTGACTAATTCACTGACTTTCAGATATAGTCTAAAATATTCTTTTTGGGCCTCCCTGGTAGCACAGTGGTTAAGAATCCACCTGCCAATGCAGGGGACACGGGTTCGATCCCTGGTCCAGGAAGATCCCACATGCCGCAGAGCAACTAAGCCCGTGCGCCACACCTACTGAGCCTACGTTCTAGAGCACCGGTGCTACAACTACTGAAGCCCGCGTGCTCTAGGGCCCATGCTCCGCAACAAGAGAAGCCACTGCAATGAGAAGCTCCCAACGAAGAGTAGCCCCCACTCGCTGCAACTAGAGAAAGCCCACGTGCAGCAACGAAGACCCAAAGCAGCCAAAAATAAATAAATAATATAAATAAATTTATTTTAAAAAAAAGAAGGGACAAAGATTTCATGAAGAACTAATATCTGGTATTATGCTCAACACTTTACATAACCTATCTGAGCTGATCCTCACAACAACCATAGCAGGTATATTCTATTCCCATTTAACAAAAAACTCTCTGAGCCAACTCAGATACCTTGAGAAATCAACTCAACATCGAACAGCTAGTAAGTAACAGAATATGAACACAGATTCACCTGACTCCAAAGTGGGACGTGGAAAGACTCTCTTGCTGTTTCCATATTTGTAGATGGTGACAGTCTTTATTTTAAAATTTAATTTTATTTATTTTTTATACAGCAGGTTCTTATAAGTTATCTATTTTATACATATTAGTGTGTACTATACATGTCAATCCCAATCTCCCAATTCATCCCACCACCACCACCTCCCAACTTCCCCCCTTGGTGTCCATACGTTTGTTCTCTACACCTCTGGGTGACACAGACTTATGGAGCCAGACAGCCTAGATTTGAATGCCATCTCTCATGCTAACTAGCTATGTGATCTTGGACAACTTACTTAATTTTTCTGAGCCTCAGTTTTTCCATCTGCTAAATGGGGATAATAATAGTAACTACCTCCTAGGTAAGCACTCAATAAATGTTAGCTATTATTATCTAGTCCTATCTTGTTTAGTACAAGCCTTACTCACAGTACATGTACTATACTTGAGTAAGAACAATTCTAGCAACCACAACTTGGTATTTAGATAGTAAAGCTTTTGAAATGTTTACCACTATACCTATCTACATCAACTTAAACTGAATTTCAGCATGAGCATTATGGCTGTGAGCAAAGTACATTACCTGAGGCTCAATAACAGATTCACTAAGGATGGCCTGGGTGACAGGGTCTTGATTTACCACAATGGGACCTTGAGAGGAATCAGGAGCCATTGTTACATTAGGAAACCCTGCAGAAGGAAAATGTCATGATGATTTTGTTTCATTTAATTAAATTGACTTCACACATACAATACACTGCCATAGGTCTGAATTATTGTATGAAAATCTTAAATAATAATAATAGCAACTCGCACTCAAACAGTGCTTACTATATGCCAGGCATTGTTCTAAATGCTTTTACATATATTAAATTGTTTCACCCTCACAAAATCCTATGAGGTTATTAGTATCATTATTTTACATATGGGTAAACTGAAACTCAGAGACGTGAAGCAACAGGCACAGAGTCACATTAGTGAGTGGCCAAGCCAGGATTTAAACCTTAAACTAAAAACTAATGATCTGTTTTTAGGGATTAAGGTAAACAACAGATTATATACACATTAAAGTAAATAATGTTGTGCATCTCACAAGAGACAAAGTTCCTTTTAGAGAGACACTGAAGTTGCTTTAGTTTTCAAATTAAGCTTCACTCAAATTACATACAAAGCAGATACTTTAATTATATGGTAATTTAATATTAATAAGCTGAAAATGAAATCATACCTTAAATTATGAAATCTTATAATTTCACAAGATATTTTAGTAAATAATAACAATTTACCTTTCCTTAACTTGAGTAATTTGTAATAGTTAATATTCTTAGTGAAAAGCAAATAAATTGTAATAAATCTATGTCTAACAACTCTTGTATGCTATCCACCCTAGAACACATGTGAAAGAAATAATATGATGCCTGAGAAAAGATTTTAAATTCTTTCAAATAGCCAGGTGTGGGCTATGATGAATAAGATAAAGAAACTTTCGTTTGATGTGACTACTTTACCTGTGCGCCTACGAGCAAAATCAACAAACAGATCTTTTGCTGTAGCCATCAAATGATCAGATTTTTCCAATACATCCTGCATCCGGTATTGATCAGAAAGAATCTAGACACATGTTAGTGATAAATATTATTATTCAGAAAAAATATATATACTTAATAAATCACAAAGGAAAAGTCCATACAAAGGCAGGAGCTTAAAAATCATCTCAAATCCTTCAGCGGCAATATCATTAAGTACCAGTAGATGGAGCTATTATAATAATTAGTGGATTTCAAATGCTTGGCTTTGATCCAAAGAAATACATTATTAAATTATGACCCAGTCCACACACAAATGTAGACAAACACCAAAATAAGAGCTTTGCTTAAACTTACTCTTTGATAACCACTCTGATATTTTCTTTTTCGTTTCTATTCTATTTTTTCAAATGATGGTCACAACCCACTAACTTGATTTTACAATCCATTAAAAAGTTGTGATCCACAGTTTGAAAAACACTGATTAAACATGAATCTTTGAGCCATAAACTCAGATGTGTGACTCTTTGGTATTTCAACCACTAAAGTGATTTCATAATCCATTAATGGGTCATGACCCACAACTTAAAAAATACGACGTGAGATACAACTTTGGGGGCATTAAACAAAAAAGTGATGCTTCTGCATTTATAAACAAGCTTGAATTTTATCCTGGAGAAATGAGAACTCAAAAAATACCAATCTAGCGGTGCCTCTGATTATACACTTTCAACTTAAGAACTTTCCCAGTTACAAGCAAGGATGCGCAGGCTAGAGTGAAAGCAAGTCAACACCCACCACCACCAGATCGCATTCTTAGGCTGAAAGGAGTGTCAAAATTGGAAAATTTCCAGTTTCCAACACTGACTCAAATCAAAACATCTGGTAACAAATGCTCTTACCAGAATTTCTCTAGACCATGGAAACAAGCATACAATGTGACCTCAGTTACTGTTTTAGGACATGAAGAAAAATAACCAGAGTCACGTTCTGACTTTTTCCCCCTTCTTCCCCTGCTAAAGCCAAGCAGGTTGGCTGGCTCTGTTAGTGAGAATAAAGTCCTGAATCTGTTCTCTCCACAACGAGTAAGTTTTGGAATGGCACAGGACAAAGAGCACATTTGGAGTCAGAAGACTGGCATCCTAGGCCCTGTCAAGAGATACAAAAGTATACTAAATCTGTATACAATTCTAGAGATATTTGAGAATGTTGTTACAACTTAAATTTTCATCCCTGGTTAGCCATCTTGTAGCACATGCAATTAGAGTTTAGGAAAGAAAGTAAATGGAGCATTATAATCTACCACTTATACTAGAAAAATTTTACAAAATATATTTCCTAGCAGCAGTTTTGTTTACTATTTTTAAAAAAGGTATTGACTTGCTATCAAAATGAAGAGATATAAATTGAAAGAAGCAGATTGTGGAGGAATAATTTTATCATATCAAAACCTGATACTAATTATAGTGAGGTCTCCAGAAAACCCACTTCCCTGCAGCCCTCTCCCTGCTAGTCCCTGCCCAGGCTCCTTGGGGCAGACGGCTTGAGTGGCCAGAGGTCAGAGCATTGGCTTTCTCTTGCTCTTTCTGGATTTCTTTATCACTCTTCTATGATAAAACTCATCCTCATGATAGGTAAATCAATCTCTGCAGGCCCATCTGTATATATTACTTCCCCAGATGGGTTTGCAGAGCACAAGACCAAACTTACGAAGAGCACAACAGAATACATCTTGGATTTTCAAAAGATCAGTCAAGGTCCCTTCAAAACCATTATTAGAAACTTGTCACGCTAGCAGTTTTGCTCTCTGGTAATAAAAACCAGACAGAATTGGGAAAGTACAAAGAGACTAGGTTAGTTAATATACTTTTAAAATTTACAAAATCTTTATCAAAGCCACCCTCTCTCTGATTTGGATTTGGACCCTTATTTGCTTGATTCCCATGGCATGAGTGGATCATACAGCAAATGAAATCTAAGATTATGCTGGTCAAAGAGCTTTTCTCTTAATTTACGTTAATCTAGGAGCCCAGCTTCTGGGGGACAGGTCCTGGTAGCTCTAACACATAATGATAAAACCTAGGTGGATATGCCCAAGGAGGACTCTTCCTTCCCCTCACATACCTTATCACAGACATTACAAATATAGCAATACTGAAATAATAGATGTATGAATGCTTTGACTCAGCAATTCCACTTTTAAGAATTTGTCCTACAAATATATTTATACATGTACTCAGAAACATATTCATTACATTATTCATTACATCATTTATAGTGACAAGGCAGGAAATAATCTGTCGGTGGCAGACACTGCTACTTATCCACCAATATCCTTTCTTTCTGTTTTCTCTTTAACAGTGGAACTCCCAAGTTAGCCAAGTACATAGCTAATTTCCCAACCACCCTTGCAGGTGACAGTGGTCACTTGATGAAGTTCTGGACAATGGGATAGAAGCCAGAGCTTCTGGGTGATACGTAAAGGGAGTAACATGCATTCTCTTCCCCACTTCATGCTGCCTGGGAAACATCTGAAGGAAGCTGGAACAGCCACTCCAAACTCAGACATGGAAGCCCTGTAATAAAGGACCAGAGATCCCCCTACCCACTACCATGTATCTCTGAGCTGTTCCATAAAAGTGAAATAGATTTCTATTTTGTTTAAACCAGTATATTCTGGGGTCTTTTTTTTTTTCCAGATGCTTATACCATATTCTGATACACATCCTAAATGTCCACTAATAAAGCACTAGATAAATAAATTGTGGTATATCCACATACTACTTGGCCATTAAAAAAGAAAAGGTAGATTTCTAAATACTGACATAGAAAAACCTCCAAAATATGTTGTTAAATGGAAATGCCTAAATCCCACTAATAGCAGAGGTTCTCAAACCTAGCAAAATATTAAATATTACATAGCAACTGTCTTAAAAATACCTAAGTGGGGCTGCATCCCAGATCCACTGAATTAGAATACCTGAGTATAAATATGTCTGAGTCCAGATACTATCTGGTTTTTTTTAATGGGAATTTTTTAAATGGAAATTAGAATCAGTCAGAGTTGATAAACACTACGCTAGAGCATGAGGAAGCCGCGTTACAGAAAGAAGGCAGAGAAATTACACTCACCCTCTCTTACCACTCTTCTTCAACCCCTAATTCTACCACATCTACAAGGTATAAGGGATTCAGGACATGAGCAGGGGTCACCAGGGACGGGAAACAAAAGCCCAGAGTCACCTCAAAGGGGCTGCCTTTTTCCCTGGCCAGATCTGTGTTCTTAGGCCTTTCATGGAGAATTACCACGTAACATTTAAATGTAGGTGACTTGCCTAAGATCACCATAAGATACGTACCTCTAAAGAACCATTCTCTCTCAATCCACTGTTCTTTTTACAAGCTCGTGTAAACATTTATTTGGGAGACATAATTCTTCCTCATGATATATAAAGTCATGACTTTCATATTTCACTAAGAAGCCTAACAAATTCCTCAAAAGACAGAATGTGACTTAAAGCTGCAGCAGAAGGTCACCCAGACAGCCAAGTGCCATAAGCTCCAACAGTGAACAAGAAGAAAACAGGCATTTCTTTTACAATGATTTCAGCCCAAATAAAAGAAGGGTTTTGCTGTAGTTTCTTCTTATTTTCCATATTATTTATTCCTACCCACTCTGATTACTTATTCAAACACCCTACATCTGACAAAAGATTCAGCCAAAGACAAGTGCCTTACTAATTTGTTGGACAAGCACACATTTTTTTTTGCAAAGTAATCTAACAGCATCGCTGTTGAACTGAGAAAAATAATTATAGCAGCTTTATATATATATATACGACACTAATTATGTGCCAAGGACTGTCCTAATCACTTTAGTAATATTTTATCACTGAAATCTCGTAACAATACAGTCAGGCAAATACTGTTACTCCAGTTTAAAGATAAGAAAATTCAGGCTGAGAAGTTAATAATTTAAGGTCACCTGGCTAGTAAGCTGAAGAGCAGGAATTCAAATCATGAAACTAGACTGTGATCGTCACTCTGCTCCTTTTTCCAAAGTCTACCTGTAGATCACCGCGTAAGGACACAATAACGATTAGAGTCTGTCCAATGTTAATCAAATACGCGGAAAAAGAGAGACACCTATTTACCTCTTCTTTTCTTTCTAACTCTACAGATGATGCAGTTTAGCATTACCTCCTTCATGAGAGACAATCTCCTTTTCTCAAGATTAGAAATTTCCGGTTTCTGCTTCTTCCATTTTCTCTTCAAAGCTTTTTCTTGGAGCTCCCAGTGTACTAATGCTCTATTCTTCGATTTGTGTATTTCATGACGACGGATCTATATGGAAGAAAAAATATATAAAAGAATGTTTCAGGAACAAAGAACTTGCCTATTCAGATGGTAGGACAACCTAACCTAGTTCATCTTTTTTTATTTTTTCTAGTCCAGTATAAGTATATTATATATATATATATATATATATATATATATATATATATATATATATATATATATATATATATTCACAAAATTTTCACCATCTCCTAAATTTTCAAAAATGATTTTTTAAAAAAGAAGTATCAAAAACTAGTAGACTTAAGGAGTTCCCTGGTGGCCTAGTGGCTAGGATTCTCAGCTTTCACTGCTGTGGCCTGGGTTTAATCCTTGGTCGGGTACTGAGATCCCACAAGCCACGTGGCATGGCCAAAAAATAAATAAATAAAACAAACTAGTAAACCTAGCTAAAACACAAAATGAAAGAATATTAATTTCTACTTTTTTTGTACAAGACTATCCAATAAAGTAGTGTTTTGCAAACTGCATCTTGGTACTCACTTAATGGGTGGTAAAATAAATTAGTGGATCAAAACCAACATTTTTAAAAAATAAAATAGAATATAGAATAGAAAATATTAAGAACATGTTGCACATAATAAAAGTTAAGAATTCTTTTGTTGGGGCTTCCCTGGTGGCTCAGTGGTTGAGAATCTGCCTGCCAATGCAGGGGACAGAGGTTTGAGCCCTGGTCTGGGAAGATGCCACATGCCGTGGAGCAACTGGGCCCGTGAGCCACAATTACTGAGCCTGCGCATCTGGAGCCTGTGCTCCACAACAAGAGAGGCCGCGATAGTGAGAGGCACCGCGATGAAGAGTGACCCCCGCTTGCCACAACTAGAGAAAGCCCTTGCACAGAAACGAAGACCCAACACAGCCATAAATAAATAACTTAAAAAAAAATTCTTTTGTTAAATTTTTCAGTTACATATGTGTGTACATGTACAATTATAAACACACACATACACACACACACACACACACACAGACTGAGTATGACATAAAAGGCACAAAATCCACTAAGTCATCTCTGGCAAAGGCACACCCATTCCATGATATTCACATCACCAAGAGCTCACAATGCAGTGTTTTTATAGCCCTGTAATGGCTGCATGTGGAAGTGGGTCCATGGAGATGCAGGACTCCAAGGAAGTGGAATTCCAGAAGTAGAAGCAGAGATATGAGGCACAGCTTAAGAGTCAGAAGGGAGGAGTTCACTAAGGTGGCTAAGGAACAAAAGCAGATATTGGCTTTACAAGCACTCTAGTATTCAGAACTATGAATATGAACAAAACTTGTATGTCATCTGATAAAATGTACTACTGAGTTTGCACCATGTAAATATGAAATCAGTCCATTAAGAGACTAACAACCAAATATTATGTAAGGATTCTGATTCACAAAGAACAAACGAAGATGACATTTTTGAGACAGTCAGGGAAATCTGAATATGGATTGGGATTAGGTAATACCAAAATATTAGTGTTACTTTTGTCAGGCATGATAATGGCATTGTGGTTATATAAGAAAATATCTGTTTTTTTTTAAAGCAAACTGAATATGTAGGCACAAAATGACATGTCCTCTGGGCTTTGCTTTAAAATGCTCCAGTGAAGAAGCAAAGGGTAAGATAAATGAAACAAGTATGGCAAAATTTTCATAACTATTATATCTAGGTGAACAGTATATGGGAGTTCTTTATACTTTTGTCGCTCTTTTCACATGAGTTTGAAATTTTTCATAATAAAAAATTTTAAGTCATTTGGGCACCATTATTATCCTCAACAAACATTTAATGAGTACCTACTACGATTTAGATGCCTAGGCCCACAAAGACGTATAAGATACGGCCTCTATCTCTCAAAAACATTAATAATCTGCCCAGAGAGATTGGACATATGCATATAAAGATAAATGACATGGATTAGATGGCATATACTCAATGCCTTATGTAGGTAGTAAGTACAACAGTTCAGAGAAGAAAGCAACTGTTAGGCAGCTTCAAAGAGTAGGACTTCAAACTTACTACAATAATCAAGAGAGTATGGCACTAGCATAACGATAGACATACAGCTCAGTGGAATAGAAATGAGAGTCCAAAAGAAACCCTTATCTTTACAGACAATTGATTTTCAACAAGGGTGCCAAGACAATTCAATGTGAAAAGAACAGTCTTTTTAATAAATGGTGCTTAGACAATTGGATATCCATGTGCAAAAGAATGAAGCTGGACTCCTACCTCACACCATACACAAAAATTAATTCAAAATGGATGAAAGGCCTAAACATGAGAGCCAAAACTTTAAAACTCCTAGACAAAAACATAGCAGTAAATATCTGTGAACCTTGGTTAGACAATGGTTTCTTAGATATGACACTAAAGCTACAAGTGACAAAAGAAAAAAATTAGATAAAGTGGACTTCATCAAAATCTAAAACTTTTATGTTTCAAAGGATACTATCAAGAAAGCTAAAACATAATCAACAGAATGGAAGAAAATATTTGCAAATCATATCTGATAAGAAACATATCCAGAATATATAAAGAACTCCTACTACTCAACAATAAAAACACAAATAATCCAATTTTATTTTTATTTTATTTTTTGTGTCCCTCTCTTCATCAAGCCCAGTTCATAGTTGTCACATATTTCCTCTGGAAATTTTAAAATAACTAAGAGACTTGAAGAGACATTTCTCCAAAGAAGATACTACAAATGGCCAATAAATATATGAAAGGATACTCAATGTCATTAGTCATTAGGGAAATGCAAATCAAAACTACAATGAGATTCCACTTTATACCCCCCAGGAGAACTAAAACCACAAAGATGACAATGACAAATGCTGGCAAGGGATGTGAAAAAATTGAAACCCTCATACATGCTGGTAAGAATGTAAATGGTGTAGCCACTTTAGAAAACAGTTTGGCAGTTCCTCAGAAAGTTAAATATAGAGATATCATATGACTCAGCAATTCTACTTCCAGGTATACACCCAAGAGACTAAGAGCGTATGTTCACACAAAAACTTGTACATGAATATTCATAGCAGCATTATCTATAACAGTCAAAAAGTAGAAACAACCCAAATGTCCAACAACTGATAAATGGATAAATAAAACATGGTATATCCGTAAACAAAATAGTATTTGGCAATAATAATGAATGAAGTACTGATACTACAATATGGATGAACCTTGAAAACATTACACTAAAAGAAAGAAGCCAGATATAAAAGAATACATATTATATTGCATTTATATGAAATGTCCAGAATAGGCAAATCCATAGAGACATAAAACAGATTAGTTGTTGCCAGGGATTGGAGGGGTGGGGCATAGAGAGTGACTGTTAATGGGTAAAGGGTTACTTTTGGGGGAGTGATGAAAATGTTATAAAATTAGAAAGTGATGATGGTTGCATAACTCTGTGAATATACTAAAAAGCAATGAATTGTACACTTTAAAAGGGCAGATTTTATGTTATGTGATTTATATCTTAATAAAGCTGTTTAAAAAAACAAACAAACCTATAATAAAAGCTTTTTTTTTAAAAGTAAAACTTGGGCTTCCCTGGTGGCGCAGTGGTTGAGAGTCCGCCTGCCAATGCAGGGGACACGGGTTCCTGTCCCGGTCCAGGAAGATCCCACATGCCACGGAGCGGATAGGCCCGTGAGCCATGGCCGCTAGGCCTGTGTGTCCAGAGCCTATGCTCCGCAACGGGAGAGGCCACATCGGTGAGAGGCCCGCGTACCGCAAAAAAAAAAAAAAAAAGTAAAACTTGAACTAGGATAAGGAAGTAAAGTAAGATTTGTACAGGAGGAGAAGAAGGTAGGGAAACTGTTCCAAGTAAAGAGAATAGCATGAAGTGGGGCTCAAATGTGGAAATGTACGTGGCATGTTCAAGAAATAAATTATAATGTATGTTTGTATAGGGAAGTAATGGTAAATAATGCTAGTGATATCTACAGATAGGAAAAGATGATAAATGTGTACAGGAAAATACTGGACTAGAGAGATTTGAACTGTAAACCAAACCTATCTAATGAAATTCTAATGCATGCTAACTGATGTGCCTAAGTAAAATAAGGAAGCCCAGGACATATGCTTTTTGATTTTATATAGACATAAGCAAGATTAAAAATAACTGAACAACTTCCAAGAAGTGCCTCTGGTTTCTATTCTGTAGGTTAGAAGTATCAAGTATCAAATATCAAATAAGAACATGAACAAACGACTTAACTTTCGATAGTAAACTTACCAGATCTTCAGGAGTTGCCCGATGAACTGTTAGATCAGTTACAGTGTTCTGCAAAAAAAAAAAAAAAAAGATGAACTTCCTTTAAAAAGCAAAAGGTTTCTTAAAAAATATTAGTATATGCTGAATTTTAATGGCTGAAAACGGATTCAAAATCCTGAGACCAAAAAGTCTTACCTTGAGAATTAAATTCTCAATTTAAATATTAACATGGATTACTTTTAGGTGTCTTGTAGAAAATAACTGACTATTTTTAAGTGTCTCACAGAAATTAAGCACTAAATTCACCAAGCAAGCATACATTATATTAAAATAATGAAAACAACTGGGTAGTACATAATTCAAAATGAGTTAGTTTAACTAAAGTTATAGCTTTCGAACTATATTTCATGGAACAAGGCAACTCTAAAGATTACTAAAATATAAAGTGTGATCACTACAGAGAGGTTCAATTTGTGCCCATGCCAACACCTTAAGCATAGGACCTATCATAACCAGAGAGACAAATTTTGAGGGTATTGTATAATTTCATAAAATGTGAAAACAGTCACTCAAGTAAAAAGGCACTAAACCAAATGGCAGGGCTTCCACATTGCACAACTCCAGGTGGTTCTGTTGATATCACAGGCCATGTAAATAGTGCCCCTTGGAATTGTGCAGTGCACAGCCCACACAGCTCTGAGTAGCAGCCCTGCAATTTGGTCCTTTCCAAAATGACTTCAGCCATTGTGTTATACAGATTTGGTAAGGCAGGGAAAAAAGCAATGTAGACTTTTAATTCTAAGAGAAATACAGAGAACTGAGCCTAGTGAAATAGCTTCGGATGTATTCAAAGACTTAACCTTTCGGCCATAGTTTATATTTAGCTCAAGTCTTTTATATACTAAAACTGTTATTCCTTCCATGTTGATTTATAAAAGCACAAGATACAACGCTAAGATCATGAGAATTGGGTTTTTTTTGTTTTTTGGAGGGGTTTTCTGGCCATGCCACATGGCTTATGGGATCTTAGTTCCCCGACCAGGGATTGAACCTGGGCCCTCAGCAGTGAAAGTGCCAAGTCCTAACCACTGGACCATGAGGGAATCCACGAGAATTGTTTTTAATAATCATAATAAAAATTCGGGCATATAAGTGATATGCTTGGAATTAGTTTTCATGGGAGAAAATATAATTTCATTTATACTACTATTGCTTAAAACTACAGTTGACCCTTGAACAACATGGATTTGAACACAGGTCCACTTATGTGTCGATATTTTTCAATACATACTACAGTGCGACACGATCCACATCTGGCTGAATCCATGGATGCAAAACCACAGATACAGAGGGCCAACTGTAAAGTTATACGTGGATTTTCGACTGTGCAGAGGGTCGGTTCCCCTAACCCCCATGTTGTTCAAGGGTCAACTGTATTTTCTTCTGAAATTGCCTTTAAATCTAATTTACAAGCCATTTCAGAAAATGCCTCAGTATTTTCAGCAAAACAGTATTATTCAGTTGATCTCTCCTTCCTCATTTACTATTCACACCAAATGACCTATAACTACTTTCAAGTTCCATCTACCTTCAGAAAACAAAGTTTTTTCTACCACTGGAGATAATATAAAGTAAATGAGGAAGGTTCTGAATGCAATTTCAAATAATGGTTTTCAATTATGTTTTGAGCAACAGCAGCATATCAAAATAAATATGGAACTTCCCAAAGTAACCACTCTGAAGGGGACAACTTATGTGATCATTTTTTCATGATAACATAATGTTAACATTATGATAACATAAATGTTAAGGTGCATTTTTTCACCTTTTAATCAGTGTCATTACCTTAGAGTCATATCCTTATACTATTTTATAGCCAATCACATGGCAACAAAGCAATCTAAACATAGAGAAATCCCCCTGCCCCATTTTCTAAGGCTGTCAGTTTGCCCAGGATACCTGGCTAAGGTGGTTGGCCACAACCCAGAAGGTTCTAAGTCCAAAAGAATCCCTAAGATCCAAACTAGTCCCTGACCAGTTAATCTTCACAACAGAAAGTAAAAGTACCCAAAGTCTCATGGTCCAAACCAAAGTACCCAACTCCAAAAGATAAAAATCCCTGTGATAATGCCAAGTGGCACTCAGGGTAGGAGCCAGGGATCATGTCTCAGATACCTGAGACCTGTCTTACACCTTACGAGAACCTTTGTACTGAAATTGACAAATCTCTGGAGATGAGCAAAAAACAATTTGAAGGGTAAGAGAGCAAGGATCACCCACTTTTTCAGTCAAAAATGCCACTCGCATGATTATGATATCACAAGTTGCTATGGGAAAATCTAAAATATGTACCCCAAAATTTCAGATTTCAGGTTAACTAGAGTTACCTTAAAGCAGTGAGTTCTCAAAGTAGAGGTGGGGGACATTTTAAAAACACACTCCCCACCCACTTAAGATTTCAGTTCTTTTTTTTTTTTTTTTTTTTGAGGAGAGAAGGGAAAGGAAATCCCTTCCCTCTTGTCTTTTTTTTTTAATTAATTAATTAATTTATTTATTTTTGGCTGTGTTGGGTCTTCCTTTTTGTGCGAGGGCTTTCTCTAGTTGCGGCAAGTGGGGGCCACTCTTCATCGCAGTGCGCGGGCCTCTCACTGTTGCGGCCTCTCGTTGCGGAGCACAGGCTCCAGACGCGCAGGCTCAGTAGTTGTGGCTCATGGGCCTAGTTGCTCTGCGGCATGTGGGATCTTCCCAGACAAGGGCTCGAACCCGTGTCCTCTACATTGGCAGGCAGATTCTCAACCACTGCGCCACCAGGGAAGCCCCAAGATTTCAGTTCTTAAAAAGAGGTAGAGGGGCTTCCCTGGTGGCGCAGTGGTTGGGAGTCCGCCTGCCGATGCAGGGGACATGGGTTCGTGCCCCGGTCCGGGAGGATCCCACATGCCGCGGAGCAGCTGGGCCCGTGAGCCATGGCCGCTGAGCCTGCGCGTCCGGAGCCTGTGCTCCGCAACGGGAGAGGCCACAGCAGTGAGAGGCCCGCATACCACAAAAACAAAAACAAAAACAAAAACAAAACAAAACAAAACAAAAAAAAAAGAGGTAGAGCTATAGCCTCAACATAAAAATTCCCCAAAGGCATCTGCTCTTCCCTCCAAGACCTAGGATATTGGATTGGCCAAAAAGTTCATTTGGTTAATGAATACGTTGTTCAATAAAGTTCTTGGTGAAAATGAAAAATGTCTTTTATTTTTATTTAAAATGAAACAAATGTTTTGGCCAACCCAATAACATGCCCAGAAATCCATTCCACCATATCACATGCTAAGCCCCATTCAGAGCACCATCCTGAGTGACTAAGGTCATCACATTTATTCCTTCCATGTAATGTTATGCCATGTATTATCCCACCTAGACTTACATCCCATTCTTGCTTTACTGACATTTTCTTCTTTACTTTCAGTGCTTTCCTTCCTCCTCCATGGGGACCGTAACGGTTCACTCTGACAAATGACATCTAGGAGTAATAATCATATCAAATTTTAAAAATACATGAAAAACTAATAATTAATCATCACCAGAGAGGGAAAAAGATATCTAAGAAAATAAATTTTAAAACATCAGACGAGAACTTTAAGTATAATGAAAGGAACAGGCTACCAAAAGACTTGGTTCTTTCACTTCGTAATTATTAGCAAGTTGATATTGATAACTATGATAAAAGAGGTTTCAAATCACCAAATTAAATATATGTGATTAATAAAGAACCCTAGGAATGAAGCAAGTATGACCTAAAGCAGAGATCTATCTGACAGCAGTCATAAACATTGTCACCTGTTACACAAATTCGCAATGAACAGAGGAAATGTCAATCACATGTGAACAATGTGAATGTAAGAGAAGGAGAGCAGGAGACAGCTAGGGTTCTTTTTTAAGCATCTAACACTCAAAATCACTACCAGACACATACGTACTTACCTTAAAATAAAGGTGGCTAAATTTTAGAGAATGAATGAGTTATGATACGATCTCTAGTATATTTTTCACATAATACTAAATGGGGGTGATTATCGATACTAAACTAGAATACGAAAATGGCCAACAGATGCTTGGCACTTTTAAAATACAATGCTAAGGACATTAGACTAAACATCATACAAAATTAGAAAAAGACTCACAGTGCCTGAACACTAGGATTTGAGGATACATATATGATTTTTAAAAAGCAACACATATACATGACTCCAATTCCAGAACTTCTTTAACACCTAAATAATTACAGAACTTTCCAGCTGACCCCCTTACTCCAAATTATCCTAAAACAAAGACTCTAGTATTTTCCTTAAGTACATCTTTTAAAAAAATCATTTAGTCTACTGTGAATAAAGATGACTAAATGCAAGTATTTCTCAGGAATTGGCCCTATAACTCTTAGCAACCACATCCACTCTTTAAGCATGGTATCTAATTTCAGAACGTACAATCCAGCAAAGGAGATAAGTCACATACAAGTTAGAGAATAACATTTAAGTGTTATCATAGTGATGGTGATGATGGCGATGATGATGACAGCGGTGGTGGTTATAATGATGGAATTAGCTACTAAGTACTTTCTTCAAGCCAGGTACTGTTCTAAACTCTTCCCATATATTATCTCCTTTAATCCTCACACTAATCCCATGAAGTATTTACTGTTTGTTACTCGTTTTACAGATGAGAAAACTAAGGGACAAAGAGTTAACTGACTGGGAAGGTCTCACAGTAAATTGCAGAGCCATATATGCCATTTTAAAAGATATGAATGGAATAGAACCAAGAGTCC
This sequence comes from Mesoplodon bidens, assembly GCF_964165515.1. Taxonomy (NCBI): domain Eukaryota; kingdom Metazoa; phylum Chordata; class Mammalia; order Artiodactyla; family Ziphiidae; genus Mesoplodon; species Mesoplodon bidens. The sequence goes on from NC_138161.1 coordinate 60,441,515, forward strand.
AAAACAAAACTTTAAACTTATGGTCAGTTTATATTCAACAAGGGTGCCAAGAAGCAATTCAATGGGGAAAGAACAATCTTTTAAATTAATGGTGCTGGGACAACTGGATATTCATATGAAAAAGAATGAAGTAAGACCCCCTACCACACAACATGTAAAAAAATTAACTTAAAATGAATCACAGACTTAAATGTAAGAGCTAAAAGTACAAAACTCCTAGAAGATAACATAAGCATAAATCTTCATGAACCTTGGGTTAAGCAATGGTTTCTCAGAAATGACACTAAAAACACAAGCAACCAAAGAAAAAATAAATAGGGACTCCATCAAAATTTAAAACTTTTGTGCTTCAAAGGACACCATCAAGAAAGTGAAAAGACAACCAAAAGAATGAGAGAAAACATTTGAAAATCATATATCTAATAAGTAACTTGTATCCAGAATATATAAAAAACTCTTACAACTCAACACAAAAAATCCAATTTTAAAATGGCTAAGGGGGCTTCCCTGGTGGCACAGTGGTTGAGAATCCACCTGCTAATTCAGGGGACACAGGTTTGAGCCCTGGTCCAGGAAGATCCCACATGCCGCAGAGCAAGTAAGCCTGTGCACCAAAACTACTGAGCCTGCACTCTAGAGTCCGCGAGCCACAACTACTGAGCCCATGTGCCACAACTACTGAAGCCCACATGCCTAGAGCCCATGCTCTGCAACAAGAGAAGCCACTACAATGAGAAGCCTGCGCACCGCAATGAAGAGTAGCCCCTACTGGGCGCAACTAGAGAAAACGCACGCGCAGCAACGAAGACCCAATGCAGCCAAAAACAAATTTTAAATTTTTTTTAAAAAAGAAAGAAAAAATAAATAAATAAAATAGCTAAGGGATTTGAATACACATTTCCCCAAAGAAGATACTACAAATGGCCAATAAACATGTGAAGAGATGTTCAAGATCACCAGTCATTAAACGCAAATCAAAACCATAATGAGATATTACCTTACACCCACCGGGATGGTTATAATCAAAAAGATGTAAATAACAAGCTTTGGAGAGAATGTTGAGAAATCAGAATCCCCATATATCACTAGCGGGAATGCAAAATGGCATAGCCACTTTGGAAAACAGTTTGGCAGTTCCTAAAAAAGTTAAACACAGAGTTACTACATGACTCAGCAATTCTAGTCCCACATATATAGCCGAAAGAATTGAAAACTTATGTCCACACAAAAACTTGGACATGAATGTTCATAGCAACATTATTCTTAATAGACAAAAAGTGGAAACATCCCAAATATCCACTAACTGAAGAAGGGATAAATAAAATATTGTATATCCATATTCTGTAATATTATTTAGCAATAATAAGGAATGAAGTACTGACATGCTACAACATGGATGAACCTTGAAAATATTATGCTAAGAGAAAGAAGTCAGACACCAAAGGTCATAAATTATATGATTCCATTTATATGAAATGTCCAGGATAGGCAAGTCCATAAAGACATAAAGTAGATTAGTGGTTGGGAGGGTCTGGGGGGAGGAGGAAACGGAGAGCCACTGCTAATGGGTACAGGGTTTCTTTTGGCGGTGATGAAAATGTCCTGGAATTAGATAGTTGTGATAGTGGTTGCAAAACTGAATATACTAAAAAACTCTAAACTGTATACTTTAAAGGGCTAAATTTTATGGTCTGTGAGTTATATCTCAACAATGCTGTTATAAAAAAAGATATGGAAAAAGATAATGGTTATTCAAAAAAGCTTTCTTATGTATTTTACTCTTGAACCACTTAGATCTTCGATTTACTTGGCAGAAACAAAGGGGAATCATAAAGTGTCAGTATACCTAAATGATGAATTATGTATTCATTAAAGTTATATTATGAAGAATATAGGAAAATACATAGAAAGTTCAGTGTAAAAAGTAGAATACAGAACTGCACATACAGTATATTCTCATGATATTAATACACACACAATACTAATAAAGCACTTACCTGTGCTAAAAGCTTCACATTTAATCCCTCAACCCGATGAGGCACATACTATCCTGAGACACACTAGAGCACAGTAGTTAAGAGTACAGTCTAAAACCAGACTGTCTGGGTTCACATCCCAGCTCTGCCAGTAGCTGTAAAACGGAACTGATTAAATGCACAAGGTGCTCAGAACCCCTGCCTAGCACATACTAAGTTCTACTTAAGGATTACTAATGATTATGTCAGCAACAATTATTAACCCCCTTTCCCAAATGAGAAAACTGGGGCTTTTGAGATATTGCTCAAAGTCACAGAAATAATAATGCACAGAGCTGGGAGCTGACACTCAAAACCAGGTCTGACTAATTATGACTAATTATAATAATGCACATTCTAGAAAACATTACTAGAATTAAGTTGTCTCTGGTTGGTTCTATATTTTCCAAACTTTCTACAATGAACTCATGTTACTCTTAAAATACTTTATTTCAAGTTATTTAAAATATTATACTTTTCCACCAGCCTCAATTCTGAAAAATCATCCCTGAATCTGAAGTATGCAAAGGTTAAGTTTACAATGGTGTAACAAAGCTGGCATCCCATCTCTGACCTTCCCTTCACCAACAAACTTCATGAAGGAGAGGCCTATTTAAGCACTTGTATTTACTAAGCCCCAGTTATACTTCAAACTTTTATAACACAGGAACCACCTATGCACTGAAAAGTGTTCTCTTGAACATCACCAGTAAAGGTGACCATATTTTTCTTGACCAAAGATCAGACTTCGTGGTCTAACGAAGGGATTTTGTGCCACTTACACGAACCAGGTATAAGGGAGCTATAGTTTACATGCTGAAATGTGAGACTATAAAGATAGTCTGATGGTTTACAGTGCCAAGATGTCAAGTAATAACATTAGCATAACCCAGAAAATCTAGGCGCATTGGGAGAAAATCTAAAATACTAATAGCTTCCTAATTGCTAAAATTATTGGTCCCTTATTTCTCAGGCCCTTTCCATCTCTAGAGACGCCCACTCCTGGAAGCTCGCCCCTCCCTTGGCTTCCATGACACTCTTTCTCCTGGTTTCTCTCCTATTCTTTTCTCCTTTTCAGGTTAAGACAATACTCACATACTATGTAATCAAGGATCTTCACTCAGTTCTATCCCAGTCTTTTCTTTCCATTGGACACCCTCTCTCTTTGTCCAATAATTGTTTTTGAGAGTCTACCACATGCCAGGCACTGACCAGGCACTGGAGATACAATAGTAAACAAGTCTAATATGGCACCAGCTCTCATGGAGCTTACTTTCTAGATCACCAAGGGGAGTTCACATCTTCCCTTAGTGATCTCACCTACTCCCTTGAGCAAAGCTATCAATGTACTGGGAACACAAATACACTGTGAAAGTTAGTCCCAAATCAAGGATGCGCACCTTTCCTCAAAACACCTAATGCTCATTTCCAACCGGCTTCTGTGCACATCTCTCAAATATCTCAAATACAGTATGGCCAATATACAGCTTAGCATCCATGCCCCCTCCCCACCAATGTCTAGTTCTTGATATATAACTGGCTTGCTCAGTAAATGTCTGCTGAATAACGCTGAAGTACAGAATTACCTTTCTTCCAGTTGCTCCAATTTAAAACCTTAGCATCACCTTCTCCCCCTTCTTGTCTCAAAGCTAATCAGATACCAGAATCTATTCATTCTTTCCCTCAAACATCTCTCTCATGTCCCCCCTTTTTTCATCTCTACTATGAATGTTTTTGTCCAGGTTCTCATTATTTCCCCTAATTAATCTTCCTTTCACTCATTCGCTCTCCCACTTCATCATCCATCTATTATTTCAACAAGTATTTTGAAAGCACCTGCCAAGAGCTTGGCACCAGATACAGCAAGAAAGTAGAATAACTCTGGACCCTCACAGAGCTTAGTTTGTCCGACCGCAATTAAATAAGAAATTGCAATAAAAGGCTAACGTTGGAAGTAAATTTAGTGTCATAGAAATACCTAAATTACTCTACACAGTGGGAAAAGGCCACCTCCTCCCTCTAATTCACCCAAAAATATTTAAGCTGAGAGCGGAACTATGACTAAAAGTTAGAAGCTGGGGAAAAATGCTCCAGGGTGGGGTCGGGGGAGGGCACTTACAAAGGATTTGAGAGGTTCAGTTTAACTAACAAAGATTTGAGAGGGCAGGAAGGCTAGAAAAAGGATAAAAAAGAAAGGCAGAGGCCAGATTACGGCCTTGTGAGCCACAACAATTTGAACACTAACCTAAAGACCTATAGGAAGCCACTGAAGTGTTTTAAGCAAGGTCAGTTACGATGGGATTTAGTAAAACCACTCTGGCTAGTGGAAAATTGATCAAAGGGAAACAAGACCTCTTTCCAAACACTATCCCTCCAATCACTCCTACCCAGATATATGGATAGAGGATAGCTCTCAAAACTTTACTTCCTTCCTCAAACGATTTTAACAGCACTCCCCTGCAGAGAGGAATCCAGCTCAGCTGGGCACTCAAGACACTCTCGCCGCTCCGTGCGGCCCAGCTGACCTTTCTTTGCAGTCATTTCTCCTCTCACATCTCCCACACATCCTAAAACAAAGCTCTCGCCTTCCCATATCGTTCCAGCCGTTCCTTACGCTCTGCTTGGAACACCCGTCACACTTCCACTCCCTTTTCCACGGGGTTAACTCCCACTCACTCTTCAAAACTCATTCAGGCGGGCCTTCCTGATAAACCCTTTCCTAACCTTCAAATTGACTTAAATGACCCTCCCTGTCCCCAAGTACCCCGGGTAGTTTGTCTCTCTCCCACGAGACCGGAAATTCCTCGAAAACTCCATTAGGGTACCCCAATTTCTAGCTCTGCGCATAAGTGCCCGAAAGCGGTGCGCACGCGCACACTCAGGATGCTCCTGGGGGAGCGCGCTAGACACAAACACACCCAGACAGGCATCCTGACACGCACACACACTCGCAAAACACATGGAGTCGCGGGTGCACTTTCTGTAGTAAGGATTCTCAACCCAGGCGCCTGGATCCCCAGGGAACAGAGAGGAAGACGCCACGACCGTTCGCCCCGCCCTGTAGCCCCGGTCCCTAAGATTCTGTGGGGCGGGCTGCAGGCCTCCGCCCCGTCATCACAACCTGCCTTGCAGTTTCCTGACTGCTGCCTCCACCACGACTATAACTCCAGGTTCCAGAACCACCCGGCCGGCCACAAGTTAACACAGCCCGCCGCTTCCGGCATGTTGCCTAGGTTACCGAAGCCCCGCCCCATTCCCTTGCGTACATCCGGCGAGGCCAGTGCGCATGCGCCTCCCACGATCTGGCTTACGCTATGAGATAGAAAGGCTCTTGCGTGTCTTGCTTTGGCCACCTGTCGGCAGGGTTCCGGACATAGCTTTGGAGGGTAGGCATGTATCATTAGCCAGGTTCTTGTGAATTCTCGGAAAGCAAGATGTTGCTCCCCACACCAAACTTAACATGTCACACTTGCTTTCACCTCTGTTTATTCAAAAATATTTATTACTGGGCTTCCCTGGTGGCGCAGTGGTTGAGAATCTGCCTGCTAATGCAGGGGACACGGGTTCGAGCCCTGGTCTGGGAGGATCCCACATGCCGTGCAGCAACTAGGCCCGTGAGCCACAACTACTGAGCCTGCACGTCTGGAGCCTGTGCTCCGCAACAAGAGAGGCCGCGATAGTGAGAGGCCCGTGCACCGCGATGAAGAGTGGCCCCCGCCTGCCACAACTAGAGAAAGCCCTCGCACAGAAACAAAGACCCAACACAGCAAAATAAATTAATTAATTAATAAACTCCTACCCCCAACATCTTCTTTAAAAAAATAATATAAAAAAATATTTATTGCTACCTACCAATGTGCCAGAGACTATGTTATATTCAGCGGAGTCTAAAAACAGGCGAAGTCCCTGTCCTCAGGAAGCTTACTGTGTAATAGCAAACAGTTACCAACAATACAAATGTCACATTAAAACTCTGACAAGTGCTAACAAATAGGCATACTAACTAGATACTAAACTTATAGGAATATTTGAATTACTAGGAAAGCTGAAAAGCAAGGATGAGTAAATTACCAGGGACAGGTAAAGCCTTCCTGCAGAGGAAGCCACATATGCAAAGGTGTGTGGCAAGTGCAAGGGAGTGGAAGAAGTCCAGTACCTCTGGTGTTGGTGTAAGGAAGGCTGCCCTAACTGGGCGGAGCCAAGACAGGCAAAGCTGCATATCCCATGTTAAGATCTTCACAGAGCATTTCACTGGAAAACAGAGTTAATTTGCTCCAATAATACAACCTCCTTCAGGTCCTGGTTTTCTACTGTTAAGACATAACCATACATGGGCCAGCAAATACACATTCAACACCTTCTAGATGCAAAGAACTGCCTTCTAATAGTTTCCACTCTGATTGAGGAAGTTTAATGTAGTTATATTCAACGGTCAGTCAATATAATCATCCCCTGCATACATCTTCAACTCCCTGCCCCTCTCTGAGTTACTGTAAACTTGGCAAAACCACAATCCTGGCTATTTCAACACTGTATTTACTAAGTGCCTGAACCCTTCCAGATAAAACTAGAAGGAGAAAAACACTCAGCCATGCTGACTTTAAATTCATGATCACTAATTTTAAGTGGGCCTTTAAAAATGACTGAAGACCACAGTACCATTCCCTGCTCTGTTAATTCTCCTACCCTCCCAAATGACAACTTTATACCTTCTCTCGTGCTGAACATCTCTTCCTCTGTCCTCAGTCTCAGCCAGTGACCTTGCTCCCTACTTCATTGACAACACTGAAGCAATCTGAAGAGAACTTCCATAAGCTCTCATCACTAATTCAATCCTCCTGTCAGCATCTTTACCCACTAACCTGCCTTCCAGAAGCGCAACAAAATCCAAACACAAGAAACATGAAGAACATTACATCAAGGTACATAATAACCAAATTCAGTGATAAAGAAAAAACTCTTAAAAGCAGCCAGAGGGAAGACATTACAGAGGAACAAAAATAAGGATAACATCATATTTCTTATCAGAACTATTGCAAGCAAGAAGACAGTAAAACATCCTTAATGTATTAAAAGAAAAATACCTGTCAACCTAGAATCCTATATCTGTCAAAAATATATTTTAAAGATGAGGATGAAATAAATATGCTTCCACACACAACTGATAAAATTTATCACCAGCAGACCCCCACTATGAGGAATGTTAAAGTAGGTACTTCAAGCAGAAGGAAAATGATATCAGATGGAAATCTGGATCTACACAACGACAAGCACAGGAAATAGCTACAGGAGTAAGTATATAAAATTATTTTTCTTATTATTTAAATCTCTTTAAAAGATAGTTGACTACTTAAACAAGTATACTAAAAATGTATTGTGATGTTTATAATATATGTAAAGGCAAAATGCATGGCAACAATAACATAAAGTCCAGAGGAAATATATTGTTGTAGGCTCTTATACTATTCTGATGTGTTATAAAATCACCTGAAGTTAGACTGTGACAAGTTAAAGATGTATTCTATAAACCCTAAAGGTATCACTAAAGTAGTAAGAATTACAGCTAAACGAGATGATATGTATAAAAAGAGATATTATAAAAGAGATAACAAAGAATAGTTGATTAAAAGTAGGCAGAAAAGTGCAAAAAAAAGGAAACAAAGAACAGATGAGAGAAATAGAAGAAAACAGCAAGATGACAGATACAAATCAATTATTACATTAAATGCAAATAATCTAATCACCTCGATTAAAAGGAAGAGATTGTCAGATTAGATTTTTTAAATTGCTGCCTATAAAAAGACACACACATTTATCAATAATATAAAAACACAAGTAAGTTTAATGTACAAGGATGGGAAAAGATATATCATGCTAACACTAATCAAAAGAAAGCTGGAGTGGCTTTATCAATATTTGATGAAGTAGATTTCAGAGCAAAGAATATTACCAGGGGTAAATAAGATCATTTCATGATGGTAAAGGGGTCATTAAATCAAAAGTATACAACAATTCTAAACATTTATGCACCTAATAAGAGAGCTTCAAAATAAATGAAGCAAAAACTGATAGAACTGCAATGTGAAATAAAGTCCACAATTATAGTCAGAAATTTCAATCCCCCTCCCTGAATAACCTACAATACAAGTAGGTAGAAAATCAGCAAGGTTATAATAGGCTTGAAAAACATTATCAGCCATCTTGACCTGATTACATACATAGAATACTACTCCAACAACCAGCAGAATACAAATGCTTATCATATGTATACAGAATTTTTAGCAAGATGGACAATAATCTGGACCATAAAGCAAGTTTCAATAAATCCAAAAGGATTCAAGTTATACTAGCTATGTTCTCTGACCGCAATGGTTAAATCCAAGGAGGAAAGAAATAATAAAGATTAAAGCTGAATCAATAAAATAGTAAAGCAAAAAACAATAGAGAAAACCAATGAAACTAACAGCTGAATCTTTGAGATGATTAATTAAATTGATGAACCTATAAACAAATTGATCAGGGGAAAATTACATATAAATTACCAATATTGGAAATGAGAGAGGTGACAGATTCTACAGATACTAAAAGAATAATGTAATATTTTGAACAACCCTATAGTAATAAATTCAACATCATAGGAAAAAAATGGACAAATTCCTTGAAAGACATAAATTACCAGACTTTCTCAAGGAAAAGTGGATAACCTAAATAGTCCTATATCTATTAAAGAAGTTAAAGTTGCAATTTAAAAAAAAAAGAAACCTTCTCACAAAGAAAAGTACAGGTCCAGATGGCTTTACTGGTGAATTCTATCAAACATTTGGGGAAGAAATATTACCAATTCTACAGAAACTCTTTCAAAAAAGTTGAAGAGGAGGGAATAATTTCCAACTCACTCTATGAGGCCAGCATTATCCTGGTATCTAAATCAGAGAGAAGTTTACAAGAAAACTACAGACGAATATCCCTCATGATTATAGATGCAAAAATTCTTAGCAAAATTTTAACAAAACTCATTTAATAAAATAATTATGCTGAGTGAAATAAGCCAAACAAATTTTAAAAAGGGTATATACTGTGTGAGTCCATTTATGAGTCTCTAGAAAATGAAAGTTAATGTAGTGACAGAAAACAGACCACTGGATGCTTGATAATAGAAAGGAAGCAGAGAGGAAGTAGGAGAGAGATTTAAAGGAAGAAGAAAACTTTAGAGGATGTTGGATATGTAGAAAATGGTTTCATGAGTATGTGTGTCTATAACACAGGTGATATATATGCTTTAAATATGTGAAGTCTGTTGTATGTCAATTATACCTCAAGAAAGCTATTTATTTAGTTTTCTCTGGGCGGTCCAAATGTGAGCCAGATATGCTCCCCAAGCCATAAGATGTTCTACTTCTGCTTAGTCCACCTCCAGATCCCCCATCCCAAATTCTCATCAGAGTATTTCTGAAGTCTTCCCTTTATTTATTTTATAAACCTTTCCTACTCCCCTCTTGTCTTTGAGTCTCTGCCAAATGCAAGTGATGGTGGATGATCCTTCCTATATCAAACACTGAATAGTTTCTGTTTATTCTCATGTCAGTAGTCTTTGTTTCCACAACTGCTTCTATTTTTTATGACACTGATTTTTTTTTAATATGGGGAAGATTCGTCTTCAGTACTACTATGACAAGAATCATACTTTTTATATATTCTGATTTTTGAAATGTAAAAATACCTAAACTGGGATATAAATCATGTAGATCTCTGGTTGGTTATGAGGAACAAAAAATAGGGAAGCTGGCAAACATGACCAAATCAGGACAATTCTGGGTTGATTGTTGCAGAGGTTATGGTTTGGCTTCCTGGACTGACTGCTACAGATTGTGGGTCAAGTTCTCTTGTTATATATCATCTGCCCATTGTCTGTTTGAATATTCAGTCACAGAGACCACCATGACTAGCAAACAAGAGATCAAGAGCAATGCAACTGTCCACCACTGCTCATGCCAATGAGTTGAGACTGATTTCTATTCCTTCTAGAGATTAGGTAGTATCATTAATAACTTTTGCCAAAGTTAATGATAACTTCATCTTATAGTCTTTTCTATTTGTATAATTCTCACCATTGAGAAGACTGCTCTGATTATTAGGATAAACAATGAGGCAGCAATTCCTCCAGGTAGAGTACCTGCACAATCAAGGGTGGTCTCCTTTTGTAGCTTGCATCTGAGCCAGAATTTCCATCCTTGGTAGTTTATAGAATTAACGTCTAGGTGTATAAAGAAGTCTTGGGGTGCTATTACTAAATTGGATAAAATCTTAGTCTGAGGCAAACAAGACCATGTGTTCTGCCTGCAAAGAAAGTAGTAGCCTATAGGGGCACATGGAGATCCGAGAAAAAAGATTTTATCATAAAATGAAATCAAAACCAAGAACTTACATACTTAGATCTCTATTAGTCTCTTCCAAGTGGCAAGTATTTGGCCCATCACCCTACAAAGTTTGTTGAATTCAAATTTAGAATTACCTGGGGTCTGATCAATAGATTGTACTAATTGATTCTTTCTCTGGGAGAAGGAAAACTAGCAGAGTCACAGGTTAATGTGTTTAATGTAGTTTGTCCAGGTAGGTGCAAGTGGAATAGCCATTGGCTATAGTTTTCTGTGATCTCACTTGATGCTAGCCTATACGTTTTCACTGTGAGAATCCAATGATGAATGGCATATCCAACAGTCAGTAAGGCTGAGGGCAGAGGGTCCTATCTGGGACAATCTAAGAAGAGTGACTATGTTCTGATCCAACAATTATAATAAAGAGGAGGGAAAAGGAGAGAAGGGAGCATTCTGGGTAGAAAACATCAGTGATCTATATAGTAATAGAGAAGGAGAATATCAGTAAGTCAGCCAAAAACAAAACAACAATTAGACAGGGGTCCTGGTACAATGTCTTAGTTGGAATCTGTCCATTTTCCAAGGCCATGTGCTTATTCCAAAGGTCTTCAGTCCATTGTCTATTTCCAAAGATCAGTTGCTTCTAAAGGATCTGTGATAATCCTCAGCTTGAGGTCCCCTATTGGAGTAGACTTCCAGTTATATGGAACTCTGAGTTGTTTATTTAGCTGTGAAAAGTTAAGTCAAAAATTGACTTACTGGGCTTCCCTGGTGGCGCAGTGGTTGAGAGTCCGCCTGCCTATGCAGGGGACACGGGTTCGTGCCCTGGTCCGGGAAGATCCCACATGCCATGGAGTGGCTGGGCCCATGAGCCATGGCCGCTGAGCCTGCGCGTCCAGAGCCTGTGCTCCACAACGCGAGTGGCCACAACAGTGAGAGGCCCGCGTACGGCAAAAAAAAAAAAATTGACTTACTGAAGTTTCACTAATATATTTATTGTGTTAAAAATGATTAAAGTAGACAACTTTGGTGATACAAACAAACTTTACTTAACACTTCATGAAGTAGACAATCTCCTTTTGGAGAACTGCAAAATGGGGTAGAAGGAAGGAAGCTTTTACAGGATAAAGAAAGAAAAGGAAAGAGAAAAACAGAAAATATCTGATTGGCTGGGGCCCCACTGTCAACCATGTTTGGGTGAGAAGGCCAAGAGCTAACTTGCATTTGGGGATTGACCGACTAAATATACTGCATTTCTGGTCAAGTGGAGCATTTAAAGGGATGCGAAAGTTATCTAAGTTTCAGTTTACTAAATGTGGCACCCCAGGCAGGAGTGGCTCCATCTTGGGCCTAGAAAGGTATTTCAACAGTTGTTAACAGTACCTAATAAGGTCCCTTCCAGTGAGATTCAAGAGAGGTTTTTCCCAGTGTCTCTTCCAATAGATGAAATTTCCTAGTTGATGATCAGGAAGAGCCAATTTAAGAAGCATTGTGTGAAGCTGGCCTTAACGTGTCCATTATAGGACTTGGAATATTTTGCCACACCTGCATGCAGCAGAAAAGAGTCTAATATCAGGGGTGAAATTTCTAAAAGTATGTGCCTTCCTGTTAACAGTTCATAGGGATATAACCAATGTGTCACTGAGACATGTGGCCAAAAGGGCTAGTGGGAGTACCTCTAGCCAAGAGAGCTCAAGAATTTCTGAAAGTTTTGCTAATCTTAATCTAAGGATTCCATTGGTTCTTTTCATCTTTCCAGAAGTTTGTGGGTGGTAGGGACAGCATACTTTTTGAGAAAGAGTGATGCCTTACAAAGTTCTTTTATAGTAGTTCATGTAAATTGTATGCCTTGGTCACTCGATATAAAAGTTGGTATACCCCAGATTTGAAACACAAAGTCAAGCAGCTTTTTAGAGACTCCAAAGAATGTTCAGCAAAGAAGATTTTCAGCAAGAAAATGCTGTAACTCATCCTAAAAATAAATAAATCCCATGGAGAGTGGGAGCTGGATAAAATCTGAAGGTGTTCCAGGGGTCCTGGAGGCTTTGGTTCCTGGCCATGCCTCATCTTTACAGTTTTTCCAGGATTACGTTGTTCACAAGTAACACGTGTCCCCAAAATAATCTCAGCTGTCTTTTAAAGTTTTCCCACCAACATTGATTTAAGATAGTAAGCAATATGTCTTCACCATGATGAGTAGTTTCAAAGAGAAATTCAGCTAATATCCATTTGAAATCATCTGGTGCCACCAAATTGTCATCTTGAGAGTCTCAAGGATTATCTAAGTGAAGTATACACCACATTTCTTCCATTCTTCCTTTTCCAAATCATGGGCTGGATTTTTGATGTGGATATTTGATAATGGCTTCTTTGTCTCAATCCAGAGATTTGTCTTTTAGGGGGTTAGTTAGTATCATAACCTTGGTTAAGCCTGCTTGTTTGGCAAAATGATCTACTAGAGCATCTCCTTTAACTTCCATTTAATCTTTTTGTCTCTGTTACCACGGGCCTCAATCTTTACAGTAGCCATTTCACTGGGAAGTTGAAGTGCATCTAAAAATTTCTTAACTTGTTGTCCACTTTTGATGGGGATTCCAGGAGAAGTGAGAGAAACTTTTTGTTTCTAAAGCAGCATGTACTACTCCAGAAGTATACCTGCTATCTGTATATGCGTTTATTCTCTGGTCTTCAGCTAGTTGACAAGCTCTAATAAGTGTTATAAATTCTGTCGTCTGGACTAACTTTCCCTCAGGTAGAGGACTCTCCTGTAATGGAGAGTTGAGATTAGTGATAGCATTAGCGATGGCATGATAATCTCCAGTTTCAATTTTGAAGTATGACCCATCAACAAATACTATTCTCAAAGGGAGAATTCTCAAAGGGAGAATCCTCTCTAATAAAGCTGAGCAAGGTACAGAAAGTCCCTAGCTGAAATAAGACGATTGTGAGGTTCCCTTTCTGGTAAGGGCAGGAGAGTGGCAAAATTGAGGGTGTTGTGCAGTTAATAGTAATGTGAGAGGGAGAGGGCAACAGAAATTCATAAGAGGTTAACTGACTGACTTAAAAGTGTTGTGTGGAGATTGGCGGAGTAGGAGGACGTGCTCTCACTCCCTCTTGCGAGAGCACCGGAATCACAACTAACTGCTGAACAACCATCGACAGGAAGACACTGGAACTCACCAAAAAAGATACTCCACATCCAAAGACAAAGAAGAAGCCACAATGAGATGGTAGGAGGGGCACAATCAAAATAAAATCAAATCCCATAACTGCTGGGTGGGTGACTCACACACTGGAGAACAATTATACCACAGAAGTCCACCCACTGGAGTGAAGGTTCTGAGCCCCACGTCAGGCTTCCCAACCTGGGGGTCCGGCAACAGGAGAAGGAAGTCCTACAGAATCAGACTTTGAAGGCTAGCAGGATTTAATTGCAGGACTTCGATAGTAGTGGGGGAAACAGAGACTCCACTCTTGGAGGGCACACACAAAGTAGTGTGTGCATCGGGACCCAGGGGAAGGAGCAGTGACCAAATAGGAGACTGAACCAGACCTACCTGCTAGTGTTGGGAGGGTCTCCTGCAGAGGCAGGGAGTGGGTGTGTCTCACCATGAGGACAAGGACACTGGCAGCAGAAGTTCTGGGAAGTACTCCTTGGTGTGAGCCCTCCCAGAGTCCACCATTAGCCCCACCAAAGAGCCTGGGTAGGCTCCAGTGCTGGGTTGCCTCAGGCCAAACAACCAACAAGGAGGGAACCCAGCCACACCCATCAGCAGACAAGTGGATTAAAGTTTTACTGAGCTCTGCCCACCAGAGCAACATCCAGCTCTACCCACCACCAGTCCCTCCCATCGGAAAACTTGCACAAGCCTCTTCGATAGCCTCATCTACCAGATGGCAGACAGCAGAAGCAAGAAGAACTACAATCCTGCAGCCTGTGGAACAAAAACCACATTCACAGAAATATAGACAAGATGAAAAGGCAGAGGGCTATGTACCAGGTGAAGGAACAAGATAAAACCCCAGAAAAACAACTAAATGAAGTGGAGATAGGCAACCTTCCAGAAAAAGAATTCAGAATAATGATAGTGAAGATAATCCAGGACCTCAGAAAAAGAATGGAGGCAAAGATCAAGAAGATGCAAGAAATATTTTTAAAAGACCTAGAAGAATTAAAGAACAAACAAACAGAGATGAACAACACAATAACTGAAATGAAAAATACACTAGAAGGAATCAATAGCAGAATAACTGAGGCAGAAGAATGGATAAGAGACCTGGAAGACCGAATGGTAGAATTCACTGCTGCAGAACAAAATAAAGAAGAAGAATGAAAAGAAATGAAGACAGCCTATGAGACCTCTGGAACAGCAATAAACGCAACAGCATTTGCATTATAGGGGTCCCAGAAGAAGAGAGAGAGAAAGGACCCGAGAAAATATTTGAAGAGATTATAGTCGAAAACTTCCCAACATGGGAAACGAAATAGCCACCCAAGTCCAGGAAGCACAGAGAGTCCCATACAGGATAAACCCAAGGAGAAACACGCTGAGGCACACAGTAATCAAACTGACAAAAATTAAAGACAAAGAAAAATTATTGAAACCATCAAGGGAAAAATGACAAATAACATACAAGGGAACCCCATAAGGTTACCAGCTGATTTCTCAGCAGAAACTCTACAAGCCAGAAGTTAGTGGCATGATATACTTAAAGTGATGAAAGGGAAGAACCTACAACCAAGATTACTCTAGCCAGCAAGAATCTCATTCAGATTCGATGGAGAAATCAAAAGCTTTACAGAAAAGAAAAGCTAAGAGAATTCAGTACCACCAAACCAATTCTACAACAAATGGTAAAGGAACTTCTCTTAGTGGGAAACACAAGAGAAGAAAAGGACCTACAAAAACAAACCCAAAACGATTAAGAAAATGGTAATAGGAACATAAATATCAATAACTACCTTAAATGTGAATGGATTAAATGCTCCAACCAAAAGACACAGGCTCGCTGAATGGATACAAAAACAAGACCCTTATATATGCTGTCTATAAGAGACCCACTTCAGACCTAGGGACACATACAGACTGAAAGTGAGGGGATGTAAAAAGATATTCCATGCAAATGGAAATCAAAAGAAAGTTGGAGTAGCAATATTCATATCAGATAAAATAGACTTTAAAATGAAGAATGTTACAAGAGACAAGGACACTGCATAATGATCAAGGGATCAATCCAAGAAGAAGATATAACAATTATAAATATATATGCACCCAGCATAGGAGCACCTCAATCCATAAGGCAACTGCTAACAGCTATAAAAGAGGAAATCGACACTAACACAATAATAGTGGGGGACTTTAACACCTCACTTACACCAATGGACAGATCATCCAAAATGAAAATAAATAAGGAAACACAAGCTTTAAATGACACAATAGACCAGATAGATTTGATTGATATTTATAAGACATTCCATCCAAAACAGCAGATTACACTTTCTTCTCAATTGTACACAGACCATTCTCCAGGATAGATCACATCTTGGGTCACAAATCAAGCCTCAGTAAATTTAAGAAAATTGAAATCATATCAAGCATCTTTTCTGACCACAACACTATGTGATTAGAAATCAATTACAGGGGAAAAACGTAAAAAACACAAACACATGGAGGCTAAACAATACGTTACTAAATAACCAAGAGATCACTGAAGAAATCAAAGAGGAAATAAAAAAATACCTAGAGACAAATGACAATGAAAACACGATGACCCAAAACCTATAGAATGCAGCAAAAGCAGTTCTAAGAGGGAAGTTTATAGCAATACAATCCTACCTCAAGAAACAACAAACATCTCAAATTACAAATCTAACTGTACACCTAAAGTGACTAGAGAAATAAGAACAAATAAAACCCAAAGTTAGTAGAAGGAAAGAAATCATAAAGATCAAGGCAGAAATAAATGAGATAGAAACAAAGAAAACAATAGCAAAGATCAATAAAACTAAAAGCTGGTTCTTTGAGAAGATAAACAAAATTGATAAACCATTAGCCAGACTCATCAAGAAAAAGAGGGAGATGACTCAAATCAATAAAATTAGAAATGAAAAAGGAGAAGTTACAACAGACACTGCTGAAATACAAAGCATCCTAAGAGACTACTACAAAACACTCTATGCCAATAAAATGGACAACCTGGAAGAAATGGACAAATTCTTAGAAAGGTATAACCTTCCAAGACTGAACCCGGAAGAAATGGAGAATATGAACAGACCAATCACAAGTAATGAAATTGAAACTGTGATTAAAAATCTTCCAACAAACAAACGCCCAGGACCAGATGGCTTCACAGGCGAATTCTATCACACATTTAGAGAAGAGCTAACACCCATCCTTCTCAAACTCTTCCAAAAATATGCACAGGAAGAAACACTCCCAAACTCATTCTATGAGGCCACCATCACCCTGATACCAAAACCAGACAAAGACACTACAAAAAAAGAAAATTAAAGACCAATATTACTGATGAATATAGATGCAAAAATCCTCAACAAAATACTAGCAAACAGAATCCAACAACACATTAAAAGCATCATACACCATGATCAAGTGGGATTTATCCCAGTGATGCAAGGATTCTTCAATATATGCAAATCAATCAATGTGATAGACCATATTAACAAATTGAAGAATAAAAACCATATGATCATCTCAATAGATGCAGAAAAAGCTTTTGATGAAATTCAACACCCATTTATGATAAAAACTCTCCAGAACATGGGCATAGAGGGAACCTACCTCAACATAATAAAGGCCTTATACGACAAACCTACAGCAAACATCATTCTCGAAGGTGAAAAACTGAAATCATTTCCTCTAAGATCAGGAACAAGACAAGGATGTCCACTCTCATGACTATTATTCAACATAGCGTTGGAAGTTCTATCCATGGCAATCAGAGAAGAAAAAGAAATAAAAGGAATACAAATTGGAAAAGAAGAAGTAAAACTGTCACTGTTTGCAGAAGACATCCTAACGATGCTGCCAGAAAACTACTAGAGCTAATTGATGAATTTGGTAAAGTTGCAGGATACAAAATTAATGCACAGAAATCTCTTGCATTCCTATGCACGAATGATGAAAAATCTGAAAGAGAAATTAAGGAAACACTTCCATTTACCATTGCAACAAAAAGAATAAAATACCTAGGAATAAACCTACCTAGGGAGACAAAAGTACTGTATGCAGAAAACTATAAGACACTGATGAAAGAAATTAAAGATGATACCAACAGATGGAGAGATATACCATGTTCTTGGATTGGAAGAATCAATATTGTGAAAATGACTATATTACCCAAAGCAATCTATGGAATCAATGCAATCCCTATCAAACTACCAATGGCATTTTTTTTACAGAACTAGAACAAAAAAATCTCAAAATTGGTATGGAGATACAAAAGACCCGAATAGCCAAAGCAGTCTTGAGGGAAAAAACGGAGCTGGAGGAATCAGGCTCCCTGACTTCAGACTATACTACAAAGCTACGGTAATCAAGACAATATGGTACTGGCACAAAAACAGAAATATAGATCAATGGAATAGGATAGAAAGCCCAGAGATAAACCCACGCACATATGGTCAACTAATATACGATAAAGGAGGCAAGGATATACAATGGAGAAAAGACAGTCTCTTCAATAAGTGGTGCTGGGAAAACTGGATAGCTACATGTAAAAGAATGAAATTACAACACTCCCTAACACCATACACAAAAATAAACTCAAAATGGATTAGAGACCTAAATGTAAGACCAGGCACTATAAAACACTTAGAGGAAAGCATAGGAAGAACACTGTTTCACATAAATCACAGCAAGGTCTTTTTTGATCCACCTCCTAGAGTAATGGAAATAAAAACTAAAATAAACAAATGGGACCTAATGAAACTTAAAAGTTTTTGCACAGCAAAGGAAACTACAAACAAGACAAAAAGACAACCCTCAGAATGGGAGAAAATATTTGCAAACGAATCAATGGACAAAGGATTAATATCCAAAATATATAAACAGCTCACGCAGCTCAATAGTAAAAAAAACAAACAACCCAATCCAGAAATGGGCAGAAGCCCTAAATAGACATTTCTCCAAAGAAGACATACAGATGGCAAAGAAGCACATGAAAAGCTGCTCAACATCACTAATTATTAGAGAAATGCACATCAAAACTACAATGAGGTATCACCTCACACCAGTTAGAATGGGCATCATCAGAAAATCTACAAACAACAAGTGCTGGAGAGGGTGTGGAGAAAAGGGAACCCTCTTGCACTGCTGGTAGGAATGTAAATTGATACAGCCACTATGGAGAACAGTATGGAGGCTCCTTAAAAAACTAAAAATAGAATTATCATATGACCCAGCAATCCCACTACTGGGCATACACCCAGAGAAAACCATAATTCAAAAAGACACATGCAGCCCAATGTTCATTGCAGCACTATTTACAATAGCCAGGACATGGAAGCAACCTAAATGCCCGTCGATAGACGATGGATAAAGAAGATGTGGTACATATATACAATGGAATATTACTCAGCTCTAAAATGGAATGAAATTGGGTCATTTGTAGAGACGTGGATGGATCTAGAGACTGTCATACAGAATGAAGTAAGTCAGAAAGAGAAAAACAAATATCGTATATTAACGCATATATGTGGAACCTAGAAAAATGGTACAGGTGAAGCCGGTTTGCAGGGCAGAAATTGAGACAAAGATATAGAGAACAAATGTATGGACACCAAGGGGGGAAAGTGGCATGGGGCGGTGGGATGAACTGGGAGATTGGCATTGACATATATACACTAATATGTATTAAATGGATAACTAATAAGAACCCACTGTATAAAAAAATAAATAAAGTTCAAAAATTCAAAAAAAAAAAAAAAAAGCGTGTGTTCTGTCTTTACCCCACATGGAACCGTAAGTTCAAGCAGGGAGCCCAGAACTAATTCAGCAGAAGCGTCAACAAGTTTTGCAGTGGCAGCTAGAGCCTAGCTGTCCACATAGAGTGTCATGCAGTCAGTTGAAGGCAAAAATGTATCGACAGCCCCAGTGTAGACGCACACTGAGAAAGGCAGAGCAATAATCTGCTGCAGTGAAGCAGGTGATGTGGGGAACAACTGATGACAGCATAGTGTTTCAGTTAGGTACTAATGGAAAGAAAGTGATAATAATTGTATTGATGTCCCTGAGATCTTGAACAAATCAGTATCCTTGTCCATTTGGTTTCTTTACTGGCAGCACAGGAATGTTACAAGGGTTCGTGAAGGTTATGAAAAGGCCTTTGGATATGAAGCCCTGGACCATAGATTTGAGGCTTTCCTTTGCTCTAGCTTCTGGCTTTGGGGAAGTTTGGATAAGAGTTTTGTAGGATCTATCAGAACTTTAATAGATTTCATTCCAATTGTTTTTCCTATGTCAATTCCTATGGGAACTTTAGCCCACAGAGAGTCAGGTAGTGTCAAGATCTTCATCTGGAGTACACACCAAATACAGTGGAGAAGGGGAGGTTTATATAGAGCAGACACAACTTGACTATGAATAGGTGAGTCCTCTGAAACCAGAAATAGCCCCTCTTGTGTGCATTTAATATTACAGTTCCATTTGCAAAGTATATCTCTCCATAATAAATTTGTAGGGGGGTATCACAGAGCAGGAAGGAATGTTTTTCAGTCAAAGACCCAAGGATTGTAGTTAAAGAAGAATCTGTGGGTTATCTGAAATACCTACCTGTGTGCTATGTTTACTCCAAAGAAGAGGCTGAACGATGATGGCAGGGGTTGATGTAGAAAGATCAGTGTTGTTTGAAGATATTTTCTAGTTTATCCCAAAATCTCTTATAGTTTCATCTTTTTGTTTGTTGCATGATTGCATTATGGTCCAATCAACTTTTATTGGAAATGTTTCAGGTGTGGCTTTTAGGAGAGCATGACCTATCTTATGGGCTTTTTTTGACCCTGGGGTTTATTGTGGAAAGAGGGATCCTGTAGGTCCCTTTCTGCATCAATCCAATCAGCTTTTGTCATCCAGGATTTAGCATCTGAGGTTCTGATCACAATGTGTACAAGTTGATATAGGTCAGGTAGCCCTGGGTCATATGTATCCAAAGAATTCCAAATTCTTCCATGAATATTTGCTGGTGTTGCTTGGGTTTACAGAAATTTTTCATTACAGCTCTTAATTCCCCCTGGGTCCAAGGTTTAAATTTTATGCTTGTCTGCATATCTAGCTTATGGGAGGGATGAATTCTTAGAGGCAACTGGCGTTTGAGGGTTTTAGAAGAGTTGCTGACAAAAGGTAGGAGGTCTGGACAAGAGGAATTTGAAGGAGGATGGGCAGAAGGGAAGAGAGCAGAGAGATAAGGGGGACGGGATGCGGGGGAACTGGCTACAGGAAGGCAACTGGAAGACAAGGAGGCAGAAGACTTGCTATGGAAATGAGTCTAGACTGTTGCTTAAGTTTGCTAATTGTTCATTAGCTTTGACCAAAGAATCTTTTAGTGAAGCAATTTTGAACAGAGTTTCATTTCAAGGTGTCTGCAAACCAGTAAAAAAAAATGCTGCCCATTGAGTTGAAGTTTATTCTCTTTCTTTTTTGAGGCACCTCTCAAATGAACAGTTTTGTTCAAGCCCAGTGTTCCACACAGTGGCCACTGAAGGCCCAGATCATCCTTGGGGAAGTTATGCCATTTGAAACACAAGAATTCAAGGTGCAAGAATAGAACTATAATGAGTCAACATATAAGAAGTAGGAGTTCTTCCAGAAGGAAGAGACGAATTAGACTTAGCTGACCCCATAAGAGCTGGCAACAAACAGTCCATTGAAAGTGATGCTGTGCACTTTGAGTCTTGAGCCCCCAGTGTGATGGTAACTGCCTCCAAGTGTAGACCCAACAAGCTACACCTCCAGGCAGGTGTAGAACCAGAGAGGAAGCTCTCTGTGGATCAAAGCCAAACTCTGGGGACCAAAAAAAAAAATTTGAAACACAAGGATAGTCTTATCTAGGCTAAGCAACATATGTCCAAAAGAATGCCAGGCAAGTGAGAACCATACTGGTCTGTGAGACCAGCTTAAACAAAGAGCTTAAAAGGCCTATGCCTGTGTTCTACTCTGTGATAAACAACACTTTTAGATGACATAACATAAAACAGAAGTAGAAAAGAGAGCAAAAAAAAAAAAAAAGGATAAAAAGGAATGACCTGACTCCACCAGAGATGCTGAACAAATGGGAACCAATAACGAAACCGGGGTATCAAACTGAGACTCGATAACCAAAGAACTCAAAGCAAAGGGCAGAGTTCAGACCCAGTGCTGACTTACCATGTCAACGCCTGTAAGTGGACTCGGTGGGTACTGCACCTGGTTGAAGGCTGGAGTCCGTGATGACAGGCAGTACAGACAACATCTCAATGGGACCTTCAGAAACACTATGGAAACAAGGACCACCCAAGGAAAACAAGCAGAAGTTATTTATTCAGAGCTTGCTATAGTAAGCCACCACTTGTGTTTGGCAGACTTAAAGGCAGGGGAGTAGGAAAGCTTTAGAGTGAAAAAAAGGGAAGGTTTTCAGAAGTGCTCTGATTGGATCTTGGTGGCATGGAGAAGCTGGAAGCAGGCACATTTTATGGTTTGTAGAACATATTTGGCTTCCCCTGACTGTTTCTAAGTTGGAAGCAGGAACAAAAATTGGAGAAGCTGGCAGTCACTGACCAAGTCCTGACTGTTCTGGGCCATTTGCTACAGAGTTTGTGGTTTGACTTCCTGGACTGGCTGCTGCAGAGGTTGTGGGTCGGGCGTCTGTCATCATACATGGACTGCGCATTGTCTGTTTGTATGTTTAGTCTCTCACAGTGGAAGCTGGGCATTGTAGATATTTTTAAAACCTGGCTGATGGGCCATGTTTTACTTTTTATCTATTGAACAATATAGTCATATGATAATATCTGGTCGTATAACATTTTATGCTTTCTAATACTGATACAATTTCAAATACATTCTTCTCCCACCCCCCTTTTATCCTTACAGTGATCTTGTAATCCTGGGGAGGTTAATTACCTAATGTCATTCATTGGATCTGAGCTAGAGTTAGGAGTCAGTCAGAGTATAGCCTGATTTGCAATGTAACACTCAAATTGTCTGGTATAGATATCATCTATAATGGCTTTAAAATAAATATTTTGGGCTCTATGGGATAAAGGGTGTATTCCAATTGCTTTTAAATTCATTACTTAAAGTTAGGATAAATCCTTGAAGGGTCATAGCTCCCTTCAAATCCCTACAAGGCTGTCATGTGGAAGAAGGATTAAGTTTATTCCTACGGCTCCAGACGGCAGAACTCACAGCAGTGAGTGGAAGAGAGGCAGATTTCAATTTAAAATGTGAAATATCTTTCTAATAATGAGACACTTGCCCCCCCAGAGAAGGGGTCACCTTGTGAAAGGGCCAGTTCCTCACCCCTCTTAGTGTTTGAGAAGGACTCCATGATCCTACTCCTCTAGAAAGTGCTTGAACTGGCCAGGCCAGCTAATCTCAAAGGACATCATAAACTTCAAGTTCATGAAAATTTTTTAAATTATAAAAAGAGACATAGGGCTTCCCTGGTGGCGCAGTAGTTGAGAGTCCACCTGCCGATGCAGGGGACATGGGTTCGTGCCCCGATCTGGGAAGATCCCACATGCCGCGGAGCGGCTGGGCCCGTGAGCCATGGCCGTTGAGCCTGGGCATCCGGAGCCTGTGCTCCGCAGCGGGGAGAGGCCACAACAGTGAGAGGCCCGCGTACAGCAAAAAAAAAAAAAAAAAAAAAAAGAGACATAGACATTTTAAATACAGCAATTTAACATCATTCAAATTCTGGATGAAATTATCATGCTATGTTTCTCAAAAACAATCAGTTCTATTTTAAACTTTACCCCCAGACTCTTCTTTGAATCCGTATTTTTGTCCTCATGCCCATATATTTTCAAAAACATTTTTTAAAAAGTAAAAAAAGGGGACTTCCGGGTAAGATGGCGGAAGAGTAAGACGTGGAGATCACCTTCCTCCCCACGGATACACCAGAAATACAGCTACACGTGGAACAACTCTTACAGAACACCTACTGAACGCTGGCAGAAGACCCCAGACCTCCCAAAAGGCAAGAAACTCCCCACATACCTGGGTAGGGCAAAGCGGAGAGATTCCCGCACAGAGGATCGGTGCCGAGCGGCACTCACCAGCCTGAGGGGCTTGTCTGCTCGCCCGCCGGGGCGGGCGGCGCTGGAAGCTGAGGCTCGGGCTTCGGTCAGAGCGCAGGGAGAGGACTGGGGCGGGCGGCGAGAACTCAGCCGGAAGGGGGCTAATGTGCCACAGCTAGCCGGCAGGGAGTCCGGGAAAACTCTGGAGCTGCCGAAGAGGCAAGAGACTTTTTCTTCCCTCTTGGTTTCCTGGTGCGCGAGGAGAGGGGATTAAGAGCGCTGCTTAAAGGGGCTCCACAGACGGGCGCGAGTCACAACTGAAAGCGCGGAGCCCAGTGACGGGCGTGGGACGCTGGGGCTGCTGCTGCCGCCGCCAAAAAGCCTGTGTGCGAGCGCAGGTCACTGTCCACACCGCCCTTCCGGGAGCCTGTGCAGCCCGCCACTGCCGGGGTCCCGGGATCCAGGGGCGGCTTCCCTGGGAGAACGCACGGCGCGCCTCGGGCTGGTGCAACGTCACGCCGAACTCTGCCGCTGCAGGCTCGCCCCGCACTCCGTGCCCCTCCCTCCCGCCCGGCCTGAGTGAGCCAGAGTCCCTGAAGAGGCTGCTCCTTTAACCCTGTCCTGTCTGAGTGAAGAACAGACGCCCTCCGGCGACCTACACGCAGAGGCGGGGCCAAATCCAAAGCTGAGACCCAGGAGCTGTGAGAACAAAGAAGAGAAAGGGAAACCTCTCCCAGCAGCCTCAGAAGCAGCGGATTAAAGCTCCACAATCAACTTGATGTACCCTGCATCTGTGGAATACATGAATAGACAACAAATCATCCCAAATTGAGGAGCCCGGAGTCAGTGCTGTGCCTCTGAGGTGGGAGAGCCAACTTCAGGACACTGGTCCACAAGAGACCTCCCAGCTCCACATAATATCAAACGGCGAAAATCTTCCAGAGATCTCCATCTCAACAGCAGCACCCAGCTTCACTCAACGACCAGAAAGCTACAGTGCTGGACACCCTATGCCAAACAACTAGCAAGACAGGAACACAACGCCACCCATTAGCAGAGAGGTGGCCTAAAATCATAAAAAGTCCGCAGACACCCCAAAACACACCACCAGACGTGGACCTGCCCACCAGAAAGACAAGATCCAGCCTCATCCACCAGAACACAGGCACTAGTCCCCTCCACCAGGAAGCCTACACAACCCACTAAACCAACCTTAGCCACTGGGGACAGACACCAAAAACAACGGGAACTACGAACCTGCAGCCTGCAAAAAGGAGACCCCAAACACAGTAACATAAGCAAAATGAGAAGACAGAAAAACACACAGCAGGAGAAGGAGCAAGATAAAAACCCACCAGACCTAACAAATGAAGAGGTAAGAGGCAGTCTACCTGAAAAAGAATTCAGAATAATGATGGTAAAGATGATCCTAGATTCTATTTCCCAGATCCAAAATCTTGGAAATAGAATAGACAAAATGCAAGAAACAGTTAACAAGGACCTAGAAGAACTAAAGATGAATCAAACAACGATTAAAAACACAATAAATGAAATAAAAAATACTCTAGATGGGATCAATAGCAGAATAACTGAGGCAGAAGAACGGGTAAGTGAGGTGGAAGATAAAATAGTGGAAATAACTGCTGCAGAGCAAAATAAAGAAAAAAGAAGGAAAAGAACAGAGGACAGTCTCAGAGACCTCTGGGACAACATTAAACGCACCAACATTTGAATTATAGGGGTTCCAGAAGAAGAAGAGAAAAAGAAAGGGACTGAGAAAATATTTGAAGAGATTATAGTTGAAAACTTCCCTAATATGGGAAAGGAAATAGTTAATCAAGTCCAGGAGGCACAGAGAGTCCCATACAGAATAAATCCAAGGAGAAATATGCCAAGACACATATTAATCAAACTGTCAAAAATTAAACACAAAGAAATCATATTAAAAGCAGCAAGGCAAAAACAACAAATAACACACAAGGGAATCCCCATCAGGATAACAGCTGATCTCTCAGCAGAAACTCTACAAGCCAGAAGGGAGTGGCAGGACATAATTAAAGTGATGAAGGAGAAAAACCTGCAACCAAGATTACTCTACCCAGCAAGGATCTCATTCAGATTTGATGGAGAAATTAAAACGTTTACAGACAAGCAAAAGCTGAGAGAGTTCAGCACCACCAAACCAGCTTTACAACAAATGCTAAAGGAACTTCTCTAGGCAAGAAACACAACAGAAGGAAAAGACCTACAATAACGAACCCAAAACAATTAAGAAAATGGGAATAGGAACATACATATCAATAATTACCTTAAATGTAAATGGACTAAATGCTCCCACCAAAAGACACAGATTGGCTGAATGGATACAAAAACAAGACCCATATATATGCTGTCTACAAGAGACCCACTTCAGACCTAGAGACACATACAGACTGAAAGTAAGGGGATGGAAAAAGATATTCCATGCAAATGGAAACCAAAAGAAAGCTGGAGTAGCAATTCTCATATCAGACAAAATAGACTTTAAAATAAAGACTACTAGAAGAGACAAAGAAGGACACTACATAATGATCAAGGGATCGATCCAAGAAGAAGATATAACAATTGTAAATATTTATGCACCCAACATAGGAGCACCTCAATACATAAGGCAAATACTAACAGCCATAAAAGGAGAAATCGACAGTAACACAATCATAGTAGGGGACTTTAACACCCCACTTTCACCAATGGACAGATCATCCAAAATGAAAATAAATAAGGAAACACAAGCTTTAAATGATACATTAAACAAGATGGACTTAATTGATAGTTATAGGACATTCCATCCAAAAACAACAGAATACACATTTTTCTCAAGTGCTCATGGAACATTCTCCAGGATAGATCATATCTTGGGTCACAAATCAAGCCTTGGTAAATTTAAGAAAATTGAAATTGTATCAAGTATCTTTTCCAACCACAATGCTATGAGACTAGATATCAATTACAGGAAAAGAGCTGTAAAAAATACAAACACATGGAGGCTAAACAATACACTACTTAATAACAAAGTGATCACTGAAGAAATCAAAGGGGAAATTAAAAAATACCTAGAAACAAATGACAATGGAGACACGATGACCCAAAACCTATGGGATGCAGCAAAAGCAGTTCTAAGAGGGAAGTTTATAGCAATACAATCCCACCTTAAGAAACAGGAAACATCTCGAATAAACAACCTAACCTTGACACCTAAAGCAATTAGAGAAAGAAGAACAAAAACATCCCAAAGTTAGCAGAAGGAAAGAAATAATAAAAATCAGATCAGAAATAAATGAAAAAGAAATGAAGGAAATGATAGCTAAGATCAATAAAACTAAAAGCTGGTTCTTTGAGAAGATAAACAAAATTGATAAACCATTAGCCAGACTCATCAAGAAAAAAAGGGAGAAGACTCAAATCAATAGAATTAGAAATGAAAAAGGAGAAGTAACAACTGACACTGCAGAAATACAAAAGATCATGAGAGATTACTACAAGCAACTCTATGCCAATAAAATGGACAACCTGGAAGAAATGGACAAATTCTTAGAAATGCACAACCTGCCAAGACTGAATCAGGAAGAAATAGAAAATATGAACAGACCAATCACAAGCACTGAAATTGAAACAGTGATAAAAAATCTTTCAACAAACAAAAGCCCAGGACCAGATGGCTTCACAGGTGAATTCTATCAAGCATTTAGAGAAGAGCTAACACCTATCCTTCTCAAAGTCTTCCAAAATATAGCAGAGGGAGGAACACTCCCAAACTCATTCTATGAGGCCACCATCACCTTGATACCAAAACCAGACAAGGATGTCACAAAGAAAGAAAACTACAGGCCAATATCACTGATGAACATAGATGCAAAAATCCTCAACAAAATACTAGCAAACAGAATCCAACAGCACATTAAAAGGATCTTACACCATGATCAAGTGGGGTTTATTCCAGGAATGCAAGGATTCTTCAATATACGCAAATCAATCAACGTGATACACCATATTAACAAATTGAAGGAGAAAAACCATATGATCATCTCAATAGATGCAGAGAAAGCGTTCGACAAAATTCAACACCCATTTATGATAAAAACCCTGCAGAAAGTAGGCATAGAGGGAACTTTCCTCAACATAATAAAGGCCATATATGACAAACCCACAGCCAGCATCGTCCTCAATGGTGAAAAACTGAAACCATTTCCACTAAGATCAGGAACAAGACAAGGTTGCCCACTCTCACCACTCTTATTCAACCTAGTTTTGGAAGTTTTAGCCCCAGCAATCAGAGAAGAAAAGGAAATAAAAGGAATCCAAATCGGAAAAGAAGAAGTAAAGCTGTCACTGTTTGCAGATGACATGATACTATACATAGAGAATCCTAAAGATGCTACCAGAAAACTACTAGAGCTAATCAATGAATTTGGTAAAGTTGCAGGATACAAAATTAATGCACAGAAATCTCTGGCTTTCCTATATACTAATGATGAAAAATCTGAAAGTGAAATCAAGGAAACACTCCCATTTACCATTGCAACAAAAAGAATAAAATATCTAGGAATAAACCTACCTAAGGAGACAAAAGACCTGTATGCAGAAAATTATAAGACACTGATGAAAGAAATTAAAGATGATACAAATAGATGGAGAGATGTACCATGTTCTTGGATTGGAAGAATCAACATTGTGAAAATGACTCTACTACCCAAAGCAATCTACAGATTCAATGCAATCCCTATCAAACTACCCCTGGCATTTTTCACAGAAGTAGAGCAAAAAATTTCGCAATTTGTATGGAAACACAAAAGACCCCGAATAGCCAAAGCAATCTTGAGAACGAAAAATGGAGCTGGAGGAATCAGGCTCCCTGACTTCAGACTATACTACAAAGCTACAGTAATCAAGACAGTATGGTACTGGCACAAAAACAGAAAGATAGATCAATGGAACAGAATAGAAAGCCCAGAGATAAACCCACGGACATATGGTCACCTTATCTTTGATAAAGGAGGCAGGAATGTACAGTGGAGAAAGGACTGTCTCTTCAATAAGTGGTGCTGGGAAAACTGGATAGGGACATGTAAAAGTATGAGATTAGATCACTCCCTAACACCATACACAAAAATAAGCTCAAAATGGATTAAAGACCTAAATGTAAGGCCAGACACTATCAAACTCTTAGAGGAAAACATAGGCAGAACACTCTATGACATAAATCACAGCAAGATCCTTTTTGACCCACCTCCTAGAGAAATGGAAATAAAGACAAAAATAAACACATGGGACCTAATGAAACTTCAAAGCTTTTGCACAGCAAAGGATACCATAAACAAGACCAAAAGACAACCCTCAGAATGGGAGAAAATATTTGTAAATGAAGCAACTGACAAAGGATTAATCTCCAAAATTTATAAGCAGCTCATGCAGCTCAATAACAAAAAAACAAACAACCCAATCCAAAAATGGGCAGAAGACCTAAATAGACATTTCTCCACAGAAGATATACAGACTGCCAACAAACACATGAAAGGATGCTCAACATCTTTACTCATTAGAGAAATGCAAATCAAAACTACAATGAGATATCATCTCACACCAGTCAGAATGGCCATCATCAAAAAATCTACAAACAATAAATGCTGGAGAGGGTGTGGAAAAAAAGGAACACTCTTGCACTGCTGGTGGGAATGTGAATCGGTACAGCCACTATGGTGAACGGTATGGAGGTTCCTTAAAAAACTACAAATAGAACTACCATATGACCCAGCAATCCCACTACTGGGCATATACCCTGAGAAAACCATAATTCAAAAAGAGACATGTACCAAAATGTTCATAGCAGCCCTATTTACAATAGCCCGGAGATGGAAACAACCTAAGTGTCCATCATCCGATGAATGGGTAAAGAAGATGTGGCACATATATACAATGGAATATTACTCAGCCATAAAAAGAAATGAAATTGAGTTATTTGTAATGAGGTGGATGGACCTAGAGTCTCTCATACAGAGTGAAGTAAGTCAGAAAGAGAAAGACAAATACTCTATGCTGACACATATATATGGAATTTAAGAAAAAAGAAATGTCATGAAGAACATAGGGGTAAGACAGGAATACAGACACAGACCTACTAGAGAATGGACTTGAGGTTATGGGGAGGGGGAAGGGTAAGCTGTGACAAAGTGAAAGAGCGGCATGGACATATATACACTACCAAACGTAAGGTAGATAGCTAGTGGGAAGCAGCCGCATAGCACAGGGAGATCAGCTCGGTGCTTTGTGACGCCTGGAGGGGTGGGATAGGGAGGGTGGGAGGGAGACGCAAAAGGGAGGGGATATGGGAACATATGTATATGTATAACTGATTAAATTTGTTATAAAGCAAAAAATTAAAAAATAAAGTAAAAAAAAATTTAAATTCTAATAAAAGTACTAATAGGAAGTCATCTAATTCAATCGTCCATCTGCATTGTTTTCTGATTGTGCACTTATAACTTTATACCAAATGTATTGAGCTCATTGTTTTTGATGTTTTAATAAATTGTAGTAATTCAGTAAGGTTAAAAAAAGAGAGAATCACTTCCCATTGAATGTTAAATGCTAGGATTTTAATCTGTAATCTTAATTCTTTGAACATGATATTTTTCCTTCTTTGTGGCTTCTTTTTTAATGTTCCCTCAGGTTGAACTCAATTATATTCTTTTCTAGTTTACAAATAACTTGAAGCTGAAAGAAAAGAGTCCTCCTGACTTGTGACTGATATTCTGCCAGGACTTCCGAGGGATCCTCTTCTCAACCCACCCTTTACCTTCCTCTTCAACTGTTTAAATTGACTCCCCTAATTTTTTCCTGAAGGGTATCTCCTTTTGATTTGGGGCTGCGGTTTCTCTCCTGAAAAACAATACAGAATCCTGGGGATTCTGCTAAATCTAAGAAGTCATTGCAGAGGTAAAGTAGACAAGAAGTTGGGGCAGAAGTTGTGCCCTCTGCACAAAGCCAGCTGCTCTGGGTCGTCTTTGACAACTTCCGGGACTAGACTTAAGGCAGTGTTCGAAATTGTTTTCTTTACCACATCTATTTATTTTTTTATGACTGTACATATTTACATACGTACACGTATGGCGAGGGAGAGAGAAAGTGATGACGTGAGGCTCCTTGAGATTAGGAGGTGATAAGAAAATAAAGCAGGTGGCTGGGAAGGGAGAAGGGAGAACTCTGTTAGAGAAGGGAGAATGGAGAGTTAACCGTCATTCAGACGAGCAAGAGGTCTCTGCGGGTAGCAGTCTGGAAATGCGAACTCGTGCACCCTCTTTGAGGACAGGCTCTGTTGCTTTCTATTCCTTCGCTTGCAGCCGCGTGCCTATTTATTTGAAACTGACTGAATTTCCTCTCAATGGCTGGTCAGGTTGATTCTTCAAGACTAGTGGATATTTCTTTTTAATGTCTCCAATGCAATTTTTCTTTCTTTCTTTCTTTTCTTTTTTTTTTTTTTTTTTTTTTTGAGGTTGAGGGGGAAGAGATGGTTGAAATTCTGGCTGGGTAAGTGGGGGGTTCTCAGAAATGAGAAAGGGGGAAGGAAACGGACTTAGAAGCCGGCAAGCAAAGCAGCAGCCCCCGGACCCCCTATCCTCCGCACCCCCTACCTCCGCCCCGTGACCTTCCGTGGAGACCCCAGGAGGCTGCATCAATATTTGATCAGCCTTTCGCCAGCGCGTTGCCAGCACTCGTCGGCAGGGCTTGCCAGGCATCGCCTGCGCTGCGCTGCGCTGCAGCCGGCGCCGGGGCCCGCAAGGGGCTTTGGAAGGACCGGCTCTTCGCTCGCCCTCTCCCCTGGGGCGCGGCGCCCACCATGCGGGGCCGCACGCTGCTCTGCGCGCTGCTCTGCGCGCTGCCCTGGCTTCTGCCACCGGCGGCACCCGCGCTCCCCGCGCAACCCTTAGCGCGGCGCCGCGACCCCCGCGACCCCGCCAGGGGCGCTGAGTTCGATCGCATCTACAACGGGGTGGTGAGCCTCAGCACCGAGAACATCTACTCCTTCAACTACACTAGCCAGCCCGGCCAGGTAAGACACTCGCTCGCTTCGCTCCCAGGAACTTGCCAGATCTCAGAGCCCCGTCGCTGCTCTGGGTCCCTGGGGAATCGACCTCGGGAGACCACAGGGACCAGGGGACCCTCGTTCCCTTTCTCCTTCAAAGCAATCACTGCCTTGCCCAAGCTGCCGCATCCTCCGCTACCGGCCTCGGGGACATCTTCGCCTCCTCTAGTGCCTTCCCGGCCTCGTCTCTGGCATTTCTGGGCTTTGCAGGGGCGCTGGTTCCCCGCACCGTCTGCGGGTCCTGGCCCCCTGCTGGGCCCTTCTCTAGGGAGGTCACGATTTCTAAGGCTGAGGAGGGAAAGGACCGCACCTCTGTTCCTAATCCCCTGCGGGGAAGGAACCTCATCTCTTTTGGATGATTCTGCCAGACTTCTATTTCATAGCACACGGGGAGGGAGAGCTGCTCAGAATCTAAAATGGGAATGTGTGAGAACAGACCAAGCTGCAGAATCTCTGTGTGTTCAAGAGTCACTGCCTGCGTTTCTGTACCGTTGTCACACATTTGTGCTTCAGAGAAGCCAGAAGACCCGGCCAAAGATATTGGAACTGCAGCCATCAGCCGATTTATCGAGGTTGTGATTTTATACAAGGAGAGGTAATGGAGTGAAAGTTCTAGACCTATTTCTGACAAAAATTGAGGTGAGACAAGGGAAGGAAAGGACTGTTCCAGCAACTACCCCTTTGACACATATACTCTATAATGTAAGAAAACGCATACAATTAGCTTTTCCCCTCTAATAGGAGGCATAGAGAAAAGAGAAAACTCCCCAGTGTACCTGCCTCTAGATCTTCTTCCCAGGAATGTATGTGAATGAATGTGTATATATGTGTATACATATGTATGAATGTATATGTATCCCTTACTATGCCAGCATTCCCTACTCATTGGGGAAATTCCAGAACCCGATGATTGGGATACCATGATATGCCTCCCTAACTCTCACTTAGGATCAAAACTCAGAGACCTGGTAGCTTGGGGTAGTATTTAGCCAAGAGGGACCAGTGTGCCCATCACCACTCCCAGACATTTCCCAAGTGTGTGTACTGAGCAAGTGCACCATCTCCAGTCTGGCACCAGATCCTAGGCTTGGTCTTCACCATGGACCATGTCACCATATTCTTACCCTGTCCTGGCCCTCGCTGACCTTTAGGTTGTACTCCTGAAGTAAGCAGACTGGCTGTGTGCAGAGCCATTCCACTGTAGACAAGTCGGGGGGGGGGGCTCAGTTTTTACTCCCCACATTCCTTGTAACCCACATTTTCCAGTTCTGTGTGCTGTATGGACCAGCTGACTTGCACCTGAAGTGTGTTCCCAGCCCTGTTATTGGCTCAGAATAAATAAATGTCTGAAAAACCCCATGATCTCTAGGGTGTACTGCCAGTTTCCCCCTAAATCATTGGTAAGGAAACTCAAATGATGTGTGCAAAGTAAGACCCTACATCAGGCTTTAGTATTTCTTACACTGCTGCTTAGAGATAGAGTGACTGCTTTTTTTACTGTTCTTTGGACCTTTTTTGGCTGCAGTATTCAGTAAGTTCCTCTACCTCAGCATACGTTGCACTGTCTGCAGTTAGGGTCACCTACTTGACTTTCCCAGAAAACCGTGAGATATTGAGGATAGTGGCAGAGTCATGTCCATCTCTATACCCTAGTACCTAGCACAGTGCTTGGCACATAACAGGTTTACTAATGTTTTTGAAAAAATGAATACATAGTTGAAAAAAGATTTAAGGATTCTTTAAGCTAAACCTAAATAAAATATACTTTTTAGTAGGTTGAATGTGAGATCATTTCAGATAAAAACAAAAATTTTTTTAATTGTTCTGAGATTATGCTCTTTCCATTTTGCCTGTATGTATGTTAAAATGCCCTTTATTTTATGAAACAATGGTGATAATTAGTTTTTAAAATATCTTTGCATAATACAATAAAAAGCTGACAGCCCCTAAATTTTACTAGTCTGAGAAATATAGTTGGAAACCTTAGGACTAGCAGAAAACTCAAGTGTTTTAATTATTTTAATGCCAGTATGCAATAATATGAACCAGATGTCCTCAAATCTTACAGCCTTCTGAAACTTCTCTTTAATGTGCATATAAGACAGTGGAATCCTCAATCAATTTACTTTGGAAAATTGCCCTTCTCTCCCTCCAGTCCTGTATTCCAGTTGCTTTCTCCAGAAATGGCATTGTTCTGACCTACCCATCGAAACCATTATTCTGTTTCTCTTGATGGCCTCCTCTCTTCTTGGTCCCTTTTGCCTCATGTTGGAGACCAGCCCCCCCTCCTTCTAAAATCATGAACACAATCCTGTTGGATATAGCAGAATTTTACTGAAGGTTTGGAGTAACATAAGGGAATTGCAGAACAGCACAGAGTAGGTGATAAATTAAACCAGAAAATCTAAACAACACTGTCATAACAATTTACCAGCTATTCCTCCACTAGGAGAAATATCAGGATGGTGGCACTATTTTTCAGGCCCTGGCTTGTCACCATCTTCTTGGCCACCCCTCACCCCAAATGCTGGCCTCTCAGTCTCTAAATTTTTGTTATTCTCTCACATCAAGCAGTTTTGCCTCCACGACCAACCCCAAACTCACTAAAGAACTCTGCTAAATAAAGAGCTATGAGCCCAAGAGCAGAACCTTTTTCCTTTAACCTGAGCAAAGTCTTGGTCAGGGCTCTCTCCCGTGCACACGTCATTTCCCATCTACCTGTCTTCAGTACAGCTAATTATTTGGTTTAGACATAGGTGTGTTCTTAATTGGAAAACTGAAAAATATTGAATGAAATACATATAACAGTGTTTATATTGGCACTAACGGACATGTAGCACATTAAATCATTAAATTCACACTACAGAGCATTATAAAAAGCAGACTTTCCTGAACTCTTTTTCAAATGCTTCCCATTTCTTTTCCAATGAACATAAATTTTATTTCCTAATTTTCACGTAGCATCTAGCTCTCCAGAAATCTTGACTTTACACAAGTTTTTCTCAATTTAATTAAGTACATTTTAAGATTTTTATTTTTGAAAAGACTAATCATCATTAAAATTACACCAGATGTTTCATATAAAGACACTGTCTGCAAATACTGATTATAATGCTGTAAGCAAAGGAAGAAAAAATTAAAACAATGTGGATAAGTGCATTTTTAAAAAAAAAAAAAAGGAAAAAAATTCGGTTTAGGAAAAAAAAGACTAATTTTTTCATTTTAATCTTTTTTCCTTTTCACTTCAAGCCATTGGTATGTTTGCCATTCTTTTTCCTTCAGCTTGGAGGAGAAAGACTATTCTAAGTTTAGGCTTTGGTGCAGTGAGGAAGCCGATGTGGGAGACTGTTCCTAACCTCTCCTGTCAGCCCCTGCATCTTCCATACCAAACGCTGTCTTGGAGAACTATTTAGCCAAATGTGTCATGCTAATTAGCTAAGCTAGCACCTGGAAAAGTCTCACATGCCTTCCAGGCTGAGAGTAATGTAAATATGAAGTTGCCATTAAAAGAAAAATCACTGAAGGAATGGAGTGACTGGTTTAAAGAAGGATAATGAAAATAACGATTGAAGGTACAGGTCAGGCAAGATCGTGGTTCATTTCAATCCCTGGAGGGGCAGTGTCTGGAGACTCCTTTCAAGGGGCATAGGGTTTCATTGTGTCAAGGGCTGGGACCAAACAAGAAGGAAATCACCTTGTTGAGAAAATTGTCAGGGATGGGTTTGACTGGGACAGAGGGCATAAAAGCAGGTTTACTGGGAAATGAGAATACTCTTGTAGAGACACATGGTGACAATAATAAGATGTTTATATTTGAGCTAGATGGTGATAAGAAGCCCTTAAATAAAAATCTAACCATGACCCAGCAAGAGGTCTTCTCTGAGGCTTTCAGTGACAGAATTCATTGTCTGCCATAGATTTTTGAATTTGAAATGTTTCTCTGGACTTATTTCTTTTATTTTGTTTATTACACGGAGGCATTTATCTTTTAATGACATATAGTTGTCTATGCCTAAGGAACAAATCTTGGCTTTATTAATATCAACCAGTATCTAGAATCAGTTATACCAGCCTGTCAGATCCAGACTGAAAAAGCCCATCCAGTTCTCATGAACTGGACAGTCCAGGGGTAACTTCTAGCTGTATACATTACTACTTAGAAGAATTAAAAATGTTGATGCAGTAGCCTCAGTTCTCTCCATGTCGTATGTATTCTCCCCGTTTTCTTTACAAAATGAGGCAGAGAAACCTCCTCTGCTGTCCTCCCACATCTCCTTACTGAACTGGACTGGTGCTTGTTTGGGAAGAATCATCTCATTAGCACATTACCTGGGTGGTTGGTTACTGTCTCAGTCAGTTCAGGCTGTTAGAGTACCATAGACTGGGTGACTTAGAAAACAAACACTGATTTCTCACAGTTCTGGAGGCTGGGAAGTCCAAGATCAAAGTGTTGGCAGACTTGTATCTGGTGAGAGCTGGCTTCCGGGCTTGTAAACAGCACTTACAGATGTGTCCTCATGTGGCCCAGAGAGCAGAGAGAGAAGCCAGCTCTCTCCTGTCTCTTCTTAAAAGGGCACTAATCTCATCACCAGAGCTCCAACCTCATGATCTAATTAACTTCCAAAGGCCCTACTTCCATATACTATCACCCTGGGGATTAGGCTTCAACATATGAATTTGGGGATGTGGGGACACAAACATTCAGTCCGTAGAGTCACCTCTCACATTTTCCTGCATGGCTCTGAAAAAAGAGTATTGACATGTCATAAGGGTATTTAGGGGCTGACATTACTCCAGTTATGAGTCTGATTTTATGGAGGGCCCATCTTCTGCCTGCCTTGACCTGATAATCACATGCTAAACTGTACAATGGACCTCTACCTTTGCTACATGTGCTGAAGTTGTTTTTCAGTTCCTTTTTGTTTCTTGCTGAGTGCCATGTCCATAAGCTTGCTGTAGTGTTGGGTTTGGTTTTTCAGTTGTTATTTTGTTTTGTGTA
Source organism: Mesoplodon bidens (assembly GCF_964165515.1). Lineage (NCBI taxonomy): Eukaryota > Metazoa > Chordata > Mammalia > Artiodactyla > Ziphiidae > Mesoplodon > Mesoplodon bidens. Next base: position 60,478,257 of record NC_138161.1, read on the forward strand.
GATTTTACTGCTGTGATGGTCCCTTCTGACAGGGTGTTTTAGGTTCTTATACAGTTCATCGAGATTTTCAGCCTGCCTTTCCTGGTTTGGTTTCAATGTGTTACCTGATGTAACTCCTATGTCATTCCTCACTGTTAGCTTGAATCTTAAAGACTAAGGGACTTGAAGATACCGTGAAACCTCTTTGCTGCTAGAAGTGCCAGCATTTCTTTCTTCATTTCAAATAGAAGTAACCACACCCTGTTGATATTATTACACGTTGCCATGCAGCACCCCAGAGTATGTTAGCCAGCTCTTCCTGCATTGTTTAACGCTAGAGCTGACTGAAGTTCATGTCAACACACCAAGATGGTGCGTTAGTGATTTAAAGGCACATCTAGTGAGCTATTGGAATTGGGGCCTCACCATCCTTTCTGCTTATTTGCTAAGAAAAATATCAAATACATCATAGGCTGCCAGACAATATAATCATAGTCTTTTCTATTTTGCTAAAAAAAAAATTATAAACATTGATTTTTTTTTCTTTACTTGGACATTTTGAAAATGGAAACTTTGAGGTTTTCCAGTACATTAGTTGGCTATGCAAACCAAACCAAAACCTAAGGACCTGTATTTTGCTTAAAACCTAAGGTCAGCAATAAGAATAACATTGTATTCTATTAAGTCCTCAGCCTAAGATCCTTCTGTTTTTATATATAAGAATGTGTGTAAAAATTAGATAGGAGAAGCAGTTGATTTACATGTTAAAAGATAGTGCTCCATTCCTGAAAAGCAAAGCTGAATGTTATATAGCAAATTTAAATTATATAGTAAATGTTATTAATAAAATTAATTTGCTATAATAATTCATTACTTCAAATTCTTGTTCCCCTCATCCCCTCAGTTTATTTGAAGTGACAGTAATAGCCAAAGAAATTGATTTTACTGTTGGGAAGAAGTAATATGCAGATGTTAATTTTGCTGCAAGATTCAACAGGGGATTTTTCAGTTAGTTTAACAAGAAGAGTAAAGCTGGCTTGAAGTTGTCTTATATTGAAAAATGTGTCCAGAGAAAGCTGAATATAAGTTTTCTTTCCTGATAAGAAAGCTGTAGGAATCCACTTCCCCGTCACAGCTCCCAAGAAGTGGGAAATTTTCTCTCTGTTTGGACCACTGAAAAGGTTTTGAGGAGCTAGTTTTCAATCCATAATTTTAAGGAACTTTATTTTGGACCCAGCCTTCTACAGCTGATCCCAAGAATGGCCAGGGGTGTCACTATGTAATTATGAAAGTATTGGTTATTTAAAAGTGAAGATCACCTATGTTTCGGTTAGACTCAAGTGTTGGAATAAAATACTTAATTTCCAAAAATGGTGGCAAAATTAAAGTTTGTCTAACATCATCAAGTAACATGTTGTCCTGAGTAAAAACATCCTTTGGCTACCTGGGAACTTACACTTGATACTGTGGACATTTAAAAGTGTAGATAAAAGTTCACCTCTCCCTCTGCCTTACCTTGGCTGCAAAAGATTTTCAACTTTGTTTGCTTCCTCACTGTCCCCTATATGTACATATTTTTAACAAAACTTTATTCTTCAAAGCAGTTTTAAGTTTACAGAAAAATTAAGCAGAAAGTGCAGAGAGTTCCCATATATCCTCTCCCCACCACCCCCCATTCACACACAGTTTCCCCTATTATTAATATCTTGCATTAGCGTGATACACTAATGATGAACAAATATTGGTGTAATATTGATATTTTATCGGCCTTTATTATTTACTAAAGTCCACAGTGTACATTAGGTTCACTATTGGTGTTGTACAGTTCTATGGGTTTTGAGAAATGCATAGTGTCATATATCCAACATTATGGTGAGTTGTATAGAATAATTTCACTCCCATAAAAATCCCCTGTGCTGGGCTTCCCTGGTGGCGCAGTGGTTGAGAGTCCGCCTGACGATGCAGGGGACATGGGTTCGTGCCCCGGTCCGGGAAGATCCCACATGCTGCGGAGCGGCTGGGCCCGTGAGCCATGGCCGCTGGGCCTGCGTGTCCGGAGCCTGTGCCTCGCAACGGGAGAGGCCACAACAGTGAGAGGCCTGCGTACCGCAAAAAAAAAAAAAAAAAAAAAAAAAAATCCCCTGTGCTCTACCTATTCATCCCTTCTTCCTTTCTTTCAAACCCTAGCAACCACTGATTTTTTTTTTTACTCTCCTTATAGTTTTGTCTTTTCCAGAATGTCATACTGTTGAAATCATACAGCATGTAGCCTTTTCAGACTTGCCTCTTTCACTTAGCAATATGCTTTCAAGGTTCCTCCATATCTTTTCATGGCTTGATAGCTTATGTCTTTTTAGTACTAAATAATATTACATTGTCTGGATATGCTATAGTTTGTTTATCCATTCACCTATGAAAGACGTCATGGTTGCTTCCGATTTTTGGCAATTATGAATAAAGTTGCCGAAACATTTGGGTGCAGATTTCTGTGTGGACATAAGTTTTCATCTCATTTGGGTATATACCAAGGAGCTTAATTCCTAGATCGTACGGTAAAAGTATGTTTAGTTTTATAAGAAACTGTCAAACTTGCCTTCCGCAATGACTGTACCATTTTGCACTCTCACCAGCAATGAATGAGAGTTCCTGTTGTTTTTCCATATCCTCATCTGCATCTGGTGCTGTCAGTGCTTTAGATTTTAGCCATTCTGATAGGTGTAGAATGATATCTTATTGTTTTAATTTGCAGTTTCCTAATGGCATATACAGTTGAGTATCTTTTCATATGCGTATTTGCCATCTGTATATCTTCTTTGGTGAGGCATCTTTGCAGATCTTTTGCCCATTTTTAAATTGGATTGTTTGTTTCCTCGTCATTGAATTTTAAGTGTTCTTTGTAGATTTTGGATACCAGTCCTTTATCAGAAACAAGTTTTGCAAATATTTTCTCCTTGTCTATGGGCTTGTCTTCTCATTCTCTTAATAGCATTTTTCACAGAGCAGACATTTTTTAATTTAATGAAGTACCACTTATCAATTTTTCCCCATGGACCATGCCTTTGGTGTTGTATCTAAAAGTTTGTCATAAAATCTAAGGTCACCTAGATTTTCTCCTTATATTAACTTCTGGAAGTTTTATAGTTTTGAATTTCATGTTTAGATTTATGATTCATTTGGGGTCAGTTTTTGTGAAAAGTGTAAGGTCTCTGTCTAGAATTTTTGTTTGGTTTTTGTTTTTGTTTTGCATATGATATCCAGCTGTTCCAGCACCATTTGTTGAAAAGGTCACCCTGTATTTTTAGTATTATAGTACTGCGTATGTTTGTATACATTTATAGCCTATCTTGGACTAAAGAGTTTGAAGCAACTCTTTATTTGGGGCTCATGGTTCTTACCATTGTTCCCAACCTTCCCTTCTGTTACCACCATCTCCGATCTCTACCATTCTCTTGTTGCTCCTTTTTTCTACGTATCTTATGTCTCTCTGCTTCTTCCATCCCTTTTGTCTTTCCAGTCTTCTGTGAACACTGTCAGTCCATCAGGGTTCTTCCTTTTCTCTGGTCGTTTGAAGCTTTGTTACTGGCAAAATATTCTTTCTTCTTCATCTCAGGAGATAGGTTTTGTTCCTTCCTTCCTGATTCAGAGCCGGTCTCCCGATTTTTAAGGCCTTGCTATAGAATGTTAATAATACCAACAGTGAAGGATGAAGAGCATACATTATTTGGGCCATCAGTATATACTTGTTTTGACTTCATGTACCATTATTTCCTTCTTTCATGTCAACAAGATTTTCTCTGTCAAGTCTGCTTAGCTACAGAAGTGTGTCACTGGGCTTGCATTTGTGATGTTTTTTCTATTTTTTCTATCAATAAAAGAGACACAAAATATCCCTCAAAACCATAAGAAAGAGGTAATTGTATTTTAAACTTAAGAGCTGAAAGGACCTTTTAAATGACCCAATCTCCTCTCTCTTAAAAGGAGAGAAAACTGAGCTGGTAAAATAAATGACTTGTCCAAATTATACAACTAGTTTGAAGCAAATCCAGGAACATAACTCAGGTTCCTGAGGACATTTCCTCAGGATATTTCTACTAAACCTCCCACAAGAGCACATCTGTTATGCTTATCAACAACAATAAAAATGTTTAAATACCATAGTCATAATTCCACAGTCAGGTTGTTTGATCACGCAGTTTAAGAGCTTTATGTCTGACTCCCTTACAGTTACTGAAAGTTGAAACAAGAGGATTTTCGCTCTGTTTTTCCTCCGTGGATCGTCCAGGCATCCATGTGCCTGTGTTAAGTCAGGCAAGCAGAGTTGACACTAAGAAAAATGGTGAATGTGACAGATTTCCTTCAGTGTTTCACAGAGCCACAGGCACCCACCACCCTGTGGACCAGTCTTCATCTCTTGTGGGCTTTATTGTCATTAATGCTGGGTTCCTTCTTTGTGCCAGACATAGGGCAGCTTGGAGACCTAAGCAGTTAACCTATATGTTCCTCTAGGGCAGTATTAATCCTGAGAACTTGTATTTCCGGATCCCCACTAAATAGCTATGAAGATAAGCCATAGCAAACAGGAATGACTGACTCTTTCTGTCCCTTTAGATCTAACTGCCCTTTTGTGGACGAAGTGACCCACAACTATTTTAATTTGTCTAACTGGGGGTGTATGTTATGCTCCCCCCCCCAAAATTAGCATGTAAATGCTCACAGTTTTATTTTATCCTCTCTAATACTTGCAAAAAAGGAATCCTGTATTCGTCCCCACTCTCTCCCTGCACCGTCTTCACCAGAGTGGAGGAATTATAGGTTTCTAGGAGAAGGACAATGTTTATCTGGGTAATAAAGGGATAAAAAGTGGGGGATAAGGAAACAGGCAAACAGAGTGAAGTCTGGGTGTGCAGAGATGGTTTGGGGAGATCTGTGGACAGTAAGGCTCAAGTTAGCTGTGGGCTATGAGTGAAGTAGACAGAGAAGGAAAGAGGGTGTGGGGTCAGGCAAGGTTATTGGCTGCAGGCAACAGAAATCGACTGGCTAACATAAGGAGTAAAAGAATTTACTAGAAGGATATTGGATAGCACCCAACCTGAGTTCCTAAGCTCACACTATGGGGACCAAGAGAGAATACACTGCAAGAAATTATAACAATAGTCACGCAGCAGGAATGTTGTGGCCAGGATGCTCACCTAGGCACTACCACCTCCTCTGCCATTAGACATGGTCACCCCTGGGCCCTGTTGTCATGGTCCCTACTGATGTCACCATTGACAGCGAGTGTTAAACTCTTCCTTCATCTTTGTATCATTTAATCACCATTGAAAGTACCAAGTGGGAGCATCCAACTCTCTGAGCGTGGGTCCCGTACCTGGCCCCTATGGCATCTACAGGCAGCCTTGCCTCCCACAAAACTCACACAGTGGGGTGGAGGGGAGGAAGCTCCTCTAAAACATGCAAAACATTTGTATGCTGGGCAGCCCCCAAATCAACCCCACCAAAAGTTTTCATGGGGTGTTCTCTAGCTAGGACATTTGTTGGAAGACAGCTACATGGACCCAGACATAAGTGATCAGGGACCAAAGGGAGCAAAGCTGGGCTACTGGAGGCTATCTTTGCCCATTTAAAGAGGAACATCTTACCTGAGCACCAGAGAAGAATGCAAGTCATATATATCATCTCAGCCACAGTGTTTACTCCATGATTAGAAATAGTTGTGTCTCTGAAATATGGCCTTCCCTGAGGCCACTTCTGCTAGTCTCAGGAAATTTTCTTTGAAGATTTTGAAGGGGATGATGTTTGAAGATGATTGGCTTTGTCTTGTTTAGAAAGCAGTTTTTCTTTAGGTAATACTTATATCCCGCCAATACTTATTTAAAATTATAAATGGCACCAGTCTGGCAATGAATACCACTACAGAAATAAACAGCTGATAAACATCAGATCATAACTCTGACAATCATTGCAGTTTTGTGGTGCTTTTCCATCTTTAGAGCATTAATTAAGTAGGCCTCAGAATAGCTCTAGAAGAAACATGCCTGCAGTGCAATCACTCAGCATATAAATAAAATCCAGGGAGTAGATCCTTGTGTTCTGCCTCAAACCATAAACTAAATTATTTTTACCTCTTTACAATTTTTTCTCCCTCCCAAGAGAAGGAGTATAAGCAGGAAATAGAAAAAGACAGGAAAGATAAAGAGGAAAAAGGAATCACAAACAGAGATGAGCAGACTCAGATACCTAAGAGGTTGGTGAACCAACAGAGGCCCCTGGCTCTCCCCCAGGAGCCAAGGCTGGAGATGCCTCAAGCCAGACGGAGGGCAGTGGGACAGAGGAGCGAATGCAAAGTCTGTGAGGGGCCTGGAGAGACAGAAGACGGTCAGCTCTTGGGGTGAGAGGCAAGTGGCCACCCTCAGTCTAAGAGGCCACGGGTAGGGAACAGGTTGGAGGAGAGCTTTCTTGTGGTGCTTTTTGGCCTCCCTCCGTTTGGCCCAGGTATACTGCTGCCTGCCCTGCCTCGTCATCATCAGGAGGGAGGAAACAAGCAGCACCCACCCAGGGCGGGCTGGCTCGCGGGATAATGTCTGTGGAGGCTGACGTGGAGAAGCGTAACCACTGTGCCTGCTGACCTGCTGGCCCTGAGCCGTCCCTGCTTTCCCACAGGCCCCTTCACAGGGCAGATGCCGGCAGGTTAGGATGGGAGCAGGAACAGTGGGGCTGGGGGGCGGTGGACGAGGGGCGGGAAGGTAGAAGTAAAATTAGATGGGGGGGCAGACTGGACCCCTGGAGGGGGGTGAAAAGGGGCATGGTCAACTCAGAGGCTCTCCACCCTTCCAGTCCCTCCTTCTTCCCTGAACTCCCCTCACATTTAGCTCCTCCCCTCTGGAGTTCACGCTACAACTCTAGGTAGCTGATAGCCCAGGGAATCAGAGCTCATGGGAGAAGATAACAACAGATCTACAGAGGGAAGTTACGTGAGAAATGTCAAACTGGATGACCTTTACCAGATGTAGCAGAGTTAATGAACGGGAAGAATAAGACTTCATGATAAGCAAAGTGAATATCCTGGAAGAGATGTGGATAGGAGGATGTTGTTCAAATGAAACAGGTTACAGCTATAAAGATGAAAGATGAAGCAACTGGGAAATCCCAGATTTAAAAAATAATCCTGTTTACATAAAGACCTCAGCAATGGGTTGGACATTAGAATGAATAATGGATTAGAGAACTGGAGGATCGTGTTGAGGATCTACCTAAAGAGATGTAGGATATAAAGAGAAAAATTAAGAAATTGGGAGCACGGACCCAATTATGACATCAACATAATAGGGGTCCCACAGGAAGAAAACAAGTGGAGAGAAAGGAATATCTGTAGAAATAACGCTGAAGAATTAAGAACAGCCAATTCCCTGACATCCTGGGGTGTTTTTTTTAGGACTTGTTGAAAGCTACAACCTTAGCTGGACTACCTCTGCTCATATGAAAACAAACTGTAGTGCATGTACTAAGTGTCAAATACATGCTTGACTCCAAATAATGTCACAGATAAAATCCTCAAAGAGAAACAAAACAAATACCTGGAACAATTAGCAAATATTACAAAACATGAAAATATGATGTAATTGAGCACTAAATTGGGTAGTACAGTCCTTAAGTTTTATGATATTAAATGGCCAGATTAGGGCGAGTTAGGGTCTTCAGGACATACCTGATTTGACCTCAGTTCTTGTGAAAAAAATATCACAGCACTTCCCAAAGTGTGTTCTATAGAACATTTGTTCTGTAGGATAGTCTTGGTGTGGCATGTGAAAGGGATTCCAAATGTAGTGGAATTTGGCCATGTTTTAACTGCCCAGTATCTGAACCCCATTCCTATATGTTTTGGGGAAATTCCTCATTTCATGAGTCTCTGCTGGAGATAGAGTTCCTTCCACTAGGGAAGCAGAACAGCAGGCATCTGCTATCTTGAACACACCCCTCCCAACCCCACCAAGCTCAGGCTTGGGTCTGTGGCCTCGGCGCTACCAATCAGATCAGCTTTCCCCAGACTTTGATTTGGGAGCCAGTGACACAGGAAAGCAGTTGTTCAGCAGCAACAGATGGGTGTCCAGGGATGGCCATAGCAATGGGGTGGTAGCACTTAAAACCCTCCAAAGGCTTTCTATTGGC